>NC_134458.1:63181857-63498107 GCF_047948215.1 Lycorma delicatula
ACACCGCCAACGATTAGTAGATGAACGCATTGTGACGGGAAATCTTGTGGAGTGGATGTTGGCCTCTGAAAATAACTGGAAATGGTTCGCAAACTTCGCGAGAACAGTTCTCCGTACGAAGGTGGAGGAATATCGACGCCGGGGTTACTAGAGTGCTAAGTGTAGGGAAGGATGGACAGCCCCGTCTCGGAGGACCCGTATGTTTAGGTGTACGGGTACCTGTGAGGGGACGGGGACTCCATGGGAAAGCCTTCGCGAGGGGTTAAGTTAAGACCGAGACCCGGCCGAGGGTATTGGTTTTCTGGGGGTGCTGGCACCTTTGGTTTTGAGGCAAGGAATAATGACCGAGACCCTGTTCCTTGGGGTGGGGTGGGGGGAATGGCATAGCCGGGCCCTGTTTCCCCCGCCGGGGATTAGAGGCAGGCACAAAAGATCCAGAACCGAGGGGGTTGACCTGTCGTGCCGGATGTTAAGCCGGTGGATGGGGAGACCTCCTTAGAGTCGGAAGGACACGTCCCTGGGCCGAGTATACTTAATTGGATGTCCGGCCCAGGGATGTAGGGATTAAAAAAAAAATCACCGTAATAAATATTTTGAATTTCTTTATAATATATATAATTCAAGAGAGATGACTAAGACTGAGCTTTTAAATCATTGCAAGGACTTGGAAAATATTTTAACCGATGAAGAGTCATCTGATCAATAAATGCAGTAGACCTTGCATATAAATTGTGAGTTCTGTGCACATTAATAGAAAAAAATGTCTCCACGGGAAGCGTTAAATTCTTTGCATCATTAAATTTCGGGCCGATTATTAATATTGCCCTTAAAATTATACCAACTTTGCCGCTATCCGTAGCAAGTGGTGAAAGAAGTTTTTCTAAACTAAAAATTATTTGAGATCGACAATGACTCAAGATCGGCAAAATAAATTGGCTACGATAGCTATCGAACATGAGTTAGTTTCAAAGAATTTATAAGAGATTTTGTTGAAAAAAAGTTAGAAGTAAATTTTTTAATATTCAATTAAAAAATACTTTTTAAAATTATTATTATTATAAATTTTACATTTTTTAAAACCAATTTATTTTCTTTCATTTTTAATTATATATATTTAAATATTTATATTGTTTATTGTACTTGAAATGAAAATTTTAAATTTGTTGTATTTTTTTATGTTATTTTTTGTATAAATAATTTTTTTTAACGTTTTTACTTTTTAATAATATCTACAAAAATTCGCTACCAAAAATTATGTTTCAAAACAATAATGATAATATGTAAAGGGCGGCGAAAAAGATGGATCGGGGCGTAAACCTTATTCTTAATTCGAATCGGTCATTGGGCAATCGAAGTTAAGTTTTAGTAAACGACACTTCTTTATAATCACAAATTACAGTGACATCACTACGTTACAGTGTTTCGAGCATGTTTAGTTTTTTTTACTGTCCCGTAATAAAATCACATAGTTATTAATACGCTGCTGGAATTGTACGACCATAAAACCGAAGTTCGTCTTTCAGATCGTAACGCGAATCAACTCTTCGCGGTCCGTTCTTCTGTCAGATGACCCAATCGCACCGGCTAAGCGTACGATATTTGGGGTGTATTGATCGAATCCTCTCTCCTGAGTGCTATGGAATACGTAGACGACAAACTTATAATACTTGAATTCGGAAAGCACCCTTGTTTATATGATGTCAGCTATAAAAATCCAAACAAAAACTAGATGTGTATGTGTGCGCGCGTACGTGTGGATGGGTGGTTTGGTTGGTTGGCTGCGATCGCCAGGAATTCGTTGGAAGATACGAAAAGAGAAAACAGAATTAGTGTTCACATTAACACGTCAATGTAAACAAAAAAATAAACAAAGGCTAATAATAAATAATAATAAAGACTGATAAATTTTGTTATTAATACACAACTGGTATTTATTAATGTTGCAAAAAATTAGTCGTATGTATTAAATTGCTTGATGTGAAATACATTTCATGACTAACAACGCCCTTAATTAAAATATTGTTATACGATTATATGGTTTCTTTATAAAACAAAAATGCAACTAAATATCATTCGGTAAAGAACTCGAAAGGCTCTTGCCTACGCTGAAATGAAAGCGCTTTAAAGATTGATCACAGAGCCGATCGGTTGTGAAACCCGTGTTAGACAACGTGGGAATTAATTTATAATTTAACGTACAGACAAGCCGGGCTTGAACTAAATAAAACGCCGCGTTAATTGTTAAAAAAAGCTATCGATAATTAACGACGTCTATCGTACGATTGGCCATCCTGTACCTATACCGTTTGCAAAAATACATGTATAGTTCTGGTTTTGACAAAAAATAAGCTTTTCGTTAATTATAACGACGGTTAATTGTAATATACTTATACGGGTTGTCCCATATTAAACGCAACCCATCAATCACTCATCCATGAAATTTCAAAAGTCAAGCTTACTCCTCTACTCGTTACTGAAATGGACTCGTCCAACATCTGAACATCGCGGCGACGCAGTAGAACACTGCCGATTTTAACAACAATGCAATCATAACGTTCAGTGTATTGCTAGAGACAAGATTGTGTTTTCGCTAGATGAACGTGTTTTCATTGTTGAGTCGTACTTCAGTACGAAATCAGTGGTTGCAGTGCAAGATTTTTTCGCCATAAGTACCCAGATAAACCAGCTCCTAACAAAACATCAGTATTAACGTTAGTCGCAAAATTTAGAGAGACCGGTTCTGTTAATAACAAGGAACACAAAAGATCTGTGTCAGTGTTGAATACAGATACAGTCACTGAAATCAAAGATCGATTACTCGCCTCGCCAAGTAAATCGATCAGACGTTTGTCTGCTGAAATTAATTTGTCTAAACCAACTGTTCATCGGGCGACCAAACAATTACAATTACGACCGTATCGCATTCAAACGGTTCATCGACTTCTTGAGCCCGACAAAGAAAAACGGCTACAACATTGTCAACGGTTCCGTCGATTTCTGTGTGAGGGAATTAATGTTATGGATTCGTTATTTTTCACAGATGAAGCACGGTTTCATTTGGATGGCTACGTAAACAGCCAAAACAGTAGAATTTGGAGTGCTGAAAATCCGCACGTTTATCACGAAAAACAATTACACCCGCAGAAGTTGGACGTGTGATGTGCGATATCGCGGAAGAAAATAATCGGTCCTATTTTTTTCGAGTACACCATTTATGCAGAAGGATATCAGAATATTCTATTTCAGTTCATTGCACTCTTGGAAGAGGAAGACAGACACTGCTGGCTACAACATGAGGGTGCGACATCGCACAACGCAGGTTCAACTTCTGATTTCGTTCAGGAATTCTTTGGTAATCGTGTTATCGGTGGAGGCTTGTGGCCACCAAGATCTCCAGATTTGACTGCGGCGGATTTTTTTCTACGGGGTTACCTCAAAGAAAAAGCCTACAGCAACAAACCACGAACACTTGAACAATTGAAAGTCAATATTGAACAAGCTGTATTAAATATCCAGCCACAAACTTTGAAAAAAGTTGCAAGAAACGCTGTAAAAAGAACTGAAGCTTGTATTCAAGAAGATGGCGGCCCCTTCCAACATTTACTCTAAATGTAAGATAATGGATGGTAATAATAAAAATTACATTTATATGTACACATGCCTTTTTGTTATTTCAATACCTACCAATATAAGGTTGGGCTGCGTATGGTACAACCTGTATAATTAAATCGTGTTAATTAATCAGTTTTGTTTTGTTGCCAATCCTTTTCGCGGTCCGAAATATATTTTTTTTTTATCCCCCCCCCCCCTCCAGTCGATCTCACTATACAGAAAAGTACAGATTTATGAAAACGTTACATTCATTCGACTGTAAACAGTACTCGTATCGAGTTACATTGAGAAACTTAGTAATATTTCATGTAATTAAACACATACATTTGTATTTCTAAATTTAATTTAAAAGCCGAGTAATTTTTCGGAAACCCCGTAAATAACGTATATTTTTCAGATTAAGACGAGAGTAATGATTTAAAAAGTAAAAAGCTGTTCAGTTATGAAAACAAAAATTCCTGATTTTTAGTAGTTGAATTAGTTAAGATATAAAAAATTACAACAACGCCTTCTATCGAAAATCTAAGAGAATTTATTGCTTCTATGAAACCGGGGTCGACTGAACGCAAGGATTCCGTAAGTTTATTTATCACTAATATGAGTTAAAAACAGTCGAGTATGGATACTCAGCCTGAGTGGACGTGTATTTCTTGCTCTGCGTTTTATGCGTTTTTGGTTTGGTTTTTTGCGGCTTTTTTATTGGACAAGTAGTGAATCATTTCGAGGTAAGGATAACGGACAATTGTGTAAGATTTTGTGAATTTTGGTGACCGGACTGTGCTGTAATTACGTTTTTTTTTGTTTTTTTTTTCTGTCGTAACGTTTTTCTCCATAAGAGCCAATATTAAATTGGCTGTTGAGGCTAGTGAAAATAAGTTAAGACAATAGACAAGTAATCTTATCTATAATTACTTTATATTATTAATAACAATAGCTTACAGTGATAAGCTATTGTGGCTTGAACAGAGTTAAATTTATTTCTTTTGTTTGCGTTATCTCTTTATAAGAGACCTGTAAATATAATATTAAGCTTTTTTATTATATTAAGACTGTGCGTGTAAGACTATACACAAGTAAGTATACTTGTGTATAGTAGTGAGTAAACTATTTACATTTAACTGCATTTGTGTGTGTGTTATTAACATGCAGTGTGTTAGTATATAAATATTTAATTTATAAGTTACTGGAATAGAAGTCAAGTTTAATCTTGTTATATATAGACCTAGTTTTATTGAAATTGCTTCTAGTAAGTGACCCCCTGACCCCCGTATTGGACCCCCTCCGATTATAGTGAGTGGGGTATCAAGTTAATTGGGATTGAGTTGAGAGTTAGATTTCTTAACATTTTATAATTTTATCTGCTCTTGCTGAATTGTGAGATGGCTGACAAATGTTTTAAACCTAAAAAAACACTGGCTCGTTCCCCTGTTAGAATGGAAGTATCGCAGCAGGAACAGTCTGTGAGCCAATTGGAGAGCGTGTCTCCGCAGACTACACCTAGTGTACGGACAGTTCCACTTCCACAAAGAGACAAGAGAAGGGAGGCCCCTGGCGATAAGCCTCAAAAACGTAAACTAGAGGAGATTGAAGCTAGCACAGATAGTGATTCTATCGAGGGCACAGACTTTGATCAGTTGATGAAAGAAGTTGGAAATTTAGTGAAATTAGTGCATGGAAGCACTAATACTAAGAAAGAAATTAAAGAATGCGCTTTTAAGATTCTTGAATTAGCTAAAGACTTAGGAACCTCGGTGAGGGCTCTTTATGAGCTCTCACATCCGAAGCAATGTAATGAGATTCCGACTCAGACTGAATTGCCACACCAAAGTCAAGTAGTGGACATTATGGCGGATATAACATCGGACGATGATCTGATACGCCTCCTACATAGGAAATGGCCTATTGATTTATTGCAGCGTCTTGTACAACTAGAGGAATATCCACAGGAGGGTGACACGTGTCATTTTCATGACATTGTGGAAAATAAAAGCGTTCAAGAATCTAGGAGGTACCAAGCGAAACCAGGTGAAATAAAGCAAGATATCTCTACTATAATGTGTAGTGATGCTTCTACGATTCAATTTACGCGATATACAATATTTTATGACTCATCGGAGCATGAGGAGCCATTACTCAAGACGATATTAGCTGCCTTGAAAAGAGTTGTAAGTAGTTCTGCAGTGCCGACTTTCGTTCTTCCTGGAGGCAAATTCGGGACAAGCTTACGCAAGATTATATTGTACTTGCTTCGTCAACAGGAGGAAAACATTAAGATTTATGTCCGACCAGGAGAAGGACGTCAAGAAGTAAAACAGGTCTTAAGAACTACACCCGCGGTAACTGATAGCGGTACTGTTATTGTTAAAGCGCAGGGAAGATCCTACGCGGATTTATTACGGACTGTCAAGTCTTCGGTGTCACAAGAAGAAGTGGGTGATATTTTGTCACTAAAGAAAGGTGTAAATGATGATTTATATATTCGGGTCCAAGGTTCAAAGAAAGCTGCTGAGCTGAAAACGTTATTGAAAACCAAGGCGGCTGATCTTAAAATTGATCTCAGGTCACGTGAAAGCAGGCGGACGGTGGTACATGTTAAGGGCATAGCCATGGATACAACAGAAGAAGAAATAACCACTGCGTTATCGCGAGTACTCGGTGAGGACGAAGACTTTAAATTATTGTCAATAAGACAAGCTTACGGTGAAACTAAAAACGTCACCGTAATCACGAACTTCCGGGCCGCAAAAAAATTAACGGAAAGACGGGTTCGCATCGGCTGGGTTCATTGTGGAGCGTACATAAGAGAACCGGAAGAAAGATGTTTTAGATGTTGGTCTTTCGGCCACGTCTCTGCGACCTGCAAGGGTGTGGACCGTTCGCAACTGTGCTACGGGTGTGGAAAAGCGGGTCATCACAGAGCACAATGTAAAGACCTGACAACGTGCATGCTATGTGGTAAGGAGGGCCACAGGACCGGTCGGTGTTCTGTTGCAAAATAAGATTTCTACAAATCAATTGCAATAGGAGCCGACAGTCATTGGCTTTATCGTGGGACACCGCTTTGACGGAGCGCTCAGACATCATTTTTGTGTCGGAACCTCCTTATGATCTCACTTCTGGAACAGGATGGCTAGTGGATGCGACAACGACAGCAGCTATTGGTTTTCCGGTGTCTGGGATCCCTATAATTAGCAGTGGCAGCAGTGACGGTTTTATATGGGCCGACCTCGGTGAAATCGTAGTATTTTCTTGCTACAATTCTCCAAATGCGGGAATAGATAATTTTTTAGTATTCCTAGAAAATCTTGCAGGAGAGGTTATGAGGCATAGAGGTCGTAAAGTCTTAATCGCTGGAGACTTTAACGCCAAAAGTCCCGAATTTGCGGGAACTGTAAACAGTCTAAGAGGGCGTCACCTGAGTGAGTATGTTAATACACTAGGGCTGACTTGTATAAACGGTGAAGATATGACGTTCCGTAGACGAATGTCGTGTTCGACAATAGATTTAGCCTTTACAAGGAGTACTGATATTAACGACTTCTTTGATTGGAGGATTATTAATAAAGAGAGTTTATCGGACCATCTATTGATAGCATTTGAGTCCCGATCCAGGGAAATTCATGTAATGTCGGGAAGGCTGATCGTCTCCAAAAAAGGATGCTTACGGTTTAGGGACAGAATAATCCTAAGACTTGCTGGCGATATGTCCCCCGAAGACTTTGTGGAACAAGTTCAAGAGGAATGAGGAAAAGCGGGGGTCTTAGTTTATCCCCGGAGGCAGCAACATGCTTACTGGTGGTCGCCTGATTTGGAACAACTACGGAAGGCAGCATGGAAAGCAAGAAGAGCCTACCAAAGATCGGGTAGGCAGAATGCTAGATTAAGGGATGCTGCGCGTGAGGTATACGTGGAAGCAAGGAATGCATATAATGCATCAATTAAAAGGGCTAAAGCCAGTTGCTGGAAGCGACTGTGTCAAGATATAGATGCTGATCCATGGGGCAGGGGTTTTAAAATTGTTACCAACAAGTTAGGGAAGAGATTACCTGCCTTAACAGACGATAAGATCCATCGTGTTGTTAAGGAATTATTTCCTCAGCAAGCGGATCCTATTCGGGAAGAGATTGTGGATAATAGCTTTGAACTTCTTGACGCTAGTGAGCTATTAATGGCGGTGAAAAGACTGAAGCTACATAAGGGACTCGGGCCAGATGGCATTCCAGCCGAGATAATCAGAATATTAGCAGAGAGGATGCCTGCAGAGCTTCTTAATATCATGAATAAGATCCTGAGAGATGGTTGTATTTCAATGCAATGGAAAGAGTCCAGGTTGGCCCTTATCAAGAAACCGGGAACCGATGACTTACAAGTAGCATATAGACCTATATGCATGATTAATAACATCTGCAAACTCCTAGAGAGATTGTTGGAATTGCGGCTGAAAAATGCGATTGAAGAACATGGTGGCCTTTCTAACGCACAATTTGGTTTCCGTAAGGGGCGTTCTACGGTGGGTGCTGTTAAGACAGTTATGCGTCTGGTAGACGAAGCGGCATCGGGTACTTGGCGCACCAGGAAGATACCAATTGTGATATTGCTTGATGTGAGCAATGCTTTTAATTCGCTGAAATGGGATGCGATCCTACAAGCGTTGAGAGATAAGGATATTCCTGGATACCTAAGAAGAATTATCCAGAATTACCTACAGGATAGGTTTGTTGTTTGTCACCAGGGTAGATCCTGCTTCCGCTTCAAAGTGACGTGTGGAGTGCCTCAAGGCTCTGTCTTGGGGCCACTCCTTTGGAATCTGGTCTATGACGGAATTCTCGGGCTGAGTTATCCTCTGGGTGTTTTCCCAGTGGCTTTTGCTGACGACCTGGCCTTGGTTGTTACTGGAAAAACTGAAGTAGAGGTATCGGAGAAGGCAAACGCAGCGATACGAATGGCAGAAGTCTGGATGTCTACTAAAGGCTTAAAACTTTCGCATGGTAAAACAAAATACGTAGTCATGACAGGTCGTAGGAGAATATCTGACATCCTAATTCGAGTAGGAGGTAATCTTGTCCAGCAACAGACTTCAGCCAAATATTTAGGCTTATTCAGCAAATATTCAGGCAAATATTATGGCTTGACAAGAGGAGAAGTTTTACGGCACACGTGAATGAAATACGTAAACGAGCTGAATGCACGGTCAAAAATCTTAGCAGATTACTCGGTAATATGACAGGATCCAGAACTGCGAAGCGTAAGATTTACGCTCACGTAGTTAATTCCATCTTACTTTACGGTATACAAGTCTGGGAAAGAGCTCTGCGTGCCGACAAGAACAGAAGAACCCTTGAAGGAATTCAACGGCGCATGGGCTTAAGAGTGATATGCGCATATTCTTCAGTCTCCACCGAGGCAGTACTCGTAATTGCAGGAGTTCCTCCGCTTAAACAACTGGCGGAGATGCGAGTGAGTATAGCATGTGGACAACCTTCTAAAGAAGCATATGAAGAGATGCTGCGTAATTGGCAACATCGTTGGGATGTAGCCAACACGGGACGATGGACACATCGTTTGATACCTTTGATCCGACCATGGATAGAAAGGAAGTTCGGGGACATAAATTACTGGATAACGCAATTTTTTACAGGGCATGGGTCGTTCAGGTCCTATTTATGTGCGAGACTAAGGGTAGATAACAACAACTGTCCTTACTGTGGGGCTTATGATTCCCCTGAACATGTAGTATTTGAATGTAACCTTTGGACTGAAAGCAGGCAATCCTGTGTAAGACGTATAGGGCCATTATCTACGGAGAATGTGGTGGATAAAATGCTACTTAACGAGGATAACTTTAATGTGATCTCGTCGTTTATAACCGTAGTTATAAAGAAGAAAGATGAGGAAGCTCGTCAAGAAGAAACCGCTCGCTGATGACGGCTTGTCGTAGGTGGAATTTCCACCTACGAAATAAAAGAGCTAACCGGTGAACTGACCTGCCGTGCCGGACATACAGCCGGCGGGCGGGGAGGCGAGCTAGAGTAGAGGACACTCCTCTGGCGCGAGTCAAACTTGATTGTAGATCCGTTCCAGAGGAGTAGGTGGGAATATAAATTAAAAAAAAAAAAAAAAAAAAAAAAAAAAAAATACGAGTTAAAAAAAAAAAAGTAACATTAAGTAGCCGTTCATTATTCTTCGAAATGTTTACTAAATAGACATTGAAGTGGTTGGTTATAATTACGTAATTATTGTCAAAATGTTTCTGAATCTGTTATAAACATTTACGTACACTAGGATAGCTTGAACGTTTGAAAATCGTTTCCCACGCTTTAATTTGTTAAAGGAAAGAAAAAACTATTAATTTGTTTCCGAAACATATGTTTTTGTATGTTCTTCTTTCGTTATTAATGTCAACGGCTTGATTTCGAAACCGCATCGATGACAAGACTTTACGGGATGGTATTCGTTTTTTGATTCCCGTTCCGTACGGGATTGAAACGCCTGTGCCTAAGGTAACTCGTTAAAGCCCGTCATACAACGAATGGGGGGGGGGGGGGGGTATGGCGACCGGAATCGTCATAAGGCGGGTGTCTTCCCCTGCGGGGGTTGGAATGTGCCTAAGGTGGCTATTTCCGTACTCTATTCCGGTTAAACTTTTGATAGCCCTCTTTTTATTTAGATCACCCATAGTTTTCACTATTTTCCGGTCTGTCTTTTTTTGCATCTTTTTACTGTGGCACCGTTTTATCACCTACTTGTTTTGTTTTGTTTTGTTCGACCACTTTTGTTTAGTTTTTGTTGTTAGCACTGTTTTTTTAAAGTCTCTTCACGATAACTCTTGCTCTTGTGATAGGTCAGTTTAATAAGAGTTTTGGAATATGTGAAAATTTCTGACTTTCAATTACTAGCGGGTTTGTTGTAATGCGATGATTTTGTAATTTTATATCGTTTTAACGACATACCGTCTTTACTGTACCGATGCTCGTATACTGTGCGATTGAGTTTCCTTATCGTAACTGGTGTACTGGTGATTGATTCTAACGCTTAAATTTGACAGGTCGTGGAATTACAAAATTATCACCGTGGCTGAGGTTACATTTAAAACTACGATTTCCATTTTTGGGATTTATCGGTTTGATGTAAGGAAAAATTTGCCTTGAGACATCTGATTCTTCTGTTCTGTGAATAAAACTATTTTTACTGATAAGAAATTATTAAAAATATAACAGTGTAAACGAACAGAAGGAAATAGTGTAATAAAAATACGTAAATAATCGCATACTAGTCCACTAAAGGAATTTTGGTTTGATCTATCGTCGATAGTTGATTGGACGTTATTTTTACTCCATTTTCTCGTGCTAACTTTTATTAACGACGTGTAAAATTATCAGCGCTCTTTTTTATACGATATTAAATAAAACTTATAATTCTCCGTTCGTTTGTATTTGGAAAAAAACTACTACCGCATTGAACTGCGGAAATACAATACATAAACTTATCAGAAAGGACATAATCGCTATTTATTATGAATAAATTACCATCCTTGTAAAAGATTTTCCTCTGATTTATTTGTACGTTAATTAACAGTTTCTTTTCATTTGGGTAGTTTACGAGTAAAGTATTATTTAAAATAATATTTTATTTTCAAGGCGAGTTATTAAAATTTACTCATCTGAAAGATAGTGCGAAGTCTAACTTCCTCGTTCGTGTGTATCCTGAAAACTGTGCGTATAGAATGCGGTTGTGCCCGCAATTGTTGCTGACACCCCCGTGGACTACTCTGCCCTTCGACCGCGTAACCGTCCCTTTAGGGAAGCCTAATGAAGATTATTTGAACGATTAACACCATCCGTTTTCAAAAGTAACTCATGAAGAGGAAACTAAAAGAAGAACGACACACTTATACGATTTCCTGAGGGATTATATTTCGAGTATACATCAAGGATAACGGTTAAAATACCGCCATATCACTGAATTAGTGCGAATTCTGAACCGGGAAGCTGCTCCAAAGTAAAATATCCGTGACCGACATCAGAACACATCGTCTTACTTATGTGAAGCGGTACGTTTTATTTGCAGAAAAAATTCTTGATAAATATAAGCAACAGGACGCGTTATTTCATATAAGGTTTTTCTTTTATCCGTCTTAATACGGTGATCGAAAGTCAGATTAAGCCAAAAAAAAATTTTTTTTCTTTAACTAGTTAAAAACGAAATCAAATTTTTTTTGGTAACACCAAAAGGATCGACTTTAGAGAGATGTTTCGAGGACGGTTGTGTAAAATTTATGACCGTCACAGAGTTTTGGCCTAGGATCGAAGAATGCTTCTGTAAAATATAAGTGAAATTTGTAGCATTTGAACTATTTAAATTGTCGAGTTTTCAACAACTATGAGTTTTTGGATACAAAAATGAACTGTCGCACTTTTTTGGCTCGTAAATATGAATCCTTCATATCGTATTAAGTAAATAAAAAAATTCTAACTTATTCGTGCGTAAGTTTACAAACGTGCTACTTAGCTATAAAAAAAAAGATACTGTTTTCTTATTATACGATATAATACTTGAATACTGTCTAAAAACAGTCGCATTTCCCGGCCTACGATGAAAGGCCTTTATTGCTTTGCTTCCGTTGTAAATTTTATTTATTATTAAACTATCTTTTCCCTTTATCTTTAGACTGAAGTATATGAAAATTTATTTTTACAAAAACAGTATTATTCTGTCGAAGTAGTTTGTATTAACCGAATTATTTTTTTTATTAACGCCTTCAAAATTATTATTTTGTGTAACTAGCCGGTCGGGCCTCGGCCCCCTGAGCCGGCCCCCGGAGCCGGTCCAAGAGGTCCCCGAGGCACGAGGCCTACCTTAGGGCTGCAGAGTTCGCCGTTCCCGTCTAGTCAGTGGACTCCGTCCCCTGGATCCCCACAGTGTTCGTTACCCTCATGGTTGTGAGAATAATACTGATTAATAACAGTTAAAGTATTCAATTTTTATAGAAACCTGAAAAAGAAACTAAATTACAAAAGACAGTATAGTAGTAACTAAATTACACACATCTTTAACGGGGAAAAGTTAATAACATATTTCTGTTGCCGTGGTGACAGAAATATAATAATGATGTGAGGGATTAATTTTATTTCTTTAATGAATATCTTTTTTCACAACATCACTTCCATGGAGGCTGGAGCCTCGGACTATGGCTTAAAACCTTTTCCTGAGATCACACGAAACTATCCTGTAAATTTGTAAGCAATCGTTCGGTTGGTTCTCGCGTGATGCGGTAACAAATAAACAGACAGACAAAAACCTTCGGATTTATAAGTAAGATTTATTCATTTACTCTTCTGCAGTTCTATATATTGACTTTTCACGTTATTGTTTTTGTATATTAACATAAATTATAACCGCTTTTCCATTGTAAGCATTAAACCTCCATGGCGAGTGACGGTCCATTTTTTTTCTTCAAATTCCTGACGAATCTTTGTAGCATATAACTATGTATTTTGTGTAGTAATAATACTTATCATGCATAATTATGTATTATAGTTATGATCCGAACAAAATATGTGTTTACCGCTGAATGTAAAAACGAATAATGTACTAAACGGCCGAATTAAAAATGATTTAGTCCGGTCTAAAGACAATTTAATTATAGAAGAATAACTGTGCAATGAGAGAACTGTGTTGATCTTATACGGCTAAATTTATTTATGACTATATTTTTTATACGTATAAAATTCAAAGACCGACGATCAGTTAAACCTCTCATTTCCTGATCGGATAGTCCCACACGTCGCCGGGGACGGACGACGTGTTCCCTATAGAAACTAGGTACTTGTTCTCGGTTAGGTCATTAATATCTGAAAGAAAATCAGTTTTTAATATGTCGATAGCGAATATTGAAACCGCTCCGATCCCGGATAAAAATGCTTCCATCTCCCGAGGAATTGTAGACGGTTTACTCGTTTTCCTTAACTTTGATATTTTCTTCTTTGTTTTTTATACCTTCGGTCGGTACAATAAAAATTACGTTTTGTTTTTTAAAAATTATATTAAATCGATTTTTAATTTTGTACTGTGAAACATAAGTATACCAATTTGTCGGTATTAAAATGTTCTTAATCGTGGATCAAACTATTACTCGTTTGATTTCACCCTAGGGTACAAGCTCACAGAAATATGAGGTTAATCTAGGTCAAAAATAATGTTAATCTTAAAGAGAAAAAAAAATACCATTTAAAACGAAATTACTGTTCCTTTTCTTGTAAATTACCATTATGTGTAGTTTCGATCGGTATTTTAATTCTGTTTCGTTATTGTCCGATTCGGTGTAACTATAACTAAGTTCTTCCTGTACTTTGAAAGATTAACCGTTTGATAAAAATCAAAATAAAATACCTCATTTACCGTAAAATTATTAAAGTTGCAAATGTGAAATCGTATATTTCATATTGGTATCGCAAGTATTCGCTTTGCGGTCGCTTATAGAGTGATCTTAGGTCCGACGGAATGTGAAACAATTGTAGACTATTGAAGATTGCAAGTGTGCTAGAATACAGCAGGAAAACTTTCTTTAAACGTTGTGCTTCAAGCCATTTACAGAAGCGACGGAAGAAAACTGGTCACCGGAGGAAGCCGTGAAGGGATTAATTTATTATATTTGACGATTATATAATAAGACAAAATAAATTGAATCGTGCGCAAGGTATTATATAGCTGTTGAACGGACCAAGAGTTCCGAACCGGATCTTTCGTTATAATCAGATCGAACTCTTGCTCGAAGTAAGCACATTTAAAATTAAAAAAGCTTATAATATATCCATGCGTGTTCTTTTATAAAGGTATTTATGGGGGCGTAATGGTCTACGCTGCGCCTGTATGGGCTCATTGTATCCTGTATAAAGGTTATAGGGACATTTTGTACGAGCACAGCATCTTTTAGTGTTCTGTAATTGGTGGTTACAGACTGTTCGCGAAAAGCAGTCTCTGTTATTGCCGGTATAAAATCTATTGATTACCTCTTAGCGCAATTTGTGCTGTATTGCTAAAAAGGCCAGTTCACATCCGATCACAGATTAGAAATTGAAGACCGAGCTTTCAATCTTGGCAAGTTGAATGAGTCTTCTCAGGGTCTTTACACGCCTGGTATTTTCCCAGATGTTATAGGTTTACGTTTCTTCTTACTATAATTGGGTAGAATCTTTTTGACGTAAATACCTTCCTGATGGATGGCATCTTTTTATAGACTCCTCAAAGCGTAGTTTGAAACCCTTCTGTATGTTGGGGATAAATTCCATTAATCCCTCTAGTTCAAGCAGCTCATTTGAAAATATGAGCTTGTGTTGGATGTGATTCAGTATGAGAAACGTTTGTGGGGGCCTGAAAGTGATAGCAGTTACTCAGTTTACAAATTGGTTATATTAAATTTTGTTGCTTCTTGTGTGAGTGGCACAGCAGAGATAGGAAGAATCTTTATGTTAAGAAAGTGTGTCCAAAAGCAAAGGAACATGACTGAACGAGAGAACTTTGTGAATCCGGCACTGATAAAACCCGATAATGTTTACCTTCCGCCGTACACATTAAGCTAGGCTTAATGAAAAATTTCGTTAGCGCTATAGTTCGTTAGGGACTGGATTCCACTTTCTAAAAAACAAGTCCCTAATGTAAGTGATGCTAAGGTAAAGGAAGGCATATTTGTTGGACCACAAATCTGAAAACTAATGAATGATGTAGAATTTGAAGACAGTTTGAATAACTGTGAGATTACTGCGTGGAAATCTTTTTAAAAGATTGTGAACAACTTCCTTGAAAATCATACGGCTGATAACTGCAAAGAACTTATAATTGAGCTTCTTAAAAATATAAAGGCCCAGTATGTAATATGTCATTAAAGATGAAGTAAGGGTTTACGAAATATTTTATCTTCATATGTTAGATATAAGCAGCAAAAAAATATTTGCAAGTAAGAAGATTAATGCAGGTATCGTAGATGTAAATAAAAAGAGTAGCCGTGGAAATGAAGTTTTAGATCCGATGTTAACGGCAGGAGTTTGTAGACAAATTTAATCATTTTCAGCCGCAGTCACACTGCTATCGAGCAGAATCTGAAGGAACAGTATTTCGATGGTAGTCTCAGTTGTATAAGGATTTATGTGAAAATAAAAGTGAACCGTACGCGAAGCAAAGCACGCATGAATTCATATTTAACGCTGAGAAGAACCCTATGGAAAAGGGTTCTTTTATCTAAAGAAAGATCAATTTTTGATCAAAGCAAGTTTTGTGTGTTACTGTGGAATATACGCAGATTCACAAGAGCTCGACAAATAATATTTTTGTACCCGACTGAGCGCTTCTTTTTTCAGCCGGTCATTTTTAATATAGAGTATTTCCTGTCTGTGAAGTCCCACTCTCATAAGAAACAACATTGTTTAGTATAACCTAGCTGTAGTCCTAATAAAATGGCCTTGTAAAGCTCAATCACCTTAATTAGACTTTATTATTAATGTCTGATCACCTTTAGATTTTCACGTAAGTATCAAGTATGCTTTTCATATTGCATCATCGTTAGTAAAAATTTCATACCGCCATATGTATTCTTCATTTGTGGTGCAAACGCTAGAGGAATTGGTTACTAGTTTCATTGTGAAGGAGGACGGCTTTCAAACTCATTTTAAAAGAATCTATAAACGATCTCCGTTCCATAAAATTATGATGCTGTCTTGGTAAATCCAATAAAGAATTTACGTCATTACGGTATACTATTTTCTTGTAACGAGAATAGGTACTTCCTTACACAAAAAACCGTATTTTAGAACCACTTTCGAGAAGGTTCCGGCCTTTTAACCTTGAACCCTGTATTAATCGAATTTTAGACGAATTAAGATCACGAACCGGATCGTTAAGCTGTGCTCAAATAATTTACCTCGGAAACCTGGATTCTCTTCGTTATTATTTTCTTAATCACCATAGCCTTCCCCATCGTCGACATTTTCTCCTAAACTCTATTTTTCTGGAGAAACCTGGACCGGTAACTTCACCGTATGAAATCGATGTTACGGCTAAATAAAGATTAGATTACGCGATCGATTTCTCGAAATTTTTGTCACGACTTTGATGTTTGCGATGTAAAAATAATAGTTGTCGAGTGGTCGTTAGACTCTTTCCGTACCGTAGAATAGCAAAAGGCATATGTCGCGGGTCCCCACTTAACCGGCCGCTTAATAAAGTTACACAAGAATTACAACAGATGCGAGGGGCCCCGATATTTATCCCGATCTATTTTACACCCAAAATAGAATTCATATGATTTTTTTAACCGAAAGAGTAATATTTCTTCTTTGAGATTTCAAAGTTAATTCTCCACATGGCAAAAATTGTCGGGATTATTTATACAACTTTTAGGTATTTTAGTATAAATTTCTAATAACGTACATAAAGCAATACTTATGGAATGTAACAAAAGCTGTACGCGTCTGTATTATATTAAGTAGGAATAAAACAAAAGGCCATATTCCCATGGTGTTCGCATTAAAGTCAAAATGAAACGATTCTCTTGTGTGGATTCTTCCATAGTAAGAATAGTGATCGAAATGACTACCAATTATGATGTGATTAATAGGGGTTATTGATTAAATCCTATTACTGCGATAAATTTATTTTCCTAGAAGAACCGAGCGATAATAAATATTTATATTCGATAACATTCTATGATGTAATACATAAGTCACACACCATCGTCAAATTATTCCAATCTCAGCCATTTTTAAATACGGTTTGTTTATAGATAACTTCAGAGATTTGTATTTCATTCTAACAAACCTTTACGAGTGTTTAGAGAAAATAAATCGTTGAAAACGATTTATAAAACGAAATATCGTTATTTTTTAATTATCTTAAGTGTTTATTAAGATTTAATTTAAGGTAAAGCCGAATTCAGTCGGTTTTTAAGTTAAGAATAGTTAGACAACAATAGGTTCATTGTAGCAGTCGTATAGTCTTCAATTTTTGTTTAATTTTGAACATTTAGGTAACTAAAAAAATCTTTCTTAAGGTTTTACTAATTTTAATCGGTTTGTGTTATTAGAGCTTAGTACAACATCGTTATAAACTTTATATTTAATATTTAACTTTTTTTATTTCTTAAGATTTTTAAAGAATTTCGTACGATATTTAAGCGATGCAATAATGTGTTATAGTTCAGAATTCGATAAAGACACATTCAAAAAATGTTTAATTTCTAAAAGAAACTATATTGCGAAAACTTCTTTAAAATTCATAAATCCCGGTTCGATAGGGTGACAGCCGCGAAAAAACACTTTTCACGGTTTTCTTTACGGTTATCATTAAATTGATTATCGTATTACAAATATTTAAATCTATACTATTATAAAAAATTTAAACGTTAAAGATAATGATAAGCGACGAGTAAAAACAACAAAAAACTGTGTCTGTTAAAATATACGAATTAATTTTTCTCAAGACAAAGTCTTTTTAAATTGTTGAATTATTAAATCGAGTAATCGGTATGTCGAAAAGTAATCGAGATCTTTATACCGCATTTGATTTATCGTAATCTGCACTCTTATATTAGGGTAAATAAACGTAAACTCGTGGAACATAGTTACATTGAATTATTAAAAAAATAGCTGTAGATTAATAAAATAATTGTCGGTTAAATGGTAGCTAAACTAAATAAAAATTAAAAGAATTTCGTAGGAAAAATACCTAGTATTTATCATTTCTTTAATTCTTCAGTCGACGCAGGTTATAATTAAACGCAAGGATCGAGTAGATTTTAGATTAATTACCTCTTTTTAAGTGTTTTAAAATCATTCGACTTCGTATTTAAATAGGCAATTTTAATTTTTTTACATTACCTACACAGCAAAAATTATAAAAGAAATATTTAGTACTTATACCGGTCTATTAGAAATAATTACAGCGATCGATTCATATTATATTGTTGATATATCTAGGGTTGCAAATTTTTTATATTACTTAAGCAGATCGAAAACAATAACCATTACGCAGACTATTAGATGTGCTAATTTGAAACGAACCGTTTTCCTGTAAATGAGAACATAACCGAGTCTTTGAAATAAATAAACTACAGAATATATAAATCGACTTCATTTAACTATTATTTATAATAATCTATTGTAATTTTCTACACGTTCTTGAACAGTTACTTTTTTTCAAACCGCTGAACGATCGTCTCTTGACACTTAATAATTGTAGATTATTATTTTAAAAGAATTTTCATTTGCGTGACGAAATTTTATTAAAATTTTAAAAAGCGATAAAAGGTTATTGTAGAATTACGCGTCCATAACGTTAAATTGTAAGTAAATCATTAAGATTAAGTAAGTAATCGATTTAATGATTTACGAATTACTACAAAGCGACGTAGGGATAAATGTAACTTACTTGATGATACTTAACGATTACTTAACATGTAATTGTTGCGACTAGGAATGATGGTTTACACGTTTCCCTTTTAAAATGCAGAACGTTTTATTTGAAAAACTGCCGATATAAACTTATTAGGTATAATTTAAGGTATAACTCATTAGGTAGGTGATGGGTATTAAGTATTTTTAATAACTATAATATCAGTGAAAAATAATTCTGTTCTGTATTTATTTTAAAGAAAAAAATCAATTTTCTCATATGTTCCTGATACTTAAAAAATTGTAATATTTGGATTAATCCTCATTGATTAATGGATCCTAAAACATCATTTAACTGTTTGTAGACGATTTTTTTTTTTTGTTGAACATATCTTAAACTGACGTTAAAAATAAATCATTAAAACTAAGTTTTTTTCTCTCTAGTAATAATTGAACCGTGGACGATCGTAAACGTGACTTAATCATTTTACGAGGAATTATTACGGGACGCAAGAACGATGATTTTTCATTGCGCGTTATAGATTCTCTTACATCTGATACAGCAACGGACATACTGATATTGCTGTTAACGCATTGTATTAATTAGCCGTTAAATAAATACTGTTTTCAATGTGTCCTTTACTGTACTCGATGTATACAGTAGTCGATTTTTCTACAGTCGTGGCGGTTCTTTTGCCGATTCCTGAATAAAATTGTGACAAATAAGAATCCGTTTATTTACATTGGGTACCTTATTTTTTCTTATCGTTTTACTTCTTTTTGCGTGCAAAATTAGACTTCCGTTTGAATAACTTTTGTTATTTTTTTCTTTTTGATTTTCAGATACATTTTAGGAAAATATTTCAGCGGGTAGAAATAATATAGATTTCATTCGGTTTTGGTCGGAACATTTTTTTAAGATTTCTATGACGAGTTCAAACCGTCTCTGCTGAAAAAAAACGTTTGTTTGCGATACCCTTCCTCGGGAAGCTATTCAGCGAAAAAAATTAAAGCTTATAAAATTTTATAGCGTTCTACTTATCGGAAGTTTTTTCTCATGCGGTAATTCCTTTATTCGATAATTTTAGACACGGAGGGCGTAGAAGGTTCCTTTCCTTAAATCGTTTATTGCTGATAAAATAACAAATTATTTGTGTTCGCCCGTTATATTTAACGATAGCTCGTTTGTAATCGACTTAACTGATCGATTAAATAATCGTTCTTTATTCGATACGATTTTACTAATGTTTTACTAGTATTTGTACGCATTAAGGCGAATCCTACCGTGGAAAAAGCTTTTGGTAAAATATCAGAATGGTCGTTTTGCGTTTTGCAACGATCTTTGTCTCTCCAGAAAAGAAGTAGTTAAAAAAACTTAGTCGTCGACACAAAAATTCAGAAGAGAATTAACCCAAAAAATAAAAAACCGGATTTTTCTGAAAATTTAGTTAACCAAAACATCACGTAAGAATTAATTAACATTTTTCTTTTTGGAACGGCCGTCATGAAAATAAGTCGACGTCGGTGCTCGAGTAGCGCCAGAGCTCGCGTTCTTGTACAGCGAGGTCAGCGGCCCACACCGTCCTTGACGGCCGACTCGTGCAGGCCGCTACAAAATGAGGTCATCTGGCTCGCCCGGTCGTGTTAAAATCGCATACAAATATCGGGCATTTCTAACATAAGTAGAGTTTATTAAACGTGGATTTCAGTCGATCGTTAGATAAAATTGATGCCGATTTAATGTAACTCGGCTTAAAATTACCGGTCGTATCTCTCTTTTAGGGTACGAATCCGTTGAATTCCAGTTATTTCGGTGTTGTATTGAACAAAACTAAATAAGACCGCTTTTTTTAATTCTTCCTTTGTTTCTGACCTAATCATGTAATATTTTTTCATCGGCCGCATCGAATACCTTTTTAAAAATTAAATAAAATAGATTTACTACCTATCGAGATTCTTTCGTGTAAATTTCGTTGATGTAACTCTTTGTAAATCTTAGGAACTAAGATTTTGTCGATCAGAGATAGGACATACGTAGAAAATAGTATTTTATGTGTAGTTTAAAATCATTCGGTTTAAATTTCTTTTTAATTTTCATAAGGATATTGAAGAATATTCTACTCGATAGGTGTATGATAAGAATTTTTTTTCTTGATATTTTACCTTCATTTTTAATTAGGGTACGAAAAATTCAATAATGAATCTTAAAAAAGTAAACAAGAAATCTTAATCCGTCGAATTTGCATTATAACTTTACTCATTTGTGCCGATCCTTTTCACAAAAAAACGGATAAGGTTGTTTGGTGATTTGCTCCTAAAACCATTAGGATTTCCAGTTTCGGCAGAAGCTGGAAATTTAAGGAAAGCTGGAAACTTAATTCCTTAAATTTCTTCTAAAGTTTAATAGTCTTCAAACGATTTTAAAAATCGTGTACGAATTTTCCAATCAACGCATGAAGTGCTTTGGACTACTCGATAACTGTCCAGTTTATTTACGCGGTTACGTTGCAGATACGAAAAACCCACTTTTAATTTTTTTGTTCATCTTCAAACGTTTTCGGTGTCAGTATAGGATCTATATCTTATTTATTATCACTGCTGTAAGTGTCAGACGTAATTAGCTTAGTTAGAGTAATTAGGTTATCCCCGTGAAAGGTCGGTGTTAAGAAATAGTTGACAATTTTTGTGGAAATTTCGATCCGAAACTGGCACGATAAACTTACCATTTATCAGGCCTTCGTAATTTTTTTTTTTTAAATTTAGACCTTAATTTTAACCGCGTATAAACGAGATTTCGTTAGTCGAAATTTGAATAATGCCGATTTTGTTGACCCCATTGTAGTTTTTTCGATTTCTTGAAATTCGGTTTTTTTTAGTTTGGAAAGTACAAACTTTTGGGGTTTTCTCATTGTTACGTCCGATCGATTTAAGGATTTTTAAAAAATATTTATGGAACCTCTCCGTAATCGTTGGTATCATCGATTAAAAAAAGTAGTTATTAAAATCTCTCCATATGTCAAACCTCTTACCGAACAATTTATAATGTATTCGAAAAATTTCAGTTTCAGAGGCCTTTTTCTCTCTAAAAATCTCATAGTCCTGGGAAATTGCGGGTTGTTGTTTCCAGCACCGGCAGATCGGGGAAAGAAACTAACTTTCTTAACATACGAGTATATAACAATAATCGTAACAACGACGATAATAGCGGGTGACTGGTATCTACCGGAATGAGCCGTCCGTTTCGTATGGGTTACCGATTACGGTGTTAGTGGTGGACGGAGAAACACGCCTCTGAGTTCTACGAGAGTAAATCACTGCCTACGAGAGTAAATCACTGCGTCGATAATTACTGTTAACGCGCGGTTTTCTTTTACTTAAAAATTATAGATTTTTCTATAATTTTAAAGTAAAATTTAGTTTAAAATTGATCTAGTTTTAAAAATAATAGATTCGAAGCTTGTTTTTTCCTGCTGATAGGTTAATAATCATTTACAAAGATCTACTTTATCCGAGGGAATCACGAAATTAAATGATATTTCACGCTTCACTTAGGCTCTGAGGGAGGTCGAAGCGACAGTTCGATTGATCCCTTAGTGCCGATAAAAATGATGGATATTCTTAAGTTCTTACGTACCCCCCCCCCCCAAACGGATCGGATTGATATTCGATTTAGTTTACGGTTCTACAACCCTTGTCCATTTTATTGGATCACCCATGAGGACAAGAATCGAAGCGCAGGTAGTTTTTGTTTTAAATAATTGTGTAATTTTTTAGTTGTTCTGCCGGTGAATAATACTTTTCGACATTGCTGCCCGCAAAATTCCATTCTTATTATCGTGATTATTTCGATAATGGTAGGCTGAAGCGTCTTTCAAAAAATAAAAAAGGGCTGTGATTTCAGGAACCTTAATTTTTATTTACTTTTTAAGTAAAAGAGAGAATTGAAAAATGAAGATTTGTTTGCTTGCATTGAAACATCAGGGTAGCGAATAAAAAAAACTAATTTCAAAAAACTAGAGAATTTGGACGAAAATATTTCTAAGACTTTTGCCGATAACGGAATATTAATATCCAGGCCGTATTGAACTAGTAGGCCTCTATGTTTTTGTTGTATTTATAACGCAATAGCTATGTGGTAATATTTGTGAATTTAGTATGAAGCATACTTTTTTGCTGTAGTAAGTTTATTACTTTACGATGCAACGTTTTTGGTTTTTATTTTGTTTTAACGAGCATATGTTTAAACAAGTTATTTATTAATTATTTTTTTCATTTCACGATTAGTATATATACACCCCTTTTTAATTCATATCTCCTTTTCTTTTATTAACTTTTTTTAAAGTCCGTTTTATTTTTACTTTTCTTTATTCGTACTCCAGTCGTCTACGCGTAGACAAAAATTTTTCGTTTCGGTATACAGCGCTTAAGTTTACAAATGACGGCTTTATTCCGGATTATATTATTACTGTTCCCAATCCTTCGTCCTTTTCCTTTCTGTACTTTATTCTCTCTCTTGTTCTGCTTCTTTTGTAGCATCAGTAGTGTATCGAATTATTTCATTCACAACTCATTGAAAACTGAAACGAACGGTCGACTCTTCGATTTTCATGCAGTCTACTTTTATTAACGATATCTAGAATTCGGGGTTTGTGTGAGAAAATAATGAGTTGGAATGTGAAATCGATGTTTTGACTGGAAGAAAAGAATGAATTCGGCCCTTTTTTCGATTCCTACAGCTAAAGCACAGACCACTTCCTAACGTCTTCCTTTGATTTTCATCGGCGAGAAATATTTCCACTCGGCTTTAAATTTTTTTAAATTTTACATCGAAAATGATATAAAGAAAAGAAGAAGAGAATCGGCAGCGATGGCGTTTCTGTACGCTTCTACTCTGAGCGATCGGTTAATTTCGTTTCGGACGTCTTTTCCAGCATCTAGGAGAAAGGCTCCGTTTCTTTCTGTGCGATCTTAAGAGTGATACATAAGAGGAATGAGACATGTTTATAAGGAATTTCGAAAGAAAATCGATGAAAATTTGAAACGTTTTGTTTTGACCTTCACTTCGGCTTAAGCTCATTGTTCGATGGGGCGGGCCGATACTGTCATTTAAAGGAGTTATTTAATTTAACCAACATCATTAGCCTATGTATCGTTTTTTTCCGGATGTGATCTTTAAGTGCATAACTCGAAGATCACATCTGTACTCTTCGTACTTCCAGGCCGCTTTCTCATGGTGAAAATAAAGAAAAATGTTCAGTATAAACTTAGGTCTGGAAACGCTTTGTTTTCGATTTACCTCTAGCGAAAGATTTCGCCCGGTTTTCAGCTCTTCTAATAAAAAGAAGCAAGCCCTACTGTAATTTTTGGAACCCAAATTAAGGAGTAAAGTCGGTGGTTTCTTATGTCATCTAAGCTGGGAAATTAGATAAAACAGGTCCCACAACTGTAACTCCAGTAGTTTTTAAGATATCCGAAGTAAAACCCAAAATTCGATGTCGAAAAACAATTTTTTTAGGTTTGTAGTACAATAGGTTTGTTAAATGACTAATAAATGCGAAAGATTTAGTAGTAAAGCTTGTAGAGAAATTAATTCTTAGAAAATTAATGTAATTACAGAGAGTAAAAAGTAAATTAAAACTTTAAAAATCTTTTTTTATTGAAGCAAAACACGAAAAATAGACAGAAAATCGTATTATTTTGTACCTAATAAACATTATTTTTAATATAGTCGAACAAAAAAATAAAATACATGAAATGATAAATGGTAAAAAAAATAACAAACCTTAGTTACAGCGTTTGTTCGAAATTCCCTATACTACATTATTATGATTAATTTATTTTCATTTATAAAAATACGGCCTTCTGAAAATCACACGGATGAATGTCAAGCTGATCTTTGGAATCGAGGTTTGTAGCCGTTATTTCCGGTATTGTGTCTAGATAATTCGGGTAATTTTTCGGATTTAATTTTTTGTACATCTTCCTGAAAACCATTCATTTTTCTTTTAAACGCATTGAAAGGGAAAATTTTCCCCCCCCCCCGATATATGCACAATGGCATTAAAACTCCGGCAAAATGTACATTTTATCGCGTAATATCAAGAACTTATTTCGTTATTTTTTTTTTTATGACAACTAATCTATTTCATGTTTAACCGTTTTTTATTTACCTCTTCAGCCTTGAAGAGCATATATTTTTAATCTTTTCTCTTTCATCTCGTGTTATGTAACGGTTCCTGTAGGTCCAAATTTAACAAGATTAATTAAATAGTATATGCGATTGCGTTTTATTCATTTAAATGAGTAAAATTTCTTGTTTTCATTATATGAAGTAAGTCGTTTATAGACGTGCACGGAATTGTTTTTTCCTACTATCTTTGTGCTCTCTCTCTGTGTGTGTCTTTATCTTTGCGCTGAACCTTTTGTGATGCTTTTTTAATGTTTTTTTGATGTTTTATGACCTTTTCGTAGCTTATTGTTTGATGCTTATTTAAAATTAAACTTTTCTTTGCGTTAAGTTTCTTTTTTTTTGTGCTTCATGCTTATGATATTTTTATCTCCTTTATTAATATATTAAATTACCGTAGTTAACACCGTCTTTCAGTTATCGGTGTTTGTCTTTGTTTGTTTTTACGTTGAATAATTTTTGCTGACTTCGTTTGCGTAGGATTTTCTTGCGGTATAAATTCGATTTTTAACCGGATTACGAATATTTTATTCCTTATTTCTCCTTAAGAGGTGAAATTTAAAAAAAATTACTAGTATCTTAGTTTTCGGGATTAATACGTTCTTACAAACATGTTACCTAGAGTTCAAATTTTAATTAAATAAAAAACCGAAAGAAAACCTTTTTTAAACCGCTACAGTGAGGTTTTAAACTACGTGAACGGTTTTCGGAACGTTTAGTGAAGTACTGCTTAAGGAGCCGTGATCCCAAAAACGTGTAACAAGAAATTGATTTTTAATTTCGAAATTGAATTGAAAAGTTTATTTTAAATTCACTGATGAGAATTAAGAGATGTGAAGATTAGATAAACCTACAAGACCTGTATCGAATCAAGTCGTTTTTTAGCTTCGGTATCACTCGGTTTCTTTTTGTGCTTATCGAATCGTGCGGGTCATGCGGCTTGCTCTATCGATTGACTATCGCTTAAACCTTAGGTATTTCCGTAAAATCTTTTTACTCGAGCTATCTTCGTTTAATATTTACTGGTTTCAGTTGTTACGAAACTGAGCGGTTAAGGTTTACGGAAAATTGCCGTATAGTGTCAGGCGCTTTTTTCTCAGTTCATGTAAAAAATGAAACTGCAATTTATTTTATTCGGACGATAACGTATATTCGAGGCATATTCATAAAGTAAGGACCGTCGGCTTTTATTTAAATATGAGCGGGTCTGAACACAGTTTCACGCATGCAGGGCCATCTATCGGCTATTTACGAAGCCACTGCAGTTGTTTTGATTAAGTACTCGTTTGCCTGCCGGTGAATGCAGATCGCAATGACTGCGACAATTGTTTCTTCCGCCAGTTGTGAAGTGCGCGCTGTGATTCGATTATTGTGTGTAGAAGGATCTTCAGCTGCTGAAATTCATCGGGAGTTGTGACTAGTGTATGAACCTACAGTAATGAGTGAAAGAAAGGTTAGACAATGGTGTCGAAACTTTAAAAATGGCCGCAAAAATGTGCATGACGAAGAGCGGAGTGGCAGGCCCAGAATTCAGACCGACAAAATCGTTGAACAAGTGAACCGAAAACTTCGATGTGATCGGCGATTGACGATTAGTGCTCTGGCTGATGAAATCCCGCTTGTTGGTCGCACCTCTGTCTACACGATTATCACAGAAAAGCTCGGATATCACAAATTGTGTGCGAGATGGGTACAGAAAATTCTCACCGACAACACAAAGAATGTGCAGTGGACGAGCGTTTTTGGACCGCTATCGACAAGATGATTTGTTTTCCTACATTGTTACGGGCGACGAGACGTTGATACTTTACACCGACGCAGAATCGAAACAAGTCAATGCAGTGGTGCCATTCAAGTTCCCCAAAACCAAAAACGTTTAAGCAATCTCCGTACTCGATTCGAAAAATGTTGGCCACCATTTTTTGGGACGAAAAGGGCATCATTTTGGTTGATTTCATGGAACGTGGATCAACAATTACAGCTGACATGTTCTGCAAAACGCTCGCCAAACTGAGACGTGCGATCCAAAATCGACGACGCGGGAAACTGTCGTCCGGCTTAATTTTCCTTCACGACAACGCGCTTCCTCATACCGCTGCCTTAACCAAGAAGAATATTCAAGATTTTCGTTGGCAACTTTTTGACCGTCCTCCATTTAGTCCCGAACTTGCAAAGTTGCGGTTTGAAAACGACGAGGAACTCGACTGCCGTTGTCAGCTGGTTCAATTCCCAGGCGGCGAACTTCTATGCAGAGGGCTTAAAGAAACTGGTGCAGCGTTACGAAAAGTGCTTAGAACTGAATGGCGATTATGTGGAAAAGTGAAGTAGATGTGTAGTAAACTAAAACCGTAAGTAAAAACCTTTTCTCACGAGTTAATTTTTTTTAATGACCGAACGGCTCTTACTTTATGGATATGCCTCGTAATAAGACCTGTAACCGTCGAGTTTAGTTTACAAAATTGTGAATAATTTTTCGGAACTTCTTTAAACGTCATTGTTTTACAGACGGTTACCAAAAGGGATATTTTTAAAAAAAGTGTTTTGAATAGGTTTAACGCTATCCGAATACACGCGGTACGAGTTTCAAATCGGTTTTTCGGTCGCGTTCTAGAAAGGCACAAAGTCAACCCGTTTAATATCGCAAAGTATGCCGTTCCTTAAAGGTTTTGTCGACTTAAACTGTTAACGACCTTCTCATGTCATTACCTACCGCGAAACCATTTGTTTGCGTTTCGGCAGGCCCGTATTTAACTGATAGCTGCTTTGGCTTTGGAATGGATATTTTGCTGTGAATTTACTGTATTGTTTTTAGGATCTTGGGAAGCCATGATGTGGAACGGTCTAAATACTTAATGAAATATATCGCGTTAATATTGACAAATATTAACGGAATAGAAATGTATGTCTTCTAATTTCTTTCTGAACCGATTTAAGTTATTAAATATTCTTTGTAGTTTCATCTATCGTCTTTCTGTATTTCTGAAATTAAGATAAATCACTCCGTACCCATGTGGAATTGTGGAAAATATTGTTTCAAACTATAAAATGGATCGGTCTATCGATTATATCGCATAGAATAAAAAAATATTTCCTAATAGGAATTTCTAACGATATCGAAACAAATTAATAGTTTATATCGGTGTCGGTTTTATTACGACAATTTTGATAGGTAATTAATTTTATGGAAGTCAGATTGATAACATAACGGTGTATTCAGTATTCCTCGCGACAGTGTCGTGTTCTTAAAATACAATGATTTTCCAGCGATGCCATTAATAAAAAATATCGTTCTGTCATTTTGTAATTGACCTGTTCAAACGGGCGGAATCATTACCGTATAGTGCTATATGTGCGCAAAATGTGTGCGGGCTGTGAAAATAAAATTAATTGCCGACGATATTTTTCAGTTTTCACTGTTGTAATACCGTACTCTAGCGTAATTATCTTTTGTTTAAATCGTGTATATTTTCTTAAATAATTTTATATTTTTTAAGTTTATTATTATCGTCTACATTTATTATTATTATTTATTTATTGCATTCGAAGTACTATTAATAGATATAAAAGAAGGAAAAATCGAACTATTGCGTAATAGATATAAAAGAAGGAAAAATCGAACTATTGCGGCGAAATCCTGTAATTTATGATTTAGGAAATGAAAAGTACACGATTTTAAGTCATAAATACACTATTTTTATCGTAAACGTTTTTTATGATATGATATAGGAAAGAAAGTTGTGCCGACAAATAGTACTACAGGTTTGCGGCGCGATCCGTCGGAACCGCAAACCTATATGCGACAGTTGTACTATTACGTCTCTGTAGCGAGTTCAGGTGCAGATCGCGATTCCGACGAGTTTACTTTCCGGCGTTTATTTGAAGAATGTCTCTTTGTGAAGTGGAAATCTTTTGTCGATCGATTTTTTTTACTCGCACTAAGAATTAAAGTTTTTTACGATTAAAAAGATGTTTGTTCATTATTCTGTTTCGCGTAATAAAAATAACAATAAATTAAATAATATTATGAATACCGATAAGAATAATATTTGAAGCATTAATTGTTGTGGAAACGGGAATAATTGTAAACTGTGGTTCGATAGAAACATCGGCTGCCGAATTACGATTACGTGTATGATTTCGTGCGTACAAGAACGAGCTTAAAATTCGACTTTGTAAGTATAAATATTACAAAATTAATTAGTTTCTTTCGCCCTAAACGAACGACTACAGCGGATATCACATCATCGTTCGTCTCCAGCGGGTATCTTGTTTTTTTCAGATGAGATTTTATTGTAGTCAACGATAAAATAAGTCGTTTTGAAGTACTGGAAAAATTCATCTTCGTCAATAATAGGTTCTTTATAAAATGCAGCGTTCTCCTCCGGTTTATCCTTTTAACCGCACGTCAGGTATCCGTTTTCTTTTCCTCTTCTTCACCGATTATTAAGGTTGTGATTGAAGGTTGGTTACTGAATCTTAGTGGGGGCATCGATGTTGAATAGGTGCTAATAATAATTGCCGAGAAATGGTATACGTAACCGGCAAATCTTATCTCTGGTGGAAAGGGTGAGCGTGACTGTCTAGCGCCTCATCATCGGGCCAACTCGGCTAAGGTACTGCAATCCTGGTTTAAGAGTCCCTGATCCTCCAGGTCTGGGTGGTTGGTCGTAGTGCTCTACACCTGGAAACCTTGTTACGGATCCAAAGGAAGAACTTCGGATAGGACTGGAAAAACGTTATAAACAAAAAACGGAATGACATAATTAAGGCTACATGAAATGTACGGACGATGATGACACCGAGAAAATTTAGAGGTCGTGAATGAAGTTTTAGATTATGGAATCGATCTTACACCGTAGGTGTGAAAAGTTTCTGAACTAAATTTCTTTATTCGATACAAGTAGCGCCATCTCTTGGACAATCAAGGAACTGTGTAATACGATGTCTGACGAGTGCGTGAAAAATATTTCATCACGATTTTTCACTCGTCTCGAGTTATATTCGGCCGCGTACGTTGTGTTCGTGTGACCTTATGCGAGCTCGTGACGCGCTTCTCTGTTTAAAAAGCGTGATAAAACTTCGTGTTCGACTTCAAAAATCTTTTGTTGAAGCTTGTTCTATGATACAGCAAGCATTCGGTGATGAAGCCGCATCTCATACTACAACGTACACGTGGTGGAAGCTGCTTAAAGACGGTATAGAGTCGGATGAAGACGAACGAAGCGGGAGGCCGTCAACAGCTGTTCACGACGAAAACGTTGCGAAAGTGCGAGCGCTCCTGCTGGAACAACCTCATATTACCCTACAGGCCATAGCAGACCTCGGTAAAGAGGCGGTACGCACAATTTTAACAGAAAAAATACCGCCGAAAGGTGTGCTCTCATTTCGTACCGCACTTCTTAACCGAAGAACAAAAACAGGTGCGTCTTTCTCTCGCGCAATACTGACTTCGTTGAAATGCCGATAGCGACCCGAATTTTTTACAAACATTGTAATTGATAATGAGAGCTGGTGCTTCATGTATGATCCGCAAACGAAGCGTCAATCCGCTCCTTGGTTGAATCCTGGCGCACAAAGACCGGCGAAAGTCAGGCAGCAAAAATCAAGAATGTAAACGATTTCGATTGCATTCTTCCACTCAAAGGGTCTGATTCACATGAATTTGTCCCAACTGGTCAAACCGTGAATTCTAAATTCTGTTTGGAAGTAATGAACGCCTTATGCGTCGCATACGTTGAATCCGACCCGAGTACCGGGATCCGGGCAGTTGTACTCTTGCACGACAATGCCCCGCCACACATGGCAGCAGTTTTAACATGTTATTACGTCGAAAATCAAATCACCGTGTTATCCCCACCCGACTTGGCTTCAGCAGACTATTTTTAGTTTCCGAAAATCAAGATGAAGATGAAAGGCCGCTTTATCGACCACATTCCGGCCATCCAAAGAGTTTGCACCGAGCAGTTGAAGGCGATACCACAAAGTAATTTCTCCAAAGCGTTTGACGGGCTCTACCGGTGGTGCAACGAGTGTATAACTAGAGAAAGGTTCTATGTAGAGGGCTGATGTGAGTAAATTCGTTTATCTTTAAATCTGTATTTCTATTTAAATTAGTCGGGGAACTTTTCAGACATACTGTGTACAGCGCCGCAAGAGATACGATGGCAGGGACAGTGGAGAATGCAGCAATTCGCAATGATTTACAATACGTCAGATAGAAGAACCGGATAGTTGGGCTCTGAATTTCTGTTGAACAGAAAAATGGAGACTGTTGGAATATGAAAAGATAAGTGACAAAGCTTGAAGAATTAGAATTAATTAGAAGCTGTGAAACACAGCAGTAATGTCAGTGCAGGCACCATCGAAGAAAAGGAGGAAATAAAAAAAATTCTATGATTTGTTGGAAGAGGTATTGTAAAATCCCAAGAAACGATGCCTTTATTATATTGGTTGATTTTAATGCCAAAATTGGACAGAAGAAATAGAAAAAATAACTAAGGGAAGCAGCGGAACATCATTTAACGAGCGTACACTCATTACTCAGTGTGAGTAATGAAAATCGTAATACGCAAAATTTACTTTTAGAAACAAATTGTTTATAAGGAGTACCACTTTTCTACATAAGCGTAAACACTTGGGAATTTAGGAATTACCTGGAACGAGCGAAGTGAATCGGCTTCATATTTTGTCGATATCCGTGCAGAATTTTCCTCGATAATCGAGTTAGAAAGTACCAAGAGTAAAAATAAAATGTAGGACACATCTGAGTTAAGCAGAGAATCAGATTGGATAAGAGTTACGAAGAGGCGATTAAAGTAGAATCGACTGAGGACGGATATGAGAACCGGAGAGGCATTGAGGTAGATAATATTGCTAAAAAGACGGTCGGTTTGAAACAGGGAAGAAAGAATGAAGACTGGTTTGATGAAGAGCGGGCTGTGGTAGTGAGGAGATTGAGAAAAAGCAAGAGAAAGAATGATGGAGAGAGAAACCAGAACAAACTGTGAGGAATGCAAACGATTAAGAAGGGAAGCCGATAGAATATGTAAACAAAAGAAGAGGGAGATGGTAAAGAAGAAACTGAAATTAAATATTCAATTTATTTAATTAAATAACATCAGTTAAATAATCAGAATGAGGGATGAAAGTTTATACACCGATGGACAGGACAAGGTGATTCCATCTGTGGATAAGTGTAGGTATATAGGGATAGGGATGGGAGAGTGATTGGAGAGAAAGATATAGTAGAGAGAAAGGTGCGCAGCACATTAGAGAGTTATTAAATGGCCCAGAGGATTATGAGGGAGGAGATGTTGGGTTGGTGGAAGAGAGAAAGGGGTTGCTGGTGTTGAAAACCACCTTCAGTACTTGAAATAACGAAAATAAAAGGGTACCAGGAGAAGATAACATTGTTAACTTTATAAATATGGAGAGGGACGATATCACAGCCCATACATGACCTGATATTTAAACAAATATAGGAAGAAGAAAGAATGCCAGCTGCTTGGAGTGCTGGTATATTGTGCTCGATACTTAAAAAGGGCGTTCAGATTGGAATATAAAGTTATAGAGGAATAACTTTGGTTAATGTAGCGTATAGAATATTATCTAGTTGTATAAATGGAAGACTCAGGAGAATTACTGGGAAGAGATTATTGGTGAATGTCAGTTTATATTTCGCACAGATAGTGGTACAACGGATCAGTTATTTATTATTAGACAGGTGATAAAATGTTATCAAGATGGAGTGGATCTGCATATGCTTTTCGCGGAATTTCAACAAGCTTTTGATAATCTGAATAGGAAATGACTCTTAAGTCATGAAAGTTATGAAGATTCCGATGAAATCATTAAATGTGATTTCGGTGAAAATGTTTTTGAGGTAGTTAATAACTTCAAATACTTAAGGAGTAAGTATTACTCGATTTGGCTTCACTAGTCGATAGTGAAACCAAAACGCGTAGTACAGCGAACCTAAGACGGGAATAAAATATACTTTACCGACTTGGAAACTGTCAAAGGAAGATAATAAACAGAAAGGCAAAGCTGCAAATATATACAAAACTTATAAGACCGGCAGCTATGTATGGATATAAGACCTGAACGTTAATATATTAAGAACATTTGAAAGAAGGAGATACTAAGGCGAATTTATGGCCCTGTCAGAAGAATGGAGTATGGAGAAGAATCAGTAACAGTGAAGTGATAGACAGAATAATTGAACGGAAGTTATCGTACGGTTTCTGAAGACTTGAAACGGCTTTGACTGGTTGATGTAACAAGGATGAGTGATGTGGCAGTCCCCAAGAAGATATTGAGCGCAAAGTTGTAAAAAAAAAAGTGGTAGACCTAGATCAGGATGGATGGATGATGTGGTGGTGGATTTGAGGATAGTGAAGGTGACAGGATGGGTGCGGAGGGCGAAAGATAGAGTGTGGAGGCTAATTGTTGAGGAGGGTATGGCTCACCCCGGGCTGTAGCGTTGAGAAGAAGGGTGGAAATAGTTTCTAGAGCTTTGTCAACCGATGAATTGACGACATTTTTTTAATTATATTAATTTTTTTCGAATACTTCAAAATATTGCCGTACTAGTAGTATGTTTTACGATTCTTTAAACCTCGAGTGACTCGGGACGAAATCGAATTCGTTTTAAATATAACTTTTTACTGATTTAACGAATAATATAATATTCATCTTATAGGAATATACTAGTCCTGCGAAAGGCTTAAATTTTAAGCTTCTGCCAGTGAAGTTCAACATCATAGTTGACGGCAGTTTTAATTATTGTTTACTTATCTTAAATCGATAAAAATATTTTGTACTTTTAGGAGTCATTAAACATTTTACTGTTTAATGATAGAAAGTTTTAAAACGTTAATACCGAGTGAGTGTATAAACAAAAAAAAGCCTTTGACCAAAAAAGGCGGCTTGTTTTTTTTTTTGTGGTGATACATAACGAATTCTACATCGGATTTGACTTTTGCTTTTCTTCTTTTAAGATTCTGTTAATAAAGGTATTTTATATTTCTGTATTAGTAGTCGATTTACATTAGTGTTTTAGTGGTCTTTCAGATTTACGGCACATGAATCTATGTTTTTGTCTTTGTGACAGAGAAAAATTTGTTCGTTTATAATTGTAATACATTCGTCCCAAGAATCGGCGTAACGTTTCGGTTGGAATACTTATTGAATAGGTCGGTTTTATTTTTTAAAAGTATTCGAACTGAAATGTTTGTTGTTTCTCGTGCTCGATTTATAATCGGTCGTGAAATCGTTACATTTTATCTAGTGTTATGATTTCGTGATATTTAGCCAGCCGAGTCGGCGGTATCAGCTCTGTTCGGAAGCGAGCGGTGTCCTCCGGTTTAACTGCTCCTCGCTCGTGTTATATGGTAATGACAGTATGTACCTGGCCGTGTATCGACCGCTTGCTCTTGCCCCGCTTCATAGCAGTGTTGCCGGATAGTAGCGGAGCTACATTTGGCAATCTCGCTGCCCAGATCCCCACTCGTATTACCCCCCGCACGCGCGGCACCGCTCTCGCTCCCCCTCGTATCTCGTTCGCGCACCTCTCATTCCTTCTTCTTCGCTCGCTGTCTGCTTCAACTCTTAAACGTAAGGCCGATTTTCCGGACCGATCTTACCGAAGATTTCGCAGATCGTATAATTTCCTCCCCCCCTTATTTTTTAGGAAGCGGACGGTAAAATTAAATGTGATTCGAGGAAGAAATATTACATTGAATGATGAGCTTACATGCCTTTGCGGTGTTAAATCTTGTAATCCTGTTTTCTTTTTATTTTAGCTACCGCTATTATAATTCCTTTGAAATAGATTCTTTATTTTATTTTTATTTTTTTATAAATTGATTTCTAATACAGGGTAAGAAGATTTTTTTAACTTCTAGCCGTTATCGAAACACCAAAAAGTGTCCTCTCCAGCACTCCTCTTCGACGATGATTCTGTTTACAATTGTCACGGCTGCAGAATTTATAATTTTTGTGGGTCATATTAAATTACATCGTAATTTTGTGAATCGCAGTTAAGTTAATGGAAACTAATTACACCAATAAATAACAAAAGAAAGTAAACATATATGTTATTTGATTTTCATAAAATTATTTAAAAAAAACACATGGTTGATGATTGTGATTTTTTAAATAATTTTGTGAAAATTAAATTACGTATTTGCTTATTTTCTTTTCTCAGTATGGATTATCATCAAGTAATAACTTCATCAATCGAATATTCGCCAGTAAATAATCATATTTTACACTTTCTGTTGTACTCGTACTTTATTAAAATAATTGAATACGTTATTTTTTGAACGAACGAATACGTTTTATTATATTTTTTAAATTTAATATCGTGAAGATTTTCAAAATAACTAAAATAGTTGATTTAATAATATAGGAAGACTTGTTTTTTGATTAGTCGAACGAACGAACTGATCCGTTACTGTGCAATCTTAAAACATTAAACGATGAAATGTTCATACTACGTATACCTAAATATCGTGTACTTAGTCTGGAATGTAAGAGTCAAATCGTCCTGACCCTCTAATAAAAGTATTATATAAAGGTACAAATATTACCTCGAACTTTAATTTCCTTTGTCGGTGTTAATGATCACCGTACTTACAGATGCAGCCCCTGCATAATAAACCTTTAACTCTTGAGTCCATTATCCGACTAGAGGTGTGATATATTACGCGTTTAAATGTCGTGTACTGTACGGGCCGCTTTTATGCAGCCCGGAAAAAATACTTCTATGTGCTCGAGTATGAAAAATCGATCGATTGTAATGGAAAGTACACGTTTCTTCAACTTTAGTGGATATCGCATGTTATAAAGGAATTATAGCTATCGTATCGTTCTAATGGCATTACTGTAATCATAAGATGTTCGGACTTAGGCCATAACTACGTTTGTGTTCACCAGTATTCCGTTTTTTCTCCGTTACATTAATTTTCTCTTCTATATTTTGCACCGGTTAAGGTTATTATTCATCTGCATTCTCTTTTCCGTTCGTATCCTTCTGCATTAATGATCTTAAGCGATATATATTTTTTCATGATGCGTCTTGACGTCCCTTGAATTATTACAGTTGATCGTTCGTAAATTGTGCGGTCTATAAAACATAATCTAGGAAACATCTATTTTTCCTATTAAAAAAAATTATTATTAATCTAATCGTCCGTATAAAATTATATTTTTTAGTTTTATTTTTTTTTTTGAGAGAGGATCCGCTCTATCTGCACGGTTCTGTTTCTTATCGGCTCGTTTTTCGAACAGGTTTCGACGTGTTGTACGTTTATTTTTCTTCGTTTTTCATCGTAATCGGTTGTATGACCGGGTAGGAAATGATTCCCGATGGAGTAATCGGTTCAGGACGCTGTAGCCCTCTAAAAATGGCGATAAACGGAGAATTTATTTCGCACTTGACGCATTGTTAGTACGCGGTTTGGAGAATAAGTTGTATTTTGCGAATCGAAAGCCGGTTCTTCGATAAGTTTTAAGAAGTCTTTTGCCCCGTGCTGTCGTTTATGTGAAATCCTTTACATGTATTCCCGTCTACGATGTGTCAAAATTTAATCAGTAACGAAATCAAGGGTTTTAGTTGAACTGCCGCGGTTTTAAAAACGGCTTTCCAAGAGAGAGAGAGAGAGAGAATCGCTATAATCGTTTTTATTTTGTTCTGTTAAGCATTTTGCGTTAACAATTTTAGTGCTACACCTTTTGTTTATGACATATTACGTGTTCAGTTGATGCATTAACTATTAATTTGCTATTAAATAATCAAGAATGAAAGTTAACCCGATGGGAACGAAACATTGTTGTTAACACTACGGCAAGCATAAAATGCCTGTCTTTCCTATGAAGCGAGCTGCATACGGTCGTGTAATTTATTATAATTCTTTATAAAAAACGATAGTAGTTGCATTAATAATAATAATAATGACGGGTTGTTACGTTAGCGCTTGCATTAAAATGAAGTGAAATTGAAGCAGCTTTTGTAAAACACGCTAGAACCAACACTGAGGTTTAATTTACATTTCAGTTATAGATCGAGTGTAAAATATGATAATGATCGAATCAATTGTTTGTTCTCTCTCTTTGTGTGTGTGCGTGTTTTTTGTTTCTTTGTTTATTGGTTGTTGTAAAAAATAACGAAGTCAGAGATTTGTTGTTGAAATAATTTAGAGTACGTAGACCTGAAATTTATCAAAAATTTGTCAGACGTTAGTTATCATGGCAAACTGCATCCCTTATGATCTGATCGTTTCAAAACACTGGGTCACTCGAGTAACGGATACGGCACCTTAAAATTCAAGAATGTTAAGAAAGGATGAAATTCTGACGACCAACCCCGTATTCAATTACCGGGTTCACGACCACCGAAGTTAAAAAGGTTTAAAAACCGCCAGGTGTAGTTTCACGGTTTGCTCTGCTGGTGTTTAGTACCGACCTCTATTCGAGAACCGATCGATGCCGATTTTGGATTCGATGGTGATGAACGCGACACCGAAGTACTTTTGACGCGGTCCATACTAGACGAACAAATTACAATGAAGGTGATCTTGAAAGTTGTAGATCATAGTTCGTTCGCTTTCATCGGATGCAGTCATCTCGTCGACTGTCATTCTGTCGGTAGGTATTCGCCGATCTCAATCGGTTCACAGAGAGCGTATCAGTATTTTATTTTATTCCTTTATTTCTAACAACGATCAAAAAATCATTTTACATAATAACGAGCGTAAATAATACCCTTTTGAATACGTAATTATAAAAAGAAATCGAGTGTTCTCCTAACAAAATGTAGAAACGCTTTGTTCGCGGGATAGTAGAACAGTTATATTACTCGGAATACAGACGTCAGTCTATTCTGTTCGCGTTGGAATGAGTTTGATGCTTGTTCGCCCGCTTCATAATGACTAAAAAGTAGATAGTGGTGTTATAATTTTTCTTTATTCTCATTTCAGGTTATTCAAATCAGTTAAAAGCCGAAGAGAAACTAAATTATCCGTTTTTTTTATTGTCTTTTCATCCGATACTGATTTATGCCTGTCCGAAACCGCTAACAAAATAAATATTAAAAACATGTTCTTGCTTAATATCTAATTTTTTTCGTATTGTTCGTCCGATTTTGACGTTTTTGGTCTCCTTTTTATGGTGGTTTTGCGTTTTCAACACGCATACGGTGGAGTCGCGCCCAGAAGTATTTAATAAACGGTACTTTTATTTCGTTATTCATTTTTTTCAAGAAGAAAAATCAAAAGACTGTACGAGAAGATTTTCATTTATGAAGTAAAATTTCACCGGTCGACAGTAAACAGAACAGGAAATCAAAAGGAAGAGCGCCCTCGATTATTTACCGTTATTATACGACTTTAAACTCACCGGCAAATTAATCGCGTGACCGGTATAAATCGGCGAGGAATTTATAATTACAAAATTGTGTTTCTCTTTGTCAGGATAATTAAAAAGTGTGTTTTGTTTCTTTACACGGATCGGTGAAGCAAAGGGAAATATTACCTTTTTTTTTTTTAGTTCTGATATTTGTGATACCAAAAGGATTTTGTACAGTAAAGTTAACGGAACTTTTCGATGGATATCAGGGACGGTTGAAGATTATAAAAATGTCATATAACCGATTCTCGTACGCGAATGAGTGTGCATTTTCATTTTTATATTCGGATCGACTTGTTTCTATTAATTAAAAATTTTCTCTCCTTCTCTTTTGGAGTTGTATAAATAATTATTTTATTTTGATATGTACGTAATAATACGTTAACCGTGTTAAATAATAGATAACTAACGTCAGAAACGGGTAGGCATGATACATGACGTAAAAAATGGAATCTCACCGTTTTCATGGAGGGATAGATATTAAAAAATCCATTGTTAACGGTATATAAAGTACACGATTGATGATCGATCGATTGTAAAAGAAAGTCAAAGTAAATGTTAATACTTAAAAATAATAATTAATCGTCTACGTAAAGATAACGAAATAACTATTTATTTATATATTGAAACTTATTTCAGTATATTTGTACGAATTAAAAGAAGATGCTGAAAATTCAGAGTAACATTTTAAAAAAAAGAAAAAATGTATATATACAGTGGAACGCCAATTTTCTCCTTGTCCAAATATCCGGACTGCTTATATCTCTGATATTCAATTAAAAAAAAAAAGAAGTACTATTCAATAAAGATTTGTTTCTGCAGGAAATGTTTTTATCGATCTTTGTTTTTACTGACTTTTTGCAATTCGTATTGCACAAAACATACGTAAGTAAAGGCCTGTGTTAATCTATTATAAAATTAACTTCAGCAGAGATTGATGGAAACACATTAATCGGTTGAACATGAACTACGATGTTATGAAGTTTTTCTTATGGTGTTGTGCATATACATTAGGTCAAAAGTCCGCTTTCAAATTAATAGAAAGACCTTTCAGAGCTAATTAATTATTGATACTTTCCATAGTAACGTTTCCGGTAGCAGTTCCTGGTTACAAGGTAGCAGATTTTAAAATGTCTTACAAAATCTTATGCGCGTGAATGAGTAAATATTCTCAAGCGGATTCATTTCTTGGAAATTATTTAATCTACAGTATTAAAATTGGTGTGATATTCTGTGTTTAGGGTGGTCGATTATATATATTTGTATTTGTTTATATGTTTTTAAATTGAACTACGTTTTATAATTTAAACATTGTTTCAGAGTACACAGGGTATATTAATTTGTTGATTTACACTACCTGCTCCTACGTTTAGCGTAGTCGCGATGTATGTGAAGCATCCGAGGTACAGACAGGGCTAATCGGAACCGCAAGCCGCTTTCTCTGAGGCTGATGGTTTTTGTTGTACTGCCGGTCCGTGCGGTAACGGAATGAAGGCGCCGATAAACGGCCTTACAAAGAAGACCAATGGAAATTGTTCCACTCCTCACCCCTCTTGAGGCTGTCACGGGACGCTTGTTATTCGTAAACGGTTATGTCGTGTTCCGACTTGCGACTCTTGTCGGTCGTTTACGATCGTTACGAATCTCAACGGAGTGATTCGATAAGATTTGTTTCGTGGTAATTTTTGTAGTATTTTATCGATTTAAAAGATCGCTTTGAACCTCTGTTTAAAAATTATTTTCCTTTTGATAAGACTCTAAGTAAATAAATAGATAATAGAATAATGAAGATCTTAAAAAGGAAAAATAGTTACCGATTAAGATCTATGTAAAGACCAGGGAAATATTAACGAGAAGTAAAGACCAAGGATTTATTAGGGATAAATAAAAAGATTTTATCAGATTTTTTATTTATCCGAATTAACTTGATATTGCGCTCTCTAATAATTTTTAAAACTTTTAAATGTTCTCGAAACAAATATTACTCGCCTCTGGACAGTAGGAATCTGTTGTTTTTAATGACATGATGCGTATAAAAGGTCGACTTGTAGTGAAGAAAACATTGAAAACAGTTAACGATAGCGATTACATTAAAATTATTCGAATAATGTACTGAACTTCTATCTGCTGCCGGAACGTTGCCGATTCGATTTACGAAAAAAAAAAATATATTTTTTTTTGATATATACATATACACATATACACACAGCGTTGTTTTCAGCTTTGATCTCGTCTCCTCCCTTTCTCGACATATGTGCAACTAGCCGTTTTATCTTTTGACAGATAACCCTGCCCGGATCGAAATCATAGGAAGCATAATCTTAGCGCCGCAAAAAAATGTTACTTATCTGTTTTATTCGTTTATCGACTTATAACAATAAATTATCTTCGTTTCGTAACGTAAGTAAAGACAAAAAGTCGGTGGAAAGTAATAAACGATGCTATTTGTTGATAATTAAGAAAAAACTAGTTTTAAGTAAATTATGGTATAAAAAGTTTTAACGAATAGTATGTTATAAATCATTAAATTTCAGTAAATACTCTGATTTTGTTTTTAGGGCTGATTATTATATTTTTAAATTCGAAATTAACGGTAGCGAAAGAAGTAATAAGAGTAATTAAAAATCTGAAACGTATAAATTGTTTCATAGATCGACAGACCCGATCGGTGTTTTTTTTTTTTTTTAATAGAATAATGCCGAGATCATATACTTTTACGAACGACCGTACGCACATCACTTCGTATATGCTACATGTAGCGACGGTTACGGAAGAATTTAATTGAAAGAAACAATTATAAGATGGAATTATGACTTATGATGTTGGAAGTCAACTTCTGTACGGATGTGAAACACGGGCGCTAAGAAACGTAGGAAAAAAAGGTCAGATACGCTTAAGATAAGACCACGAAGGAAAATGGAGAAAATTAAACGGACAGAATGAAAAATGAAGAAATAATGAGGAGAGGTAATTAGAACGGTAGCTTAATCAGAACGTTTCGGAATAGGAAAGCCGAACGGTCGGAAAATACCGCGAAAGGAAGACTAAAAACGATGCTGGAAGTATCAGTAGAGGATGCGTAAATGACAGCCCGGATTAAAGATTATAAATTTAGACGATTTAAAAACAGATTGTACTTAACAGCTATATAAAACTGAAAAGTTTAGCTGAAAATACAACAAAATGATAGACACGGTATAAGACACCTACCTACATTACATTCACTCCAAATACCAAACATATAACACTCCTTTTTGGGCAGTCGTGTAATAAATTGTTAGAGTATAAACCACAGTGACTGTTTTTTTAATCTTAATTTAAAATATTTTAATTTTCAAACGTCTATAAATTTTTTGTACTAAAAACAGCTGTTTTTCATTTTTACAAATTCATACGATTTTTTTGTTAAGTGTTTTATTAATAAAAGTTGATTTTTTTAAAAATTGTTTTTCATACACTTTATTAAATTAATTTTCTCAGAATAAAACTCTCTACACGTTTTGATAAAATTTACGCATTTATTATTCATTTAACGAACTTAAATGAACTTAAGTTAGTTACCCACCGGGTTGGTCTAGTGGTGAACGCGTCTTCCCAAATCAGCTGATTTGGAAATCGAGAGTTCCAGCGTTTAAGTCCTAGCACCACCCTAAATACACATTACATTCTTTTTTTGGGCTGTCGTATAAAAGGCTTGCTTATAAATATTCTATAATTTATGAATGCTGTTTGTAAAGATTGGCTGCTACAATTTATATTGTCGAACGTCGTAACAGTAACTTGTCCTTTCGGATGAATTTTACAAACTTAGATTATTGTGGGGGTTGCCTTATATCCTTTCCGATGAGTTTGAAGTTTATAACAACTATTTTCATATGATGAAGAAAAAGTGGGGGTTCGTATTTTGTTGTCTAATCGGTTTTCTGAAAATCTATAAAATTTCATTTTTTTCTAGTTTTTCTTCAAGACAAAGAAAAGTCAGCTTTTTTTCGGATACTTGGTGACTTAAATGGAATTTACGGTCGTTTGAAACGAATAAAAAAAAAGTAAAAATATACCCTATTAACCTCTCGATATATAACTTTTCACTGCCGTCGCCCGATTTAGATGTTTTTGGATCAATTTTCGAGCAATTACTGATTTTTTTTTATAGTAGCTCAAGCAAGAATAGTAATTTTCAAAAATAAAAAATAAACCTTTGTATCTGTAAAGGAACCTTTATTACGATTGAGATCGGTGATATTTGAAAAAAAAATAATTTTTTTTAAAATAACTGCTGCGAAGAGGGAAATAATATTAAAGTTAAGTAATGAATAGGCTATAAAGCTGCTATTGTGTACCTGCGGTTAATAATTTTTTTAAGAGAGTTACAACAGTACATTGCCCGTACTGCCGCCAAATTCTTAATCGTATATATTTTATTAATATTTTTAGAATTTCATTTGCACTTTTTCCGCCGACCGAAATCTATTAAAAAGAGTACTACTAATTATTTAGTCTCGCTTTACTTTTTTTTTTTGAATAGGTAGTTTTTAAAGTATGTTTTAAAAGTTAAGGGATCGGAGAATAAAATAATTCTGCACTTGATTTTTTACCGTACATTATGCTACAAATTCGATGGCAAAGTTACACTGAAAAATTTATTAATTAACCATTAGAAATAGGTAATATTTAAGTTAGGCAACATTTTGCTCTCCCAGATTACGGATTTAATTTTAAAAAAACTTTTGCGGTTTAAAAGCCCTTCCTTTCATATTCGTATTTGTGTGTTGCATGTTTACACGCTTATATATTTCTTTAATAAATTGCACCGAATGATTGAGAAGCAGTCGTATGATATTTGTAATTTTATTTCTTGTTTTGTTTGTTTCTCTGGAAGATAACACTGAATCGTTGTCTAGCCCGCCGGATAAATATTTTTCTTTTTTTTAATTTTAAAGGACATCTAAGCTAAAATTGCAATTGGTTTTACCCTCAGAAATTATCATTGTATACTCTACACGTAATTGTGTATAAAAGGCTTATAAAAAAGAAAAATATGATTGAAAACGTTAAATGGATGTCCTGTTTTTTCATAGGAATCATACTACTTAAGGTAACAAATTTTACTTTCATTTTAATTTTCCGACTACTATAATAGAGTATAAAAGAGGAAACATACTGCTATCCTGTGAAATATCTTTTACGTATATATATATATATATATTTTTTTTTTTATTTTTGAGTCAGGATCATGAAATGTATAGATCCAGCTAAAACCCGCTGACTAAAACTATTTACCCTATATTTTTACGTGTCTTGTGTACGTGAATGGCCTCTGTTTCGCTTTTTACCACAAGAAGTAGTTGATGTAAAAACCTAAAATTCGGTAGGATGACTTCAATATAATACGGGGGAATTGATGTTATATGATTTAAAAAAATCCGTTTGGGATGTGGGGAAATGCAGTGTCCTGTCTAGTTACAGAAGCCTGAAGGGTACTTTCCTACTTTTGCCTTTTCGATATAATGCGAAATAAATTTTAAAAACCCATCCCCTCACCGAACGATTTCAAATATACGAATTTCAATGAATGTCAGTTTTTAGGTAAATTTTATAAAAAAGCTACCTACTGTAATGGCTGGGTACCATGATTCGACTTCCGGAAAATTTCGACATATCTTCGCGTTTCACATCCCTCATACCCTAAAACCCTGTCAGCTCAAAAGTTTATATATGTCTTAGGGAAATGATGAAAACGTCTTCGGGATTTGTCCTCCATATGTCGTAGGGATTTGATCAAATCCCTATGGTAGATGATCAATTCACGGAAGATGTTAAAATTACAATTTTGTGGGTGATTCCCTAAAGAGAGTAAGTGGTTTTGAACAAGCGGCATGATAAAGAACCTCGTTAATCAGACGAGGTTAGCGAGCGTAGGTTATGTTTGATTAGATTATGTCGAATCCGTGTGATGACGTATCGCGCATTATAACAATGTAACCTAACCAAACAACTATTCTAGATAAATCTTCAGGTAATTCAGAATTTTTAACAATTTTTTTGGTTTGAAAGGTAATTAAATAATAACGATGAAATGTTGTAAACTAGTTAATACCGTCTCCGTGGCTGATTTAGCTGTGTAATAAATCGTTCAGATTCCTGGCCGTTGTAGTAAATTAAGTATTTATATATAGATCGACTGTGCTATTACAATATCGATCGAATCTTACCAAAAGTTATCGTCGACTGTCAGCGGAATATTACGAAATATTACGAAACGGTCGGTAAAGAAAGATCGAGTCGATTCACTACCTGGAAATATTTATTCACACAATGAAAAAACATTCGTTTTTACAGTTAATTTTTATACTTTTTAAAGACGAAAAAATACGTAGCTATTAATTGTAAATTTGCTAGTTCTGTTCTTTTTTTCGAACAACGCGGTCGTCTTTTCATCCGCTTGCCGTTTTTATTCGTAAGGTTCAGTATTAGGTTTACTGAATTTTAATCTTCCATATTCATTTTCCATTTTTTTACTAGGACAAATTTTTTTACATCGCTTTCGAAATACCTAACGCGCTGTAAGATGAGGTAATAAAAAGATGTAACGATTATACTAGTCGCAATATAACTGTGATTGTAAGTTTAATGTCTCACTTCAAGTAAACTTAAGAAATCGAGAACGGTCTTATTTTATTTATCCCTAGATCGTTTTTCTTTCAGAGTATATGAATTCACTTTTTTACTGAACTTATCTTAAAAAAAGGATTGTAAAACCGAATAATATACTCCTTATCGACTTATCGACTACTTTTCATCCGGTTCGAATTTATTTATTTATTTTATTATAAGCGGTATTAAGTACTTGATAACAGATGTTTTCTTAAAAAAATGTATTAGGCCTCTGTAGCAGTAATAGACGCGCGATATCGTGCGTTTATTACTTATACAGAAGCAAAATACATTCTTAATTGATCGGTATCCATTTGTCTACGAATTACGGAAGAATAGGGATATCAATTTTAAATGGAAAAAATTAAACCCTTGTGTAATTTACAGCAGCAAAACGTTTAGGAAATATTTTCCGAATTTTCAGCAGGGAAATTTTTTATGATTTTTATTTGCCGAGGATGCTATTTAAAATAAAACTTTTGAGAGACAAACGTATTAAAACTAGAGTTTCGAATATGTTCGTACGAACATTTTAAAAATCTGACGATTGGTCCGACGGTCTTATTTTGTTTTGCGATTTACACTCTTAGAATGGGTTTTAGGAAACGTTTCGAGGACAACATATACGGCAAAATAAAATTTAGTACGGTTTAGAAATCGTGTTTTTGGGTCTTGACCCGGTTTTTATCAGCTTGCCCGTACTCAAAAACTGACTAATGGTTAACGTCGGGTCGTATAATGTTTCACAGATGCGTAAAAGTGTAGCCATTCGAAACGTCTTTTTTTTTCCATTTTACGATTTGGTTAAATATCACGTGCATTAAACTTAAGCGTATCTTTTAATTATCTACGTTCACTAGAATAATTTATGAAGTATGTTTTAAATCCTGACGCGTGAGTACGACGTTAAAAGCCGTTTTGTTCAATTTCGAATATTATTATATCAATTTTATGTAGGAGCCGCAAAAGAATAGGAACGTTGGTTATCGTTAATACTTATACGTGTATTATTGTTATTATTCATCACCGAAAAATATTTTCTTCGTTAAGTTTCGGCCTTTTAAAGTCTGTAGTTTCGAATTGCTCTGTAATCCTACGAGCGTTCGACTGGATGACGTAGTAGATTTTGAAATAGGTGTTTGTTTATTAATATCGTTCAAGAGAAAACTCCTTACCGATGCCGTATTTACAATTTTCTTTGATAAAATTTGTATTTTTGCGTATGTGTAGCGATTACCACGAATGAATCGTTGCATTTTACGACGTTTAACGTATAAAATATCGGACCCGAAAATAATATATATGAAATTAAAACGCCGCGGATAATACGATGATATGCATCCCTAATGAACTTCTGTTCCTTAACGGCCGAACATTTCACGGAATTGAAAATGGAAGGGTATAAGGTAAAATGGAGACGGCTGGGTGCAGTTTCCCCGCGTTTTGGCATTAAATGGTGGCCGATGATGTAGTAGTAGATATCGATGGAAATAAGAAAATAAATTTTAAACAATTTGGTAAGTTAATGTGAAACGATGTTGCAGACCTAAAACAAGGATAAATATATACACTGATAATATTGTGGTTATAATTCGAATCAGGCTTATAAGGAGCTGTCATAAATCCACACGCATGAAGTCGGATTTATCCATCGGTTTTTACTTTTTTGTTTAAAAACTTTAAAAAAGTTTCGTATTAACTTCAATCTCAATAACTCTTCGTATTTTAAATATAATTCATTTCAAAAACTGCGGCTTAAAAACAGACCTACATATTAAAATTTTAATACGTGGTTCCGTAATAACGAATTTACGTTTATTTTCGTAACTTTATCTACTCTTCACTTAAGCGATCGCATTGTCTATCTAAAATACCGAATTATGTACTTAAAATTCAGAAGTTATAGGATTTTCCTTAACGTGGGTTCCGGTCGTAAAATACAGCTTTACTGTAATGGTATATTCTGGTCATCATTCCGTAAAAGTAACGATCTCGATATTTCTTCCATCTCGAAGACAGAAAAATACTTCCGCCATCCCGAACTCGTTCTTTTTAAGATTGGAAAAAAATTCTCCTCAACAAAGTTAGATTTAAAAGATATTTGGCAAACGGATGCGTGTCAGGTTTTTCCTTAAGTTCTGTGTTAAGCGAAATGTTTTATCACTGATCTTGCAGAGAGAATGAAATACGAAAGGTTTTAAGAAAATTACGAAAAGATATAATGAATATCTTTTCATAGAACGTTCATATCAATTCATAGAACGTGATGAAATATTTTAAGCGCATTAAACAACTCCTCGAGATACTGGCGCAGACTAAAGAACGGTTTCCCATGCGCTGGGAAAAATACAGGTAACGGCTACTAAATATAGGGTTGAAGCGTTAAAATTTTTAGGGTCTGTAGCTTTTTCTTCTTTAGCTTGCGAATATTATTTTCTTCTATTGTTTAAAAATTCGGGTCGACGGGAATCCGGCCTGAAGTAACTGTAGCCCGGTAAATGTTTAGAAGAAAATGTTTCTTGTCATTTAGTATGAAATTTTAGATATTTATAAATGTTGAAGAGAATGTAATTAGTTGCGATTCCTGTTTATATGTATGATTTATGTATACTCGGAAGAAAGGTGCGATAAGTTCGGACCCCTAAATCCCCAGCCTTGTTGCTTTCTAGTTAAAATTCCTGAGAGAAAGATTGTAATATCATTCACGGAATGTCATTTTTATTCGTACAAATTGTGGGATTTTAGAGATTATTATCGAAAATAATAATCGATTTTGTGTGTTGATGCTTCATACAAATGACACCTTTCCGTTAAATTTTAAGCAAAAAGTACAGGGAGGTATGTAAACGATGATCGTACGTCGAATACATACAACAAGATGTTAAATCTCATATCTGTAATCGTGGGTATGAACTGCATTATAATTTTAGAAACGTATTAGGTCCGATGTTGAAGAACTTCTCTGTCGTTAAAATTCAGATAATACATAAAAACCTTCAGGATACGAAAAAAACTGTAAGAGATGTAAATATTAAGAACGATGTACAGCTAGTTTCTTTAACTTCGAGCAGGCAAGTTAACCTTTGCTTTAGCCGCTTAGATGATCTGTAAACACTATCTCAGCAAGACATTGTTTACACACGTTATTTAGATACATACGTGCACAAAATTCGAGTTCAGCGATAACAAGAAATATGTTGTATTTTCCGAATCGATAACCTACCGTTGAAATGAGGATAATATCCAAAATCATAAGATGAGCGCTATAAAAATCTTAAAGAATTTTATATTTATAGACTTATTTTAGTTCTTGTCGGGTAAGGTATAAAAAAAATCTCCCTCTAGGATAGTCTTATCGATCCTGTCTACCGCATGGGAATCTGTGGAGAAATTTGCTAAGAATAAAACCCAGTACGGAAACTAAATAAATTTTCATTATTTGCAGTTTCTCCGATGAAGTTAGGGTCGCAAGATTTATATAGTTCAGTCGGCTACTTCCACAAGACATCTCTGGAGGAATGAAGGTATTCAGTTAGGAAACTCCTCGGCCTCCTCGAGGAAAATCAACCGAAGTGACTCTCTTCGGCTGCTGTTAAGCATCCGGGAGAAAAGTATTTTGTTACAGCATCATTTAAACCGGTCAGTGGGAAAAGTTTCGATCGGTAATTAGTTTTTATGCTGGTAAAGATGTGCCCCGAAGGAGTTTGGGAGAAACGGATGCCCGCTGCACGGAAAAGGCTTGATGCACTTATTTGAAAGAGGTCGTTTATCTCAGTTCGCAGACTCTTTGTAGTCAGATATCCCGATTATCTCCACCCGTCTCCTTCTTTTATCATTGTAGTTTGCTATCCGGTGGTTTTATATCGGTTTTTACCGATCCTCCTTTTATTCCGAATAAGAATACGGGGACCAGTTCGAATTACTACGTTCTCGGTGCGGGTACGGTTCGGTGAGGGAAGCTTTGCGGTATGGACCGACGTCTGGTAGGTATAATTATACATAAAACTCCACCCAAGTACGAGAATCTCTTCAGATAGAGTCGGACCTATTAATTCTTTCGGTTACAGCAGGATACGACTATCGACGGTTTAAATAATAAAAATATCTTCGTTGTATTCACCAATTTTTCAGTTTGCATACCTAACACCTTATTGTCTCTCGAGAGTAAGTTTTATTGGATAGTCCGCGGACTAAAAATAAAAACAGTGTGATACTCAACTTTGAAGCTATACATTAGTAGTTTTTAATCTCAGACGGTGGTCAAAAAATCCAAACCGGGCATCTGTATTCAATGATGCCATTGCAGTTGCCGTTGTGGATTTCAATCTTTTCTTATTTTCTCCATGTTTTTTTTTTAGACAGATTAAGTAAAAAATAGTAAAAATGATGATTAATAATATCAAATAGCATCATAACTGTCCTAATGTCATGCGATATCATTTTTGCAAAATCTCATTATGTATGATTAGTTATACGTGCTATTTGTGCTTATTGTAGAATTTAATTTGAAATCGTCGCTCATGTATTAATGAATTTGTAAGCGGTACATTCTACTATATAAATCACTTTATGATGAGGATATCTTTAGTGATAGCCAATATTTTAACACCGGTTGACGAGTTGAACTCGCTGTTTTTTCAGGTCGCATATCCAAATTTATTTCCGGTGATTATGAAACAAAAGTTACTGATTTTATGTATAGTATTCGAGTTTAACTTACAGTTAAGTTTATTTGATATTTATTTTTTAAATAGTTATTTATAGGTTTATTCAATTTAATAAATTATTTTTGATTTCGTTTCAGGCATGGGGATGCGGTGCCACGTCTTGTCGGCTGTACTTCTTTGTAGCATAATGGCGATTCCACTGTCTTATGCTCTTGCTCGCAATCTAGGTGAGTAATTCATCGTGTGTAGTTAATTTCCAGAAAATGTCTGACTTGTAGGTTTTAGAAGTCGAAGACATTTTTACAAGATTCTATTACTGTTAATATAGATCGGCCGGTTCATTTTGTTTGTACCAGCGCATGAATTTAATTTCGATGTAAATTCGTGCGACTTTTAAAATTTGTAGTCGCACAGTAACCGGACGTAGAGCCATCTCGGAAAGGTAGTTAAGAACTGGAAGTATCCTTAATCAGAAAGACACCGGATTGCACCCGTGTGCATTTCACCGTATTCATCTACACGCAAAAAATTATTTATTTTCTTTTTCTTAAAACTTAAATTTCTAAATTGAACTTTTCAAAAACGGTCTGTACGATTTAATAAAATTTGTCTGCTTTATCTTTCTGCGGATGCCAAAAAATGTTTAATGCCACGAAGAAAAGTCTATAAAATACGACAAATATCTTTTGTTTTAACGTATTATCTGAAACGTATAAATCTTATCTAATTCATAATTTAATTAATAAGAATTCATTCGTGGTTTCCGTTAAAGTTTAGGGGATGTCAAACTCTTGTCAGGGAACATGATACATCTACCTTATGTTTGCGTGTTTGCAAGAGACACACTTCCGACAGCAGGACGCATATCTCTTTAAGGGTATATCTATGAAATGTACAAGATCTGGCTTGTAGATGATGGAGGATGTGGTGATGTAGAAATTTGCTAAAGGACTCTGTAGTGGCAACACGGTTTCTGCTTGTTATTCAAGTCCCGGCTGTTGCTTTACCTGCCAAAAGTAATATTTGCAGTTGTATCTTCCGTTCGTTTCTGATTTTTCAGAACTGTATCTTACCGCGGTTCTATCGCAGCTTCTCTCTTTTCTTCGATTGTTGTTAGCGATTTCAACGCACACCACTCGTGGGGTTCTTAGTATTGCTCTCCGATGGGACTTACTATTGATTAAGCGGGGCAAAAGTTTTTGGACTTCTGATTACTAAATGATGGATCGTGGATCTTTCTGTACTCTTCTTGTGGAACATGGTCCAGCATGATTTTTCCTTGTACCCGCTTTATTCTTTGACTTAAAGAAGGCGTATGACACGCCTTGGAAAAGGGGTATTTTAAGTGATCTTAAGGAATACGGAAACAAACCGACCAGTATTAAAGGGCTTCTGAGCGATGGAATTTTTGCATTCGCATTGGAACGACACTTTCTAATAAATTTAGCGTTAGAAAACGTGGGGTTTCGTAGGGATGTGTACAGAGTGTTTTAATTTGCAGTGGTAATATTGTAAAATGTATCCGAAAACCTGTTATATGTCGGTGATTTTTCAATCTATGTTGCCTCTAGTACCTTAGCTACTAAAGAGAAGTTACTACAAAATACAATATCTCTGTTAGAAATAGGTTCCAAATTTTCTGGTTTTACCTTCTCCCAAGAGAAAACGAGTGTATCTCCTGTTCTATTAGCGACATTTCTACCTCCATTATGGTTGTACGGTGACCCGATTGAAAATTTCCCTACTGTAAACTTCTCAGGGTTGTTTTTGGACGAAACGGTGAACACGAATTGAAGGAGGTTAAAGTTAAATGTATAAAAACTTTGATATGCTAAGAGTTTTGGCCAGTACCCGTTAGGGCGCGATTGAATACGTATGCTACGTTTTTATCGATCTCTAGTCCGGTCCCGCTTAAATTACAATTGTGCGGTATACTCTTCAGCACGAAATACTGCGTTAAAGATGCTTGACGGTGCACGTAACTTTTTCCTTTGTCTTGCTACAGGTGTCTTTCGCTCAAGTGCTGTGGCAAACTTATTGGCTGACTACGTGAGGCATAACATTGTTATATGATGCAGCAGTTAATATCTTACACAGTCCGAATCAAAGCACAACCAGAATATCCAGATTACGACATTCTGTTTTCGAATCCCTATTTTCTTCGGTATGAAGAGTATCATCTGTGTTCGTCTCCGGTGGGCATTAGGTTTTACTGTCTGTTTCAGTCCTTAAACTTAAAATTTTTCCTTTCAGTCAGTCCTCTTTACCACCTTGGGAGATATGTTTACGTAATGTAAAATTTACCTTAAGTACATATAATAAGAAATGTACAAACCCGGCTGTTTTTCAGCAGGAGTTTTAAAATATCGTTACTGATGTAAACCCCGATTGTATACACTGACGGCTCAAAATTTTGTACAAAAAAATTTGGAAAATTTTGTACGTTGTGCGTTCATTGTAGATGGTAGGATGTATACGTTTGGACTACTATGTTTAACTAGTGTGTATGTTGCCGAGTATATGCCATTAAGAAGGCGTTTAGCATTATTATTCCACGATATCACCACATTCTCGTTTGTTTAGATTCGATCAGGGCACTGCAGGCGATAGGAGACTTGTATGTCTTGAATATACGTTTTTCTCAGAAATACCTTCGGGTTTTGCTTGAGTAATTTTGCCGTAATATACGTCAGAACTTTTGCTGGATTCTAGCCGTATAGGAATATCCGACAAACCTGCGGATAACGCGGCTAAATAAGCTTGTAGTTAGCCGGCTTTACAAAAAGGCGGGTCTCATCTTCAGCTTCAACCTGTTTTACAAACGACTTCTGTGTAATGAGTGGACTGCTGTTGTGAATAACAAGATCAGCCGCATCTGGGACTGTACTGCGTTCGAATTAATCGCCACGACGAGGAAGTTTTCATTTGTCGTTTACGTATCAGAACATAAGAGAGTCACTCATTGGTATTGATGGACCCAAGTAACGTCCCGTTATGTGAAACATGCGATTGCCGCCACACAACCGGCCACATTTTCGTTTACTGTGTGCTTTATGCGGGCCTTGTGAGCGTAAGTTTAAGCTATCTACTTGTATTCGTGGAACGCTATCGAACGACAAAGTTCTTGATAACTCAACGTTTTTTGCTGAGCATTATGATGACTTTTTTTTATTACATTTTATTTTCGTCACGTCTTTCACATCGTGCAGGAAAAAGCTCTTAACGAACTCTTAATCGCTTCTTATTATTTTACTAATTTATCTTATCGCTTTATTATTTTTTTGTGCTAGTTTTTATTGTTATGTTTTATTCGAGTAGTTTATGCATGCGATGCCTCTATACATTTTCATTTACACTGTTATGTTAACTTATTAGTAATTACTTGTTACGTAATTTTATGCTATCTCTTTAATTTTTTTTATAGTTATATTTGAACGCCATTATATACGCGTCAGTTTTGTTATTTATTTTTAAGTTTTATTTACGATATATCTGTTTTTGTTTAAGTTTTTATTTAATATTATCTAATTGTAAGGTTCTAATTTTTTTTCTGCTTATTGCATATAATAGAATGATGATAACATTTACATGTTTTTAAAAAATCCAATAAAAAAACGATACGATGCCACGATTAAATAAATCTAGATTTTATTGATCGCTGTAATCCTGCTGTTTGAGATGACAGACGAAATGTGGTTTGTAGAAACGATGCAATGGAAGTCGAATTTTGTAATACATTTCTTTTATTATCGCACAACATCAGAGGACCGCCATCTGTGTAACTTTCTTACGTCAGCGAAGGTGGTGGAGCGGCAGTGTTTAGAAAGTTACAGACCCATGCTGTTGCCGTGAGAAGTGCTCCCACCTACGATCGAAGTTCATCGCGATTTCATTCCTTTTTTTTTATTCCTATGCGGTATTTTATGTTGTGAAAGCTCATTATTACATAACATTTTTATATTATTAATTTTTATTCGACTGACGTGAAATCTGAAATATATATATACATTTTTAAATGCAGGCCTTTGAATAACAAACGCATAGATGTCGGCTACTACCTAGCGCGTAACTACATATCGGATTCCCATAAAAAACCTACGTAAACACTTTTTAGACATTTCCCGAATGTTTATACCGTACATTTTTGCTATATTGATTGCAGTTTTTAGAATGTAATCATTAGTGTCGTTTACTGGTGTGGGGAACGATTCGTCCGTGAAAGAATTGCATACGATGATGCTTTCGAACGTCCCTCGTTTTGACAAGACTAAAATTCCTCGAAATCTTGCAAAATCCTTTATCTACCGTTCGACCTATTATTTTATTAATTGTTCTGTTATACAATTAGGTTCTAATGAAAAACCTAATGGCTAAGGAGGTGTAAAACAATCCAGAACTGAAATAAATTTATTAAAATGTACGAAGCAACTTTCTGTTCGCATTAAAGCTAAGTAGCTAAGCATCTGTCCATTCACAGGCTTAGATCGCGTTTAAATAAATCGTTTCTAGGAGTTCCCTTCTAAAAACAGAGCAGTACTTCAAAATTTGTTTGTACGTGCAAAGTTTCAATGGAATACGATGTCGCTGAACTCTATTCGCAACTTTACTGAACGATCAAGGGAATTATTACAAACTAAATTGCGCGATCTGATCGTGTCGTTTAAAAAATCTATCTACAAGGGAATTTTATTATTTTTAATCTGATACATCTACTTATTTAGTATTTATATTTGATTTTTACTTTCTAAATCCTTTTTTAATAGTTTAGATAATAAGTATGAAATTATACTTTTAACCGACGTTTTGTGGTACAAAAGTATCACCAAATATTTCAAAAATAATTTTCTTCTGCGAAGCCCGAAATGGAGAATTTAGAAATCAACTGCTAAAAAAAAAATCCGCTGTTACATAGGAATGCGCATCACTTCATCGTTTTTCATAATTTTTGAAGTATTTTTCTAATTTATAACGTTTACCTCGCATGCTTTGTTTTAAAATCCAGGCCGTAGGCTGCAAATTCTGAATTGATCGATCGTAAAATTTACACTATTAAGTACCCAGAGTTCGATTTTTTCCAGGTTAACACAAGAACAACTGTACCGATATGAGTCCGCCGATTAAGCCAATAATGGCTAGGAGCGGAGGAGGTAGTGTGGTAACCAGACATGTCACAAGGCAGGGTTTCTTCTCCCTCGGTGGAGAATTGAGATGTATCGATTTAAGACATTTTCACACCGTTTCAAAGGCTATTCCTCGAGCATCATAGCCTATATACTAATTACTTAACCCAAATACACTCCTCGAGTTCATTACCCCTTCATTGAAATATGACTCAATATTAGGTAAAACGTAGTCCAAACTATGAAACTGGAACGCATAAAATCACTAGGACTGAAAATATTCCTGCAAGTTTTTTTCAAAATTTATTTCACGATACAAAAATTGTATCGTGGCATTTATTCATCCTCGCTCTGGATGGACTTGTAATTCCCGGTCCCCTAAATTTACAAAAATGGATTATTGTGAAATTTTGCATTTATTATTTTCTTTACCCGTTAATTTTTTGAAATGTATTCTGTCTTAAGGTAAATATTTTTTAAATATGTAGAAAAAGTTCAGGTCTTGTAGTCCGAAGGTCTCGTGTTTCTAGTTTCCTTAAATTAACAAAAGTTGAAATCGGTGATATTCAAAAGTTTTATTTTTTTAACTGCGTTGCAGAAAATAATAAAAGTTTATCTGAAAATCTGCGTTTTCAGACAAAACCGGGTATCGTGATTATAGTTATATTATTATTAATCTTTGAGAAAATTGATTATAGTTGAAATCAACTTATTTAAAATTACAGTATAGTTTACATTTCCATAATTATCGAAATTAACAAACTTCTCTTGTGTAAAAAAATCTTATGAAAAAAAGCCGATTAGAATCCAATTTTACGTATTTCTATCAGTTAATTTTTTTTGTTATCACATAACATTGATACCGGTGTTTTTAAGATATGCACGGTTAGACTACCGTTTGGATGAAACAGGATTTTTATAAAGTAATTCATTTAAAAAAATCATAAAATGTAGGTCACAACGTCAAGGTAGATTATTCCCGCTAATAAGAAGATTCAGTTTGCCGAATTCTCACATCGTGTCAGTATTTTATCGAATGATAATAGGTTATTCCAGACGTATCTTACGCGATGATATGTTATTTAGACGGAGGAATACACGGACGCGTTTTTAGTTTAATATTTTTACTGTTTGTAACAGAGAGTTCTTTTAAACATTTTATTTGATAATCGTATATTTCTTCTAATTCTTTGCTGTAATAATACAATAACAATATCTACTTTTTAAAGGCCTCCATATCTCCAAGTTTAGCCATCCACAACCGACTTCTGAAATAAAATTCTGGGAGCTGGAGTGTAATGTTACTCTGCAAAATCAATCGATCGTATTTAAAATTCACGTTACAGTGCAAATTATTACATCACCTCCTAGAAATAAACGTAGCGATGTCATTTACGTAAAGGATGAAAAGCAGAGGATCCAAATTAGAAATTGATGAACACCAGATGGAGTAGCAGTATACATCAAACAATAAATCCAACCCGACACTTTTACATTAAACGTTCGCTCAAATATATAGCACTTTAGCCAAATTAAATACTAATTTGGACCAAATAGAGCAAGTTTTTTCTAAAGTAAACCACGAGGTATCTTGTCAAAGGCCTTTTGAATCGTGAAATATTGGTGGATAATTTTTTTCAAAACTTTTTGAAACCACATTCAACACTGAGGCCGCACACAAGCCTGCAGTTTGAAATTAAATGGAGATCTCCCTTTTTAGGAACAGGGAAAACCAGAGCTTCCTTTCAACAACCGGGAAAAATTCCACTTAAACAGCTGTTACACTACTGGAGCATTACTAGATCTTTGATTATAGACGGTGGAATACCATCAACACCAGCTGCACCTCTAGGTTTAAGAGAATTGACGGCCCTTATACCTCTTATTTGGAAAAAAGGCACATCAGTAGTATCTGTATTGTTATCTCCATCACAGACAGCAGTATATGCGGGATTATTATTTGAAATCCTAAATGAGAATAATATCCCGATTCCTCGCACAACTCCTTTGCATTAATAATTATCTTATAGTCCTTTTTAATTGGTCTCGACCATAGTTTTCATTAAGAGGGACTTTACGTATTTGAAAACGGTTTGTTGTCTACGTTTGAGATCAACTTCTGCAGGTCTAGCTCTAGAAATTTTATCTTCCCTCAAAAGTATTTTGGATTGTTTTCGATACTCTGAATATCTATGATAGTGAATATCAACCCCATGTTCCGTGTATTTTCTACGGTCGGTGTTTTTTTTTTAATTTTTATCACCGTATCATTACCGTGCAGGAAAGCACTTCAGCAGCGATTTTTTTGAGGAATATGATTTTTTATACGGTTGTAAATCAATTCACCAAAACGAGAAGCAACTATATTAATGTCGGCAGAAGAAAAGTCACTATACTGGTCCTATTGCCTGACAGATTCATAAAAGCCTGAATAGTCACCTAGATGTAAATCAAAAGTAAGCCTCTCATAATTTTACGATACTACTTCCTCAGCTGTTATGTAAATACCAAGGAAATCATGAGGCGCATCAGAAGACAAAAGATGATCGGTCACCGGGGTAACATAAAACTCGATGTTAAATAACAATATCAAGAATACTTTTACCGCTTTTTGGAAACATTATAATTAAACTACTTCATACCGAGGTCATCCGTGAAACTAAACAAAAATCCAGCGTTCTTTTTTAACATAAAAATGAGCATTAGGCTTTATACAGCAGTTTATCCGATGAATGCCAGCTGATTGAAATCATCGATGATCGACACACGATGTAAACTTACGTCAATAAACTTAACTATCCCGTTAAAATACGACTCGAGTAAAACTGGGGGAGTATCTGGACTAAAAGAAAGATTACCGAAAAGGTAATCTTTCCGGCCGACTTAGCTCGACCGGAAAAGATGTTGAAAGACTCCGTACTATATGGAAAATGTAAGATGGTAAACCACAACTGTCTGTAAGAAGACAAGTCGACCCGTATGAACCGTAGATTCTTTTTGCCTCTTTAAGAATATATCCTTCCAGGAAGTACCTGGTTCACGAACGTTACTCGGCCGGACCGGCAAAATACTTTAACAGTAAAAGGGGTCTCGGCATCTATGAAGGTGTAGTTTGCCAACTAGGAGGTACACTTCCGCTATTTAGATAGATGTTAAAGGCCACAGTGTATACGCAGGAAGTAGAAAGAAAATTAAATCACCTACGCTACGACATACTGAGGAAGCACGGGGCAGAGGAATAGAATTGATAATGACCGTAACCATAAGATCATAATAATAATTATCATAAATATTTTTCTCACTTTTGACAATTTACTGAATGATTAGAGAAATTTGGATCCTTATAAAAAATGCTTTAACTTTTTCTGGAACGTCTATTTGAAGTAAAAGTGCCGATTAGATCCGATCATTCCATGAGGAATACGATGTTTATCTGCGTCAACTGCTATTTATAACCTTTTTGTTCGTGCGTTAATCTATCGTATCCGAAGTGATTTTAAAATAAATTCGCATCTAAGATAATGTGTCTGCGATGATTCTACTCGGGAAGCTGTGAATATTTATTTATTGTATATACATTTTCAAACGGCTGTTGCTGGGAAAGGACCAATCCGCTTTTGTATAAGGATACCTTTACCTGATGGCCAGGGCGTCTAATTTTAGTCTTGCAACGGTCAGCTCGAAAAGGCCTCGAGCTAGTGGCCGCATATATATTTATGTCCGAGTTGTTGTCATCTAACAGTTATAAGTTACAGCAAAATTCGTAATTTATCTGGTTGTTTTTACTGTTAATAAAATTCGATCGAAAGTGTCGAATCGCTGAGCGAGGAAATCGTTTTCATCTTTTGTCCGACGGCATCCTTTTATCGAGGATAAGTGTTCAATTTACTGTATTTTACTCGTACATCAAACATTTTTATACAAATTATGGGTGCATTCGTTATTATTTATTTACAGTCGATTACGAGGAATTATACTCGTATATATCAGTAAGTATGACGCAATCATTCTGTGCGATGTCGATGACGTTCTGTTGAAATCACAAAGGAGACGGGACCTCGTCGACCGCAGTATCAGAACGTTCTCAGCCGGTTTATCGGCCTAACAGTTCTGGAGTGGGGGAACAGCAGACAGCGGTGCTCGGAATGTCACTCGTCCGCTTAGTGACTGATGAGGGCCACCCCTGACCGTCGGTATTAGTTCAGTCTTCCAGTTCTCGAGTGGCTCGAATCGTTCGGACGGAAATCTTAAAAATTTAGGAAGCCTAATCGGTCCGTTGTGTTTTTTTTTTCTTTTTATGAAATCATATAATTATTAGATATTTATTCTAGTTAGATCGCTTTCTTGCACGCTTGTATTCCTCCCGACATCCGGAAATATATTTTATTATGATTCTGATGCCCGCTAAAAATGAGATCCTGAGGAAGAAAAGGAAATTTTATCTCCGAATATTAGTCTTATGACATTATTTAAGATCGAAAAAATTGTTAATTTTTTCTTTTCGAAAAAAACCAACAGTAATTGACATAACTTACAATCGAGAATAGTCGCAGACATATTAAGCGGTAACAATCGAATTCTCATCATCCAACGATTTAAAAAAATGATCCTGTGATTTAAAAAGCACAGAAATGAGGAGAAAAACTAAAATGATATAGATAACGGGATATTTTTCCCCTAATAAATAATTGTAGTTTTATTACTATATTCCTTTTTTTAAATCATCAAGATGCAGGAAGTTCTTTAAATTTAAATTCGATAATAATGTATAATGTAGTACGGTGGCCGTATACGATCAAAGAAGAGTTTTTTGCATTTCGTTACGTGAGCCATAAATAATTACACTGAAATAACTAATTATTATTCAGAATCGAGCATGCGTGTGGCGTATTCGAGTCGCAGGTTGTAATTTGTCTATCGGTTATTATTAGTCGGGTCTAATTTTCCCGTTTCTGAGAAGGAGCGAAGGTCACCTCGGCGTTTGATGTGCGTGTTCAAAGGGTATACGTACGACACGTAATCGTAATAACGATAAAAAAATACTGTAACGATAAACGACCGATCGATGGGGCAATGGTTGTTATTTTGTCCCCTGAAAATTCTTATAAAGAAATTTAATGATCTTTTTAGCACCATTTTACCTCGTAGTCGGTCAGGCATCAGCGCGTTCATCCGTCGTGTATTGAGTGTACGTTTCGGTAGGTATTTTACGGTTTGCAACAGGGAATCGAGGTTGCGATTGTTCAAACGATTAAGGGCACACATGTCCGACTAAGATTCGTCTCAGAACGTTTCGCTATCATCTGTTACGGAGTCGATTGCAAACAAATCGTTAATAGATACGACCAGGCCATCTAATTAAAAATTAAAAAAAGAAGTGGATTTTGAGTTGTACAACAACAGTTTTAAAATTTAAAACGTTCGAAATTATTCGATGAGGCTGAAAAATTAACTTACGATTATAAAGTGTATAAACTAAAGACGTGTTCCTGAGTAACTTTTTTTTGCTGATTTATGAAAAAGAGTGCGTTTATCTGTCTTGTGATTAAAGCGTGCGGTTCTATTTTCCGAAGCAAAACTTTTTGTTATTACTTCACATTTTTCATCGATTACATTATTCGGAGTTCGATATATCTTTTTTAGGACGACTGAAATCAAGCGATCGGTCAGCTATTTCGACACCGAATATTCTATACGTTTTATAAACGGTAATAACTTCTGCATTCACGATGCATTTCACTTCGGTGAGTGAAGTAAGTTTCGTACCGTAAGCGAGATGTGTGGGTCGGCCCTTGTCAGTCGGAGAATTTTACCTGCGGCTATAATAATCTTTTAACGGATTGTAAAAATAATACGCAAAGGTGAATTAAGTGTGAAGTAAGTGAAATTTACATAAAAATTAGAAAGTCTTGTTAACACTTACCGTTACGACCGGTAGCTGTAACAAAATCGTCAATTAAAATACAGATACGTGCATGCTACCTGTAGAAGAATTTAAAATATTCGTTACGTTTTATAATGAATCAGAAATCTATCCGATAAATAATTATAACTCGTTAACGATAATTACATAGTTTAACAAGGTTACGACAATTTAATTAAAGTATTTCTCATGTCTCTTTGAATTATTTTTTATAGTAAGCCGTTTTATTATCGAAAAAAGAAGAAAACTTAATTAAAATATCCTTTCAGATTGAATTTTAATATAACGCGGTTTTACTATTTTTTGGCATGTGAAACAAACATTGTAAATTTCTTTTAAAAGACTGTACCTGACCGAAAAATCTCTAGGCCATCTCGATAAACGACCTGTAACCGGAAAACTAACGGTCAAAAATTCTCAAATCGAGCGAGATCAGTAATTGCCTTCGTTAGGTAGAGAATTAATCGAGAAAAGGTTTTTTCCTTTTGTAGTCCGATGAAAGATTTCAGCATTAAAATGAATTTTTTAGTATCGGATTCTGATGCGAAAGATTTCTACGCCGCCTAAAATATGATCCCATCCAAAACTTGTCCTCAAAGTACTTTCGGTTAAAATTTAAAAAAAAATCATTAGACACAGCGAATTAAAATTGTATTTTACCCGGCTTTTTAAAAGCAGCGGATATGTATTTTAAAGAAGCAAAAAAAAGTATATAAATGCGATTTACGCTAATTTTTTGTCGATTATGTTATTTATTATTTTGTAGAAATAATTTCGCATTTAAGCGAAAAAATAACAGGTCACAAAAATCGCTGACGCCGAGTTCCTCGACTAGCTTTATTCTGTGTCATCATAAATAATTCTGAAGATATCTAGCGACAAATAATAGTTCGAAATTCCATGTTAAATTACACTGACGAACAGTAAATTAATTTTTATCTTGTCAACGGTCGGTAAATCTTCAGAAAATTCACCGTATGTCGAGGAACTTTCGCTCGATATTTCCTCCTTCAAACGGTACGAATTTTCAAATACCGATTTTAACTTCGCGTAAGAGGAAAATTCTCTTACGCGAGAATAAATACAATTTTTATTATTCTAGTATTTACTTAAGCGTACAAAAATTATTTACAGTCGAAAAGTTACTCGTTATGTGACTTTTTGATATCGATCAGAATTTAATATAAATCGTTTCATAGCGTCTAGAACGTTCCAAGATAATCCGGATACGTTTCATATTCGTTAGGTAGTTGTAAATTTTGCGTGAAAATTATAGTAATCTTTTAAGATTAATGTTGCGTTTTAGGTATACTGGGGGTAACGTCACGCTAAAAGCTCAAGTTCCTGTTCGTCAAAGATAAACGGCACCTAATACTTTCATTTATCGCATTTAATAACTATTACTTCCGATCGGTAATACATACTGCCGCTCGATTTATGTTTCCGGTGGCCGATTAAAAAAACTAACGCATAAGTAAAAAAATTTACATTTTCTGAATATACATCAACATATTTGAATTTTGAGTCGAAAGATAGAAGTAGAAGGTAGTAAAGCGACATTAATTTTGGTAACTTTCGACTTCAGGCTACCCTAAGCGATTTATCGTTAACGCAAATTTCATTTTTTAACATACGTTTTTTCCTGCCGAAAAAACATTCGTTCGATTTTAAGGTATACATACTAAATTAAGGAAAAACTATTAACAATATGTAAACAGCAACTATTAATAATATTTTAGCAATTTCATTCTAATTTCAGCTTCGTGATAAGAATGATAACCATAAACATTACAAAAATGTAACAGAATTCTAAATTCATCGTACGCGTATATTATCGTATAATATTTCGAAGCTTAATTTTATTTTACTTCTAATTAAAAGAAAATGATTTCATTTTAAAGTTTGTTATTACATTTATTAAATTTCTACCTTTGTACAAACGATGAAAAATATGTATTTATAGAATTCAAGTTATGCGATTCGTAACGTCGTAAGCTCGTGAATTTAATGCTTTTTAAGTATATCTTTGTTAATTTATTTTGGCCGTTATGTGAAAAGTATATATTAATAAAATAAATAAATAAAAAATATAAATAACTGATATTAACGAGAGAGTTTTATCCGTGTTATATAAAATAATAACCTAAGGAAACGGGAAAGGGGATTGAAGTTGCTAAACATGTGTTTACTGGTTATCGAGTTATCGAGCTACTATAACAAAATCGAATTTTTCGTGAATTTTCAAATAAAATTCTAACAACCGAATTCAGGTTAAAGTCTTAATGGAGTAACGAATATGGGTTTCTAGTTATAAGATCGGTCTCTTTTACGATAACGGGTCAATCCATTTGAAATGTTCCAAAAAAACATAAGCTGATAGTTTGAAAAATTCCAAAAAAAATTGAAACTTATCCACATGTTTGCTACATGTCGCAGGACCTTAAAAATATGTTTTTTAAAAAATTTAAGCAGTATACCTGTGGCGGCCATTTTTGTTACGGTGCGCACACGTATTTTTGTGATTGTAAGGGTTTACGGAAAAAATCGTAACTAAAAAACTATTCGTCCTGGAACAATGAAGTAAAAAGCAAAATTGGTCCGGCGGTTTATTTACCTATCTCTCTTCTTTCTATGAGAAAATTACCAATAAAGTTGAACATGAAAAACGGTGAAATATCACTTTTGTAATTTTTTCAAGAGGCAGGGATGGCATACACAGTTTGAATTATTTTTTATATGCAGGTGTATGTTAGTAGTTTTATCATAAATAATATTAATGGTGATATACTTACCCCTACACTTTTATAAACTTTTGAAAACTAATTTTTTTTAAATTCAAATTTTGGCTTCAAATAACTCTGATGCCAAATGATTTTCACAACTTGCAGTGTTTTTATAGATGTTTATGGCAGATAAAAAGGTTTCTTGTGTATTGTATTAATAAAAAATAACTTTTTTATTAATACAATTAATAAAAATTTTATTCACGATCGCTGATTCACGATCCTGGTTTTTATCAGAAAATAAAGTATTTCTTATATATGGACCGGATTGAGGATAACCTCTCAAAAATCTTGAAAAACCTGTTAAAAGCGATACCATTTTGACCTGCTAAATAAGTGCCCCAAGGGGGTTCTCTCTATATAATAGTATAGAGATATAAGTATTAATTTAGCGGCAGGAACTGCCCATCGCCGCGCATTAATATCGTTTATTTTGGGTAGAACCCTGTAAGGAGAGTTAAGAAATTATACTAAATGTACGATTGACTAAGCTTGTTTGTGATCTCATCTGTAGATCGGATTTCTCAAGTATTATGGATCGTTTTCTTACATATTACTTAATATAGATCGATCTCGATTTTTTGGGGTAATAGAAAAATAAATTTAATTTAATTTTCGTTTACTTATTACGTATATTTTTCAGTAGTTTTGACCGTTAAATAATATTACGTATCGATCGAAGCGACCGCAGCATCCCAAAGAATGATTTAATGTGTATGCCCGCCGGACTCTATCTGTGACGGGATTTTTTTTGTGCAGTCTATTCATGGTTTTTTCAGGAACTTAAGATCGAGACGTTTAGGATTAACTCTTCGTGTACGTTCGGTCTCGACGTTAAAAAAAGTACCGGTCAGGCCGGTAGAAAACGGGTAGACCGAAGTATTTCGAAAAATACCTCGTGTTTCACAGAACTTCTAGAAATAAAAAATCGATGCCGAGTCGCGAAAGATTCGTTGATTTAAAAAACAAATTATTTTTTTATAATAAATCCTTCACGAGGTACTCTCGATTCATTATCGAAGCTGGTTTTTCGATTTATCGTCCGAAACAGTGGTCAGATACATATGGAGTTTCAATGTGTTATATCGGAGAGGAAAATAATTTTAACTCTGCGAATTAAATTTTTTTGTGTTTTGTAAGGCGGTATCCGAGTATCCTGCATACTTCTCGGGTAAATTGACGTAAACAAAAAACAAACGTTGAGTATAACTATTTTTAGTAGGATTTTATTTTTTAAGATATTATTAATTTAAATTTAATTTTTCGTTTCTCTCGGCGATCTGTAATCACAGCATTTAGTTATATCGTACGTACCCCATCGTTCCTTTTGAGATAACGGACATTTAAATTTTAATATTTTTAGTCATACGGATGAATTATTTTAACTACACGAAATAGTCTGCATGCTGTGCTGTTCTTTGTAGTTAAAACAATTAACGTACCCCGGGATATTAAAAATAACATTATAAATAAGAAAAGTCAAGAATTTGTTAATGGAGTTGCAGTCCTTTCTCAAATTAAAGGTTTGCGTTTAGACAAAACATTTTCTACAATAATTTACGTTTTTATATATTTAGTAAACCCGATTTTCATCGGTACGTTCTCGAGCCTCAGCTTAAAATTAAAAAAAAAATTAAGTGTTCAAAACGGTTGGACTAATTTTTTGATATATTCTTTCATAAAATGTAATAGACAAGAAGAAATATTAATTAAAAAAACACTGATATTTTCACGTAGATGTTTTTATTTTCACTGTAGGCGTGGATAGTATTTTGAGAAAGCATTAAAGTTTTTAAAACCGTGCTCAAAAGGAAAGCGGTACTGACAGAAAATGTTTTGTTACACTTCTTTGATAATTTGTAAAAAAAAAAAAAAATCGAATAGGTTTGTTACAGACAAAAATTATAAAAGCGATTGAAATCGCCGCACGCGTATCATCACGAATACCATGGAAACGATTTCGCTAAAAATTGGAAATAACAATCGCATTTTTAATTTTACAAATTAAATTATTATTTACAGATTACTTATTATTTATTTATATTTTCTTGTCTAAATTTTTATGCGAATAACATGCAGCCGATTTCCCCCGCTTTTATAGCCTAAATGTATTTATTTTGTTAAGGCCGTGTTTCCCGCGACAATTATATGTTATAAATTACGGTTTGTTATATGGTACTTTTATTTATAACTTTGGAATTACAGTACTTGTCGATAAACCTTTCCATAGAGACATTGATACGTGGTGTTTATTATTTTACGCCTCTACCTTAATTTATTCGTACGATTTCTATCTTCCTACTCTGGAATGTGAAACTCGATGAAGAAAGGAAATAAAAATTTTGATAACGATTTGAAGTTTCCTTTTGATCGAAAGGAGTATCATAAAACGTAAAATTTTAACATCCGTCTATTTCGGTTGTAACTATTCGGTACGGTTTTGATTATACCGGAATCGCGATTTACAGCGACTACGATTTACGTCGTAGACGCTTGTGTGTATTACAAGTAAAATCTATTCGGATCGACTGAAGACAGGACTTATCTCTCTTTTGGGTGCGAATAAAACGCCCAGGAAAATTTCGTTTCTTCCATTTCGTAATTTTTAGAATAAGGGGTAGATTTCGTTAAGCCGATTGTGAAATGGCCTATCTACGAATAAAACTATAATTTATGTTCCCTTGACCTCCTGCTCTAGCCGCTGTTACATCGGCGGGACGATCGACAGGTGAAAATCGGAAAATTACTAGTATCCGTCGAGAACGGTTACCGTTGGACCTCGGAATCGTCTGACAACCCTCGGATTAGAAGAAATATTAAGTCTTCGCTTGGGGTCGATTTTTAAATTCTGTGGATTCGTTTTTGTTCAAAATCGTATGTATCCGGTCATTAAAATTTACTGTATTTACAAAGCCGTGAAGTTAATTTAATAAAGGAGATTTTCTCTTTACGGGTGTTAGGCTTAAACGTTCGATTTACAGGTCGGCGCATTCATCCGCTCCGTAGGATTTTGTGTGGCATATTCGGTTACAAAACGTTCTAACTATCTGCAAACTGTAGGGTTTTCTGAGGTAAACGGTTACATAACAACGACTTGGAGTTTCCCGTCCCCTAATCCCATATACTGCATTTCATCGATTTCGATCCCCTATTATGAAACGCATTACATCGTTCGTAGCAAAATCGGTTACACGTAATGTATTCTATTCTGTTACGTGTACAGCTTCGGTTTGAGCCGTTCGATAATTATATTTTTTCTTCGGTAGATTTCTGTCAAATCAAAGGCGGTCTTGTTGAAAAACCTTTAGTATAAAATCGAGCACGATTTAGTTCATTTTGTCCATTAATTTACTGATTACAATATATTTTGATTTAAAATTTATGTGTACAATATTTTCCTCGCCGATTATTTTAAGTTCTGAATTTAGCTCGTACGTGTGAACGATTAAAAAAAAGTTATCGCTTTACGTTTTTAACTATGCGGTTAAAAAATACATTAAGAAAAAAAACTGCTATTTATGACGCGTACTATTTTTTATTAATTTTTTGGGTTGCTTGTTTTCCCGACACGTATCTTTGCTGTATGTTTTGTTTAATGTCGTCTTGGCCCAAACCGCGCTATAGCAGACCCGATTTAAGCTTTAATCGATCCCGATTTGATTTATTTATATCTAAGGGCGGTATTGATCTGTCTGTGTACTTTAAATGTATATTATGCGCTTGCCTGTGTGGGTAGAAGTATATCGTGTACTCTAATTTCGTTGTGACAAGCATTTACGTAATCCAAACGGATTTAAAACCTATGTCGTAGATGCACTACGGTTCATTTACAAAACATACCTCGTTTACCGAATTGCATATTCGTATATGTATTGATTATTATCCTTTTAGTTTTTAGGGGGGGGGGGTGATAAATTTCACGTTCGCTATCTCTGAGGTTATCGGAACGGCGACTGCTGCTTAAGTTTCTTTGCTTGATGTTTTTGGTGAGCGTTCGTTTAATTCCATTAATTTTTTTTCAGGTGACAGGTATTAACGCTCTGTAGAAGTTTCTATAAACGAATTATTTCACATAATCGTGAAGGTATGTCGGAAAATTCGAAAAACCTACTTTTGAACATTTGTAATATAGTACAATGCACATAACTCCTATAATAATCGCGTTTGAAATAGTGAATCTTTTTAGCGGATATAAGGAGTTTGGCTGATTAACGTCCCTAAATTTCTTATTCGCCCTATCTAGATCCAGTGAAGGTATTACATTAAGCTGAAACTAATTATTTTTTTAATTATAATTAAATTATAAAGATTAAGAAGTAATTTTACGATAATTTTAAAATTAAAATCGATGTATGAAATCCGACTTCGATCTCGAGATATAAATAAACGCGTTATAGTGATCGCCCTCGATACAATCTGGGTGGTCTCTAGGCTAGCCTATACCGCGTTCTTATTCATTTACACGCAGATCTCTCTCAAATTGCACATTTTTCTCGTTGGAACATTACGAATATAGATTCGAGTATATGTAGGAAAGATCTTTATCTAATTTTATAAAACTTAGTTGCAGGGCCGATAATATTCGGGTTAACGAACTTATCACGTTAACAATATTTTTTACTTGTTTTTGTTCGTTCTATAAACTAAAAATGTTTCTTCTTAACGGATTGTAATTAATAATTAAGAGATAATAAAAGCATTTTATATATTAAGTGAAAATCATTGCAGGTTTTGATGATTTTTTTTTTTTTTTTCTTAAAAAGGGCAAGGGGTTTTTTGGAAGATGCACCGGTTCATCATATGTAACGAACACTTCCGTTGCAGTGATAAAGATCGTCCGCGGAGGTATGTGAAGGGGAAAAACTGTTAGATAGTAATTTTTGTCGTCTTAACGACAGGAAAATAATTTTGCGACTGACGACAGTACTTTTTTTCACGGGAATATTTTGTCTCGTCATTAAATCTATAAAATTGTAATTATTACAGAAATTTAGCCAATTCAAAATACGACTTACGGTCAGCTAAAAGTAACTGAATACGATTTAATCGTAAATTAAAAGTTCAGATCGATAAAAACATTATCGGTTAATAGAAAGAAATGTAGTCGAAAGAAGAATAGAAACTTAATAAACGTAACTCAGTCGTACCAAACACATAAAAGATAATTAATCGCCGGCCATGGTAAAGAAGTGCGTACAGAATCATAATTAATAGATTACTTACTTAAATAAAAGAAAAAATGAAACAGGAAATGTTTTGTGAAGAAAAATAAAAGTAACAAATTATATCATATAAAAATACTTCGAGTTTTATAGAAAATTATTTTTAACGTAAAAATCATGGATTATCGGATTCAAACTTCCTAATAGTTTGTTTCATATTATTGTCATCGATACATTTCTGTGCGGCAATAATGATAATTATTCATCCTTAATTAAATTAATGCATGTATGAACTTTGTAAACGATTTCTCTTCGTCGATCCTTCGTATTTATTTTCGTTTCGGTCATAGTTTAATTAAATTTTTGTTTAATAGCGTTTACGTTGTCGTTAGCCGATAAAAAGTTTCGTACTCACACCATTTTGCATTTTAAGCGTATCACATAAACTTGTATACGCGCACCTGCTTCAGCGCGCAGATGCATGTTTGCGCAACAGGCTTTAGTTTGGCCCCGTTCTTCCCCACTTCAGTTCTTTCATCAGATTAATAATTTGTATGTGTGTGTGTGTGTGTGTGTGTGTATATGTTTATATAAATAAGTGTGAGCGCGCGCGATTCGATTATTCCTGTACTGACATTATCTTAACCTTTAACATTTATATAGCTCGGAGAACAGTAAATCAAGAAGGGGAAAGCAGTCGGTATGTGCATATGTAGGGATCGGTTCTACGCTCATCATCGACCGGAGTGTAATCATCTGATTTCGACGTTCTTCGACACGGAGAACGCACAGCAATATGCTATGGGGTGGCCGGGGTCGGCCTCGTTACATGGCCACCTCTTGTCCGGCGTCAAATCTCGTTTACTTTCTCTTCGCAAAGAAACTACTCGTGATTTATGCAGCTTAAAACCCCGCTCGATAAATTCCTGCCGAACTCATGGCTTTTTTCAAAACGGACGTTCGCGCGCGCGTTTCTGTTCATATCGCAGAGCTTCTGCGCGTAATAGCTTTATAATAGGCGAATGGATTTAACGTAAATAATCCGAAATATTACTTTTACGGAACACGTAGATTATAATAACGATCGGGTAAGAGCGTTGGAATATCATCATAAAAATTAATTTTTTAGTAATTAAAGAGATTATAAATCTTTACTTTCGATAAGTTAGTTGAATCGACAGTTTTACGAATTGTTTTATTCAGTGTTTACCTAGGATGATAACTTTCCGATTGCGTTCAAGCGATTAGCGCTAAAGAAATCTCATGAGCGTTTGAAGGTTATCAAATTTAGTTTATTCACAGGACATTGTGCACCAACGTTGTTATAATAATAAAATAATAATATAATATCGATAGTAACATTTGAAGAAAGTTTTATTAACCACAAAGGGGCATCGGGGCTGAAGCCGCAACGGGGATGTTAGTATTATTTTAAAATAATATAAATTATTTGTATTCTTATTATAATACCGGTCGTGTGTTGAATCTGTACTGATGAATTTGGATTTAATAATAACGGTAAAGATTCCAAGATCGATGTATTTCTTCCCCCTTTTCTGTTAATCTATGCGATTTCATTTCGTTATAAAAATTTCCCTTAAACATTTGAAGAAAAAAAAATAGTCTATATATTAATTTTATTTAATTTTAACACAAATTTATATATTTTTAAAATGTACCTTTTTACCCGCTTAATAACTGAACGTTTCTCATCGTTCTAGCGAAAAATAATGGCATATTTTGATAGATGGTTTTGCGGACGTAAGTCGCTTTCCAGGCAATAGCTATTACAGTCAAGAATTGTAATTTTAAAAAGGGCCTGTTTGTTTGTATAAACCGATTAAGAAATTGTGTTATTTATAAGTGGAAACCTTATTCTCAGATAAATCGTGTTTGTAAATAAAGGAGCGTCGCGTCGACGCGAGCTACTTATAGTAGTGACAAACCCAAGAGCGATTACGTTCAGCTATTCTACACATTTTTTTATTCGTATTACCAAAACGATAATACCAATTTTTTTTTAAACATCAATTCTGTAGTTAAATTGCTATTAATTAAAAAACTGAGCTTAATGAAACTATAATTTGACAGCGTGCACATCACATGTCTTTTGAATTTCTGTAATCGTTTTAAAATATCGCTTGGTCGTGTACTTATAACGGTCTGTTCGATTGATTAAAGTTTGTACGACGACTGAATCACGACAGATTCAAATCGATCGCGGTGGCATCGAGTAATCATTTTTATAGTAAGAACAGGTCGGCTGATACAAAATAAATATTTTTTTATTCATTTTTATAGTACAGTAATCGTACCCCGGACACTCGGGGAGTCGTTCAGGGGCCGTAGAGAGAGAAAATCGGAGCGTTTATATCGGTTCCGACGGGATACCGACGCCGGCGGCCGCGGGTCACTCGAGACACTGAAGTCAGCGGGTGGAGAAGTTCGAATCGAGAGGTAACGAGGAGCCTCGGAACCGGTTCCCGGTGTTGCCGACTCGTCGCATCGTTGCCGATTTCTGGATTCACAAAACATTTGTTTTTCGATACACTACTCGAGCCGATGCATTCCTATTCTCTGTATAATCGATTTCCAAGTCCCGTCGCTTTCTCGCTCTCTCTCTTGTCGTTTTCTCTTCTAAAAACATTCCCTCCTCGTCGTACCACATACACACGTGTGTATGTGTACGTGTGGATATATATATGTATATATATATAATATGACTAAGTATAAATTTCTATAAACCACGTATTAGTGGAATAAGTGATCTGCGTATGTTAAAATATTCATAACTGAGTTAAAAGATATAACATTTTAAGTAACAATGCGAAAACAAAATCGCACATAATGAAACATAGTTCCTTTTTTTAATTTATAAAAAACCAATACGCTCAGAAATACATTTCATTCTCTGGTGATAAAATTGAATTTACAATGGTTCATGAAATAAAAATAAACTACGAATACAATCAGGTTAAATATTAATTTAACAACTAGTAAAGTTTTTGTATTTTTTTATAATTTTCTTTTTATAACTTTTAAACCGAAAGGAACATAGTTAAATAAAAGTGGATCGAACTGGTCCTGAAAAAACCGTACAGTATAAACGTAAAACAGTTAAAAGTCTGAGAAATAAAATGCAGGTCCCTTGTAATTTTATGATAAACAGGGTGCGCAAATGAGAATTTTTTAACAAAATTTTATATATATATATATATGCATACACGCATAAATGTGGGTTATTGTATTAAGCGATTCGATAAACCACGTCGTGGAATAGAAACGTCAAAAATTCCAATTGGAGAACGCTCTACGAGTTGGCAAGCGTGCGTGGACTAGACGTCATAGTCCTCGAAACGCCGACTTCTATCAGTGCAAGGGGTCGGTCGAGACCGGGCGTACTCGACAACACGATTCTGAAGGCTTTAACTATATTGTACGCGATAGATAATATCGAAGACCTCAGACTACATTGTACGCGATAGATAATATCGAAGACCTCAGCTCAGACCACTAACGGTTTGACTGGAATTTGGATTAGTAGGGGCCTAACGTGACTTTCTCCCTATGTATAAAAGGTCAGTTAACTAGAAGACGTTCAACGAGACGATCCTGCGTACTGTATGCCGACGGATCAGATCTTCAGAACACACCAGAGGAAATCGACGCCATGGACAACCGCGTCACGTCATTTATCAGCGATGCCTTAAATCGAAGTAAGACGGTAAAAACGGCCTACCCCCACGAAACACGCATATCTCTGAGCCAACAGCAGAGAATAGCATAGCAGCGTGTGTCTTAGAGGTCCTGTTCATGCTGAACCACGCTTACCCGACGACCAAGGCACTATGTAAAATATTTCAACGATTGATTTCTTTGTACGCATTAAACACGCCCCCAGCGGAATAGATTACGTCTCTGAGGACGAAGTATCCACGGCCATTTAAGTTGCAAGTCCGGAGAAAGCCGCTTGAATAGATGGGGTTAGAGCCTGAGCATTCCGGAACGTATCCGGCAATTTAACGACCATCGCCACGCTATTTTAATCGATTTCATATGTAGTGTACTTTCCAACTTCCTAAAAATCAGCATGGGTTGTATGCTTAACGAAATTAGGGACAAACTTTGCTTTTCCTTCAAAACTACAGACCGATTTAGCTACTCCTAGCGTTGTCGAAGTCATTCGAGAGAGTTTTCCTCGAGCGTCTCAGGTGATAATAGGGGCCTGAATTCCGGTTTGAAAAATATGAGTTTCGAGAGGACCATTCAACGGCTCTCCCACTGGTCGACACCATCGCTAAAGGTCTAGACAAGAAAATTGTAAACCGCAGCCGTTTTTCTGGGTGGAGCGAAGGCTTTCTACAAAGTTAGCACGACGGTTTACTCATCCTGTCGATTTTCGGGTCGCTATATCACAATGTTTCGGCCGATTACCGATGCGACGGAGCGTTGCGGCGCAAATATTAAAATTGTGCGTTTCGTAACGAATCGCATATTCTCTTTTAACATTTATATCCTTCTTTCTCGCGTTTAAAGTTCGGTGACTCGTACCCGAATAAGATAATCATCTCCAAAACTTCCTTACTTTATTCGTGAACGATATGCGGAACGTTCATTAAAGAAGGATCATAGTTACGACTCGTAGGTAGCAGTAAAACGATAAATGGAATGCAGCGTGACCGGTAGCGGGTTAGTATACAGATACCTCATGTCCGTTCACCGCTCGACTGCCGGATCCGTTATCATGTCGCGTCGTTTTTATTCTGTTAGGCTTATTGTCATCTGATCTAAACTTATCGATATTTTCTGCTCGTATATTAAATTCTTGAACTTTAGTAAACTGAGAATTTAAAGTTTAATTTTTAACTCCAGACTAACGCGAAGCGTTACTATTACTTCGCCATGTGTAGTTTCTACGACCGTACCCGTAGAAATCGAGTCAGCCGTTCCGATACTAAAAATCTAATGTTTACGGATTATATATTCGCAAAAATGAATTCCTTCTTAAATGTAACGAAATAGATAAACGGGTTTAAAATATCAAAAAATATGTGTAATAATGTAAGTTTATTAAGAATGCTGTGAATATATCCAGATTACAGAGAAGTATTCCAAAATTTCTAAAAGTCTAGTATTACTTTTAAAACATTTCTAGCAGATTTAATCGTTTGCAGAAGACATTTAATAAGTTCATATATACAAAATTAATAAATTTCGTTCCTATTAAAATCCTCTAAATACAAAAAACTTATTTAAGATATGAAGAAATGGATCATGTCTTGTAATGTTTTCGAAACGCTTTCCTATATACTTAAATAATTATAATTTTGTATAATTATATGTATACGATACGTAATTATTTTACTCTTTAAACGCGCGACTAAAATTATTTGATATCTACCGTTAATCATAACGTCATTAATTGTAAATTTAATTCCTAATAAATGCTGTCGGTTTTTAAAATCAGCATTTTAATCGTCTACAGATTTGTAAGGTCATATATATGACCTTGAATACACATAATTTTTTTTGTTTTATTTATATATATATACATATATATGTATTTCAAGTATGTACAAAAATGGAGATAAAATTACTTTTTAATTGAATTTAATTTTAGTTTAATATTTGACAACTAATTTACTTATATATATATATATATATATATATATATATATATATATATATATATATATATATATATATCAGAACCGATTAAGTGACATTTTTAAATCTTAAATTTTTTATACAATTTTGACAATAATTTTAAATATTTGCAAACGCAATGTTTGTGAAATCTCTAAAACAGGTGTATGTATATGTATAAAAAAAGGTAGTTTCAGTATCTTTGTCAATCGTCTCCTGAATGATATTTCCTTTCTTTTATTTTTGCATTAATTATCGGTTATCTATTCGCCTTTACATATCTATATTAATTTATGAAAATTATCTACGCTTTCGGAAATTATTATCTTTACATTCTATCCATAAGAGCTTTATAATACGTTTATTCGTTACTTATAAGATAAATTTCCTTTTGTTTTTTGTTTGTAAAAATGTTTTTATTTTATCGCGATTATTTGTCAGCTAATTTATTTTCCTTCTATTTCATTCTTTTCCTTTTTTTAAATATGTGATTCGTACTGGATTATACCTCTGAAGGTATATTCGTTTCTGTATTATTTGTTATGTATATTTCAAGTATGTACTTAAAAAAATGGAAATCAAATTACTTTTTAATATAATTTTACGTTACTGTTTTACGACTGATTTCTTAAATTTCTGCGAAAAAATACTCCAAACATCGGGATATTTATTTTTTCATTATAAAAAATCTATACTAAACAACCATGATTGCGATAAAAAAATAATGTCCGTATAGAGGATGTGATTTTTCGTTTAAAAGATCTTCCGCTAGAGTCGTTAGGAAAAAACATTCTACGGTCCTACATACAGTTTATAGAGGAAGAACTTCTGAAAAGAATATAAAAAAATATTCATTGTCTTCACAGGTATCAATTGTTCATAACCGACGCAATAATTTCCCTCCATCGCTGTCTGATCCTGGCAGTTCCTCCAAGTCGTGACTCTCAATCCACCACACATTTCTCTTGATCCATCTTTTCCTTGGGCTGCCTCTGCCTCTCTTCACCTTCATTTGTATATTGCCTTCTTAATACTAGAATCCTCTGCTGCTCGTGATACATGCCCCGCTCATCTCATTTTTCTTTTGTTTGCCAGCTCTCCAATTTGGGGTCTATTATACAGCTCGTATATTTCCGTGTTTTTCCTCCTTCTCCACTCCTGGGTATCTGTATCTTTTACTGGACCGTATATCCATCTCAATATTTTATTTTAAAACACTTACAACTTCGCCTGTTGTGTTTTCGTCAGTGCCCAGGTTTCGGCCACAAAACCCGGTCACAACTGAAAGTAATACAGTGTTGTATACACGTATTTTGGATTCCCAGATTTCTTCAGGTGAGCTTAATTATCTTGTGCATTGCTCCCCAAAACAGTTCTCCGCCCGCTTTTACATGTTTTCCTGTAATGCCATCGGATAGGAACCTTATTATTCCGTTTGATGGCTCTTCTACCATTCTCTCGTCGGTTCTTTATTCTCAGTCGCTGCAGTAGTACTGCATTCTTCCAAGTCCCTATCATCCTAGTTGTCATGTATGACGTTTAGGTCATAACAGTATTCTCTCCATCACACTTTAACATCCTCCTTAGCACAAACCACTTCTCCTCTCTTGTTGTTGACAAGTGTCTTACTTGGAACTCTTCCTTCTTTTTTATGACTTGTTCGTAGAATTCTTTTTGGCTTCTTTGTTTATAAGCCTCCTCCAACGTGTTCGGTTCCTTATTTACTATCTCCGTTTTCTTTTCTCTCAACAGCTTCTTCGTATATCTTCTTTGTTCCGCATATGTATGTAGATTTGCCAGGTCTTTTTTATCGAGCCATTTCAATCGTAGTTCCTTTCTGTTTTCGATTGCCTTAGCACAGTCTTCGTTCCACCATTCATTCCATTTCTGAGGCCCTCTTCAGTCAAACATTCTTTAATCCTATTCCACTCTCCACCTATGTTCCCTTTACCGTCCACCTTCCTACTCCTTTGGAGAATCTTTCCCGTTTCATTTACGGTATTCCTCTGCTGTTTCTTCGATGCTTTCGATATTCAGTTTTACCCCTATTCCCCGATTCTTGTTGCCTTTCCCTGTTATCATGACCAGACAGTTGTCTGTATTAACATCTGCTTTCCTCTTGGTAGCCACGTTAATTAATGACTGTTTTGCCACTTTTTCTCGATCAGCACGTGGACAATCTGGTTTCTCGTGATACCGTCTGGAGATATCCGTGTAACTTTGTGAATGTCTTTTCATGTCATCATTGTGCTTTTCACAATAAATTCTTTGATATCGTGAAGTCGACTACTGACATCTCATTGTCGGTCGATATGCTCTGCAGACGGTTCTGTCCTATCATTGGTTTGCAGCAATCCTCTTTACCTTGGCGTTCAAGTCATCCAGAGAACGTTTCACAGTATCATTCGGTAGGCAGTCATTGACGCTCTCTAATAGGCTGTAGAACTCCTCTTTATACTAATTACCTACATCCTCAGTCGGCGCAAGCACATTAACGTTGATTATATCCTTGTGAACGTTCTCTTTATTCAGATCCATCCCAGTCTCTCACTTATGCTTATATATATACATATAAAACCAGGAAACCCATCCGCAACTCATGACAGTCGCTACCTCCATAAACCAATGTGCATTCACCCTTCGCTGTGCTTCCGTCCATCCTGTTTCTTGCAACGCAAGTTAGTTTACATTACCTTTAAGATATGTTTATACATTTCGCCTTTAAGTAGCAGGGTATCAGAGCTCCCTATGTGTATAGAAACTGAATTCCATCTGCCAAGGCGTAAGTTCCTTTTCCTAATTCTTTCTTTAGTGTATTTTCCTTTATTACCCGAATGATCCTTTCCAGTCTGAGGCAATATTTGCGTTATTTAACGGGTTTAGTTTTGGTAGGAATGAGTTGTTAGCCTATTGCCCAACCCCCAACTTGTAGGACCAGGTTATTTTCTTTCAGGGTTGTCTTCCCTTAACCTTTACAGCGCCAGCTCTCAGCTACAAGACAGCAAGGCACTAGTTTTACCCTTCTCAGGTACTTTTTCCCCCTGGTACCCACCATATCTGGTGGTATGTGTTCCCTATCCGCCAATTGTGAGACGACCGATGGAGGACTAGACCCCACACGGGAATAATAATTGTGTGTATATATATATATATATATATATATATCAATGAAATTATAATGGTATGTATATCAATGATAATCTGATGCTTTATCACTTCTTTAATACTTTTGTTCGCCTGAAAACCGTATCGATTCACATGAATTATATTTGTTTAAGTATTTAACTAATCGAGATTTAATTTTTTGCCGTAATTTTGAAAAAACTATGTAATAAACTTATGAGAATAATTTGAAGGGATTTTTGGGACACCAGATTTAATTACGGCGCGATATTGACAAATCAAATTCTTTTGGAAAATATCCTTCTACTAAACATTTATTACAGCTTTCACGGGCTTAATTATATACGTGAACATTTTTTAAAGACTTGACTTACCTATCGATTCCAGGAGCCGGATTATTTTCAAAAAAATTGGTTGCATCGATTATTTGTATTTTATCGGTCGGAGGTGTGAAGAAAATAACGTTTGGGGGTACTACGGTTAATAACCCACCGGGTTGGTCTAGCGGTGAACGCGTCTTCCCAAATCAGCTGATTTGAAAGTCGAGAGTTCCTGCATTCAAGCCCTATTAAAACCAGTTATTTTTACACGGATTTGATCGTGGTTACCGGTGTTCTTTGGTGGTTGGGTTTCAATTAACCACACATCTCAGGAACGGTCGAACTGAGACTGTACAAGACTACACTCATACATATCATCCTCATTCATCCTCTGAAGTATTATCTGAACGGTAATTACCGGAGGCTAAACAGGAAAATGAAAAAAGGGGAGATACTACCGTATTAGGATATTTACTCCAGTCTGTTGCTAGCGATTTCATTTGATAGCTTTTCTGCGTAAATTTTTCTTGCTTGAGCAAAATAGTTTAAAAATCAGAATTTATTTTACGGCTAGACGTATTCTGTTTACCACCGGATAAAATAATTTATACAGTTCCAGGATTTTTTCGCCTTCAGATCGTGAGATTTTGTTATTATAATAGTTATTATTGTATCTTTTTATTAATTTTTTTAAAACGATTTTTTACCTTTTGTATTCGGCTTTTAAAATAGTGATGAAAGATCTCTTACTAAGGGTCGTGAACATTTTGTAACGTTATCGTATGGAGTGTATTAATATGGCTTTTTAAGGGTTTAAGTTTGTGTGATATTACTTTTCCTACGGTTACATTTTTTATACGACTCGTTAGTTTATTTGAAATAGAATGGAGCTAATCGTCTACCTTTATACCGGAATCGATTATATTTTTCTGATTTTCATTTTCGAGGTTAAGTAATAGATTACTAAAATTTGTTTTTTACAGTAAAACATTGCGTTCGAGTAACTTCTTGTTATCCATTGCCAAGTCCTAAGCGGAGACCAGTATAACACTGATTTATATCGCTAGTTTCAGTACTTAAACCGACAGTACTGTCAGAATCAAGTGTTATTTTTTTTTAAATAAGCGGTCGATACGGGTTTTTCAGTTTTGAAACCGTCGGCTGAGGTTGTAATAAAATATTTGTTCACCGCATAGGTATTTAAACGGATACTCAAGTCCCCAATTAAAATAGTGTTATCGTATCTTTAAGATATCGTAAATTTAAGCCGTTCTCCGAAATATCAATAAACGCTGAAGGAAATCGATACACGGTTGTAAGAGTAATTCTTTCTTTTTCCTGTGACATTCCTAGATTTAAAATTATCTAGTCGACTTCAGAGATTTCATAATTTATTTCTACATTTATAACATTTTTGAGAAATATACAGATAACATTATATTCGTTAATCTGTAGCTCATTAAACACCTAATATTAGTTTAAACTATAATAAAAAGCACTCTTGTCGACCACCTGAGTTTCAGCTAATATTATTACATAAAATTCACTTTTATAATTTTTAATTATATATGCGAATTCGTGAAAAGTTTTATTTAAACCGCGTTTGTTTATTCGAAGTACATCGAAGGTAAAATTAAACCTCGGCGTTAAAAAAAAATCCGGTTGAAATTTACTTGGATACTATCGTAATATTCCAAAGAATATTCTAAATCACAATTATTTATAAGAACTGAAACAAGAAAAAAAAAGTCTAAAAATTGAATTATCAAACTGTGAAAATAAGAAAGATGAAAAAATCAAAACATTAAGCTCATGCCGACATTTTTTTTACATTACTTTTTCAATTGTAAAAAGTTCAAAGAAAAAGTTAACTTAATGTTGTATAATAAAGTAACCTTTCTTTATAACGATAGCGATAACCTATTACGATACGCAAACAATTATTAAAACGCTGCAGTATGTAGAAATAAACAATAGATATCAATAATTACCACATTAATATGGTAACAAAGAATGAGAAAGACTAATTTTTATTTATCTCATTTAATGTGTAATTAATTCAATGTAATTAAAAAAAAATTATTTATAATAAATGTATTAAACAGAAAAAAACTGTATTAGATTTTTGTAAAAAATATTATTTCCTACTGATCAGTAATTAATTTTAATGAGACAAACTTGATGAAAAGACAATATATAAAAAAAAAAACATTGAAAATTATCTGTATATTTTTAAAATAGTTCTTCTCACTTGTGAGATTAAAATTTTCTTCTGATTAGAGTTTTGCCATCATGCACCCTCAAAGAAGCTAGTTTATTTCCTTTTTAAGACAGGTAGTCGGCTCCAAAACACCTTTATATTACGATGACTGGAGTTCGTTAGTTATTTTACTGTTTAGTTGATTTCAGTGGTTAGTAATCTTCGCTTTCTCTTTCCTCCCACCATCCAGGTCATCTTTATTCTTCTAGAAACAGATTTGACTACAATATCTGTCGATTTTTTTAATCTTTGGGATCGTACGGGTAGCCTATACATCTTCGTATTTGAATTCGACCTAAATGGCACCCACTACAGACTCGAAGTCGCTGAGTAAATTTTTACCATCAGTTTGCGGAATACTTGTTATCTTGGTGTTTTATGCTGAGGGAAGTATATCTCATTTTGCTGTAAGACTCGTTATTAACCGGGTTGCTTACTTATATTCATCACATCTTCTAACGATTACATTAGGTTCTCTAGAAAGTTGATCCGAATGATTTTGTTCTATTCAGCAGTTTTTTCGATCTAAGCAGGCAGCTCTCCAATTTTTGCAGAAAAAAGAGAAGACAGCTCTGAACGCAAATCGGATTCCTAAAATTTGTTTCAATCTGGCTTTACAATGAAACCTTTTTAGTGACCGACACATATCCAGGCGGCCTTAGCTTGATTATCCTTTTCAAATTTTTCAATCGATTGGAATCCGGTGTAAGAAGTACGAAACGAAAGCTTGGATGGAGTACTGCGAATGGTTTCAGCACCTGGTTGGCGAGGATGAGGAATTGGCAGGGAAGTTTGGATGGGCTGACGAGGCGTAATTCAACCTTAACGGTACTGCTAACCGCCACAATTGTGTCTACTGGGCTCCTGAAAATCCTCACGCTCATGTGAACAAGGCAGTGAATCTATCGGGAGTTGATGTGCGGTGTGGTCTATCAATGCGTGGTTTGATCGGTTCCTTCTTCGAGGGACTATTACTGAAGAGGCGTATCTTGTTAGGCTTCAGACAAGGATTTTGCCTCTTATCCAAAACCTGTATGGTGATGAATGTTTTTACGTGCAACAAGACGGAACCCCGCCTCACTACCATCGAGATGTCAGGTTGTATGTACTTCGATAAAACTTTACCCGGACGGTGGGTGGCTCGAAGAGGTGCTGTTGAGTACCCACCTCAGTTTCCTGATCTGACATCTGCTGGATTTCTACTTCTGGGGAACCGTCAAGAATGACGTGTATCGACAAAAAGCAGCAACAATCGACGAGCTACGTGAAAAAATCGTAGTCATGTACTGCCATTACGCCAGATACATTATCAGCTGTAGTTCGGTGCCAAGATCACTGTATAGAATCTGCTGGTGTCATTTCGAACACATACGATAACCCTCTCTCAGTGTCAAAAATTGTCACGTCAAGTCAAATTTGTCACGAGATATGGACTAGCAAAGAGTGAGAACATTTTTTTGGGCCCCTTTTTATATATAGAATGAATGATGAAATATTTTCTATATTATGGATTACAAAATGATCTGGTAATGATAGAAAATAATAAAGATAAACGCAGTAGGACAGTGACACTTGGCTTAGATGTTCATTTTTATTTAATCTTTCTGGAGTCAACGAGTCCCCAGCGTATTCGATGGAGCCGGTAGTTTTAGAGAAGGGAGAAAGGGATCTATTTTTAAATGTCAAGATATCTGCTTTACAGTTAGTGGAATTTCTTATACTTCGGTTTTTGCTATAAACAAAAAAATGTGTGAAGTACAACGTTTTTAAGTTAAAACCCTCTCATAAAAACCGTGTTCGTAAAATACTACGTCTTAAAATATTATAATATACTTATTTAAATACATCCGGAAAAAAATATTTAACTTGTCGATAGCGCTTCGTAAGATTATTTCGATTAGTACAGATATTTTTTTAATAATAGTGTTGTAAAATAAAGTCAGATTAGAATTTTTATTTTAACCGGTTAACAATAAGTAAGTTAAATAAATAAAAGTGTTTATTCATGCAGTATTTTGATGGTTTGTTTTTTTAAATGTTTCATGGATACTACGCTTGAAATGTCAGTTCCTGATGGTACCAACATTTTCCATAAGTAACCGTTATTTTAATTCTAATTCTACATGAACGTCTTGTAAAGATTTTTATAAAACAAAGAACTTCGGTGATAAGTAAAGCCCATAAATTTTTTCTGAAATCTGTTATTTTTCTATTGCGAATAGGGTAGAAATTGTAGTCTTTAAAATTTTTCGACGATACATTTTTTTATTTATCCGTAGAACAGCTTGAATACAATGAGAAAAATCCCTTTCGGCGCGCCGGAAGGCGGAGGTAGATTTCATCGGTGCTAAGTAGGATATAAAAAATATTTCCTCTTAAAGTTACGAAAAATTTCAAATTTACTCAATACGACAATGGTTACATGTGAAAAAAAGTTTCACATGTTTTGCATACGACACGCCCCATCTTGCAATTCCAGTAACATTTTGGTCATCCCTTGCCGTAAGGGTTGGTCATATCAAAAATTGTTTCAGAAAAAAGTTTTAGGTAATGTTTAGAGGACTAACAACCACTTTAAACAGAATTCGATACTATGCCAATTAAGGGAGATATGATTTTTCTGTATTCGAAACCCCATTGTATATTCAATAAAAAAGTTATAGCGATATTTTGTTTTTTCAAAAAAGCCATTCCCATCCCCATGGTTTGATTTTGCCCATTAACGAACTTGATCGAGATTTTGGGTCTTTATATTTTACGTATCAATTTGAAAGTGATTGACGAAAAATTACGGCAGTTATTGTGTCCACAAGAAAGTGAAATATATATACACTAAAACATCCCAAAACGGAATATGACGGGACCGAGTAAGAATTCCGTTTTGAAGAGGTGTTGCAGAGTTTTAAAAATCGAGCTAATTTATCGTGAGGTCCTATGTTATGAATTATAAAAATGTAAGATGAAGTCGGACACGTTTGCAATAATCCGGAAATTATACTACATATTTAACCATTAATTTTCAAAAATTGTTCAGCTACACTAAAAGAGAGGGTGTTTTTTATTTTTACAGGTTAGTAATTTTTCATTTAAAAGTTACGTTTAATTAGAAGAAATATACTTAGCCTAAAGCACAACATGATCTAACACTAATTTAAAAATAATTAAGTACAGTTTTGTTTCAGTAAGTTACCCTTGGAACTGTCGTTTTCAATAATTATGCACTTCAGTAATACAAATAAATAGAAAAAATTCAGTTAGCCTAAAACATAACACGATCTAACACTTAATTCTACAATAAAATCACTTTCTAAAATAATCAAGTACAGTTTTTTGTTTCAATAATTTCCTCTTGGAACTTTCATTTTCAATAATATTTCTAGCGGTTAACATATTCTGTCGTAAATCATCGCTATTTATACGATCCGCGAATTCTTCCAGCTGTACGACCATACCTAATGCTTCTCCGAAACTGTTAGTTTTGTTTTCTGTGTCCTCTCCTTGTCCTTCTTCTTCTTCTGAACTTTCGTTAATCTTGCTAGTTTTAGACAAAATAATTTCATCTACAGTCTGAAATCCTTCTTCGGTTACCATATCACTATCAATACCCACGTAGTCTTCAGCATGGACCGATGTTTGACCACTTTCTTGCAACAGAAATTCAACTTCACGTAATATTGTTGTATTGCGCAAAGTACATGTATCGGGAACATAATCATTACCCGTTTCCTTGTAGAAGCCAGCTTCTTTAAACTCATTTTAACACAGTTATTTGTCATTTCTTTGTACGATGAAAAGAGCCATCTTAGTGCGTCCAGAACAGTAATCTTATGCGTTTGTTCTTGAACAGATGAACATGACCTACCGGCGACTAGCGACTACACATGTTTCCGATAATTAATTTTTGTTTTTAACAACCCCCTGATCCATTGGTTGAGTTATACTAGTTGTGTTTGGAGGAAAGCGCACAAGTTTTATGTTAGAATAATTTCCATGAGGGTGAAGACGCATTGTCTAAAAATAGTAGAATATTTCTATTTTCAATAACCATTTTTTCATTTAAATTATAGCCGCCATTCTTCCATTATGTTAAAAGTCATCCAAGACTTTTTATTTGCGTACTATTCCACTGATAACTGAACGACATTTTTGAAACATTGCGGCTTCCAAGATTTACCTATCACCAACGGTTTAAGTAACATTTCATCACCAAAACCGCACACCCGAACAGTCTCTTGTTCTTTGGATATTTTACCTCCCATACACCTTTCATGTTTGAAACACAGTCTTTTGTTCGGTAAAGGTCAAAAAATAAACCGGTTTCATCCCAATTACTGATATTTTCTGGTTCGTAACCTGGGTTATATCTTTAATTTTATTTTTCCAGTTTATAACTATTTCTTTGTCTACATTTTTAGCCTCACCTAAAATCTGATTGTAACAAATACAATGCCTCACACGAAACTTTTGTAGCCGTCTATTAGAAGCACTAAATGCTGTAACTCCTAACTTAGCTTCAATTTTTTTCGCCTTTTGTTGCAGGATAGGCCCCGAAATAGGAAGAATTTTTGATCTTGCATGTATGTACCATTTAAATAAAATTGAATCTATTTCTTCATTTTTGGTTTTAGTTTGCCGTTTACAATTCCTTTTTCAAATATTCTTCCTTGATTTTATCTTTATTTTATTAAAATGTCGTAAATTTGTGATTTTACACAATTAAACTATTCACTAAGTTTTTTAACGTTAGTTTTAGAAATTAAATTAATGACCTCTATTTTGTCCTTCAAACGTAAATTATTTTTTCTCGGCATAATTATGACTAAAATTTTAAAATAAGAAAAGCGCACCTAACTAAAACTAAAAAAAGTTAAAATTTTTAAAATGGTAAATAAAAGATAAAGGCATGTATGTACTGTATTTAAACTCTCAAACAGATAAACAGAACGCGTTACTATAACAATTTACTTCTACGACAAAATGAAAACTGCTGCGTACCACGGTGTTCAAGCAACTGAATAAAATTATTCTCAGTATTGTACATGGAATGCTTACATAAGCTGCCGCCCGCTATCAAACTTTATTAATGACCGTTGGCTTATATGCCGGAAGTTTGGAGCCAAGAATTTGGCGTCGTATAATTAGATAAATTATAGTTACAGTACTGTATAATAATAATAATCATCGATTAGATTTATTATTTGTAAGTAGTGGGAATGTACAATCTTTTTTTTTTATTTCCTTTCCGCCTTATGGGACAAGATTAATACGTATAATTAAAAGTAAAATCTACGTTTCCTTTCCGTTTCTGTATTGCGGAGTTTTCCGTCTTGAAGAGATTTATTGCGGAGTTTTCCGTCTTGAAGAGATTAATTTCTATAAAAGTATATCAGGACTTGGGAAACCGTACGTTTTGAACTGAAGGTAGTTTTTGGGGTCTGGGGGATGTGAAACTCAAAGATATGTCGAAATTTTCCGGATGTCGAATCAAGGTACCCGTTACAATAGGTAGCTTTCTTATGAAATCTACCTAATAGCTTTTGTTTTCGAGCGAGGATGAAATAAATGATTACAGTTTTAAAACCCAGAAAATTTACTAAAAATGCTAACTTAAAAGTTGTTTGACGAATTTATGCCCGAAAAATAATAAAAATATTAATGCATCTTGTATCGTTCTTAATCGGGTTAGCGTCCGATTTCGGAACGCGCAGACGTCAATTCCGCTAAGATGGAAACGGACGAAGTAAACATTAATTTACGTTTTCGACCTTGTTACTGGTAATTATTTAGGATTTTTTCGTCTAGAATATTATAATCATTAAATCATTGATAACGTTAAATTAATACGTATAAAATTATAATTATTTATTATTGTTATTATTCTAGTGGCCCCGTGCTTGCAGTGTGTTATTCGTTGACGATTTAATTTGTTGTTCTTTCTATGCATGTACTATGGTCATATAAAATGTATACAGTTGATGTGTTCTACATGAGTGTTTCTCAACTCAACTGATACTGCGGATCTCTAAAAAATTTAATCTTTTATTGCGGACCACACAAAAAGTTACATACCAAATTGAAGAAAGTATGCTGGTCTTTTTTATAGTAATTCGCGGACTAATTACAGTGGGTAACGAAAAAGATTTTTTTTTTCAGGAAGAAATATGCAATTCTGATAGGACTTTCTCTCCTGAATTCAAATATGATATCGTTTTTTCCCATCACGCAAGGTTTCTGAGAGACAAACATTTATAATTTCAAACATTTTAATACTTTCTGCATTCTTAACTACACAATATTCAAACATTTGACTCTCCTAGAAAGTAAGAAGAAGATTTTTATTTGCTACATTTTGCATGTGGAGCATCCCTCTTGATGGTCCCAACAATAATCGGTTAGCATATTAGGATTCCATACCTCTTTTCCGTAGCAGAAATCTCTTGGTGAAAGTGTTCCCCGTGCTCATCGGTCACTGTGCCAAGATTTTCCAGGAAGAAATCTAGGTGCGAGTACTTTTCAGGACATATTACAACCCAGATATTTATAAAATGGTTGACAATATCATGGTAATTTTCCGCGTTTCGATTTCCCCAAAAAACTCTAACGTCTGTGAATCCTTGCCAAGCTGCTTTCTCCAGTGGATTCAATAGTTCCTCAAACTTTTCATCAGTGATCGTATTTGTGGACCCACAAACATATATTCAATTTTTGCATGACTAATTTTAGGAAACTTCTTTTTTAAGTACATGAAACCAGGAGTATTGTCCATGGCCTTGACGAAAGTTTTCATTAATCCTAGTTTGATTTTTAACGGATGTAGATACACATTTTTAGGATTACTCAATGTACCATGTTTCACATTTTTTTGTTCAGGAATGAGTGATTCGTGTTTAGGCCATTCTGTTCCAATGAAATGGGGTTTTCTCTCCCTACTATCCCATTCACACATAAAAACCAGTACTTTGTGTAACCAAGCTGCAGACCAAGAATAAGTGCAATTACCTTCAAATAACCACAAATATTCCATTCATACAGTGCATATTGAAGCTTTTCCAATATAAATTTAAAGTTCTCATAGGTTTCTTTCATACTAGCAGAGTGAGCCACAAGTACAGATGGGAATTTATTGCCATTATGCAGAAGCATAGCTTTTAAACTAACTTTTGAGGAATCAGTGAACAAGCGCCATTCTGTTGGGTTATGTTCATTACAAAGTGTCTCCGTAAGAGAAGAAATGTAATTACAAAACACTAAGCCACTTTCTTCAGAAAAATAATCTTTAAATTCAGAATGAGGATTACGATAAGTACATATCTTTGTATTCTTTTGAAGAAGATTCCATTCTTTTAGCCGGAAAGCAAGCATTTCAGACTGTTTTTTGGATAACTTTAAATTTCGTTTGAGATCGATGAGATTTCCTTGAGTCAGTAAATGAGACTGAGATGAACTGCTTTGTTCAAAAGTTGTATCACCAGAATCTGTTTCTTTTTCTTGCCTACTTCTATCAGACCCTGAGCTCTTATGCTATGGACAATTCTTCGCAGTCTGGCACTGATCTCATTGCAGATTACAAGTTAGGAATACCATTGTATGTTTTTGGTTTTGACGTAATCCCTTTAATGTTAAGCAAAAATAACAGTTATTAAGAGTGATCTTTGGGTTCACTCCAAAACATAGGTATAGTAAATGGCATGTGGCGTGTGCCATTTTTCCATTCAGTGAGAAGCCTAGAACACGATAAACAACGGATATGTGGAGCCCAGGCCCTTGTTTGGTCGTCGACTCTATACCCAAAATAAAGTTCATAACACTTTTTTAGTAATGGAGTAAGGAATAAAGAACAAGCTTTTCAATAAAAGAAAATGATTCATAAAAATAGATCTTCAATTCTACTCCGAGCATAAATATTCTCTATTTAATCTCATTATCTTCTTTAAAAAATAGTTTCTAAATTTAAATTAATATAGAAAAATATTTACTCAGCAGTAGATTTACAGAATTAATAAAATTTTTTCGCCTTTGGGACTTGAGCGTCACTTCATCACATACACAACAAAAATTGTTTGGATGATTTAAACAAATTACATTTTGTAAGTAACGACTGATTAAAAGAAATAAAGTTATAAATATGTAACACAATAATTCAGACACACAAAGCACTCACAACGATGTGTTTACTTGTTCACTACTATCTCACAACTGGAACCGTTCTGATGAATTTGTGCTATACTAGATGACGTTTGTACATGCCTATACGCGTCTGAACCTGCACAACAGTAGCAACACTAACCTTTGAGTTAGCTCATTTGGTTCCATCATATTTACAATGCTCTAGGAGCTTTTAATTGACAATGGACAAATGGACTAGAAAATGTTAAAAATATTTAAAAAAATTAAAATTAAAAAAAAAACTGTGGGTGATGGAGAAATTTCGAATACATACTTGAAAAGAGTCTAAAAAACTGCTTTAAGTACACCTATTGGTACTCGTGAGACAAAAATCATGATGACCAGTGTTACCTAAAAAAAAAAAGCTCAGAGTATACTATAAAATGATGGTATACTTTTCAGTAAAGATCGTGCACAAGATGCTCCGGTAGAGGAAGAGGTGAGAAAACGTTTTAAAAGTTATCTCAAGCAATAGTTTCTGGAGAAACCGTAGGTTTAATTTCTTTTTAGATTCATACATTGTCATCAAAGACTTCTTTGTGCAAATTTTAGAAAAATTGGTGAATTAATTGCCATATTTGACAGAGATAAATAAGGAGGTAAACAGAAGATAATTTCAATAAAACTATGTAATAAAAATATACAAAACCGAAACTTTGAATTACTTTTTTACATTTTAAGGAATAATATTAAACTTATTATATTGCAAACTTAAAGCGATTGTTTATGTTTTTTTCATTTATTAGTTTGTCAATTCTTGGAACTATGTTAGTGACTGCCATACGAAAAGCTGAATTTAAATTCATACGATTGCTCTGTTTTGTTTTGATGATAGTCATTGACGAAAACGTTGATTCACATAAATAAGTTGTTGGAAATGACAGCAATACTCTTATGGCTTTTATATGCAATTCTGGATATTCAGTACGAATTTTAATCCAAAATTGAGTTATACTTAGCGACTTAAATGACACCTGTAATGTACTTTCGCAACTTAATTCTATTAATTTTTCTTGTTCCAAACAGTAACACTGTTTTCTTGTTCAACAAACGTATTTAAAATCCACGTACTTCCTCTTTTGGATAGTATCGATCAAATGCAGAGCTAAGTGCTGTTACATGTTCGACAACAATAGTTTTTTATTTATATCGGCTTCATTAATATATTCTGAAAATAAATGAAACATATAGTTGTTTTCCTTCACACGATGCACCATAACTGTAACTTTTTTTTGAACGTCTCTACTTTATTCCACAAGTCAAAAGTGGTAGCATTATTTTCTTGCTACGTTAAATTGAAATCGTTTAGTAATGAAAAAATATCCGATAAGTAAGCTAGTTTTGCAATCCAATTGCGATCGAGGAAAACATTTCTTAGTTCTGAATTTTTTATTTCAAGAAATGTTTTTACTTCTTAATTCGTTGTCTTGTTAATATTCTTCCCCTTGACAACCATCTTACTTCAGCGTGAATTAATAAATGTTCATGTTCAGATCCCATTTCATTGCATAATTTTGAAAATAGTCTGGAATTCAGTGCATTGCGTTTGATATAGTTTTTTTTGTTATCGGTTGAATAAGAACAGTGTTCAAATTAGGAGACAACCTTTTAGCAGCTAAATGCTTTCGACGTATAACACAATGAGTAAAAATCATTTTTTCATTTGCTACATCTTTAATTTTTTTTGCAACTCCTGAATTTTTTCCAGTTATACTTGCAGCCCCATCAGTGCATAACCCAATTCAATTTTTCCAATTAAGTGAGTTCCTTTCTATATAATTATCAATTGCTTTAATCATTTCTGAACTAGTTGTATGATTAAAAAGCTCAAGACAACAAAAAAATTCTTTTACGTCATTAATTTCGTTTTCAATATAACGAGTGTAACATAAAAGAATTACTTTGTTGGTAACATCAGTAGATTCGTCGAGTTGAATAACGAACAATGATTTGCTAACTTTTTGGATTAATTAGTATTCAACATCAGTTGCTAATTCATTGATTCTGCGCTGAATATTATCGTTAGAAAGCGGTAAGGTTTTCATTATATCTGCAGCAGCCGTACCTAGGGTTTCAGAACACACGTCTATTAAGAACGGTTTTATTAAGTCTTCGGCAATAGAATAAACCTTTTTGCACTTAGCGATTCGTAAACCAACTAAATTTGATGCTTTTAGAAAAGATTTCTCGACAAGAAGAAACTTCTCCAAAGATAACTATTGATTTTTAAATTCAAAACTTTTACCTGCAAAATATTCAAGCGGCTTGTTTTGTGGATTGGAATGTTTTTTTTTATTTGTAAATGACGTACTAATTTTGCGGGCTTCATACATTCATTTGATAAAATTTCTCTGCATGTGGCGCATTGAGTTCTCGGAAAATCTTCTTCCGATTCTGTCGATGAAATAAAACCGTATTTTAAGTAATCCGGGTTATAACGACGAACAAGACAGTATCGTTTTGGTGGAGATGAATCTTTTACAGAATAACTAATATCAGAAGCACTACTGCTACTAGTGGTCGGTTTCTGAAAAAGTCCGTAATACATTTTAATATTTTCTTTTCATTGCTCATTTTAAGCGCCTGAAATGTACAAAAATAATAGTAATAATAAAATTTTCATAATGCTATCTACCACAGAAGAGATTTAACTATTTAAAACTCAGTAAACAGTATAACAAAACACCAATTTCATACGACTGACTGTTGCGAAATGTAAACTTCCAGTTGTATAGTAAGCAAGTGCTGGGTTTTTTCAGTTGTATGCATTATTATTGTCGTTAAAAAAAAAGAGTAATAATGCATTTAAAGTTTGTAAACCTACGTAATAAATATAAAGAAGTTCACGGACCACTTAAATTTTTCTGCGGACCACCGGTTGAGAAACAGTGTTCTACATGCTAGTTGTGCAAACTACACCTTCGTAGGTGCCGAGACCGCTTTTGCGGGAAACGTAGTTTACCTATCGGATCGGGTAACGTGCTTTAGCCGGGCATTTCCCGGTAAGATATGTTCTCAGGGACGCCAAAAGGATGTACGGACCTGTTTTCCTACAGACAGATGGTTTACTATCTTACTTTTTCCATAAGTAGACTCAACATATTTTCCGGTCGAGATAGATCGGGAGGTCAACCGATGTTTTCGCTCGATCCGTTGGCAGGTCTGAGAAGCGATCTCATTTTCTGATTCCCTTAGCCAAGGGTTAAGGCTTTATGTATATGTTTTTTTTTTAATATATTGTAACAGATATTTGCATGATTTCTGTTTTTAGAAGACGACCATTTTGAAATGTGAATTTTTAATTTAGGTTATTTTTAGATGTAGTGACTTTTGATACGATGGCTTCCAAAGAGGATTTAATTTGTTTTGCGTATGATGAAGGATTTTGCTGGGAAGCAAAACTCCCTACCGTATAAAGGCCCATACAGCAGGAATTTTCATCCATCTTGTTTGTAGACTTGAATTGATCGAGTTCGATTTCTATTCAGTTCTCGTTGAATAGATATATAAATTTGACTTCTGAAATATCTGATTTGAAATGTGCTAACAGATTGTAAACTAACCGGCTGATTCGTACCCTAAGAACAAAAAATAATGATGAAAATGTAGTACGCTACAGTCAAATGCCGACTAGGACATTATCAAAAATTCTTTTGAAAAAGATTATTTATCACTTATTTGTCACCAGGTTTAGCCGTTCACCAGGTTTTGCAGGTAATGAAATCGAAAAGGTAATCATTGTATCCATATTAAGGAGGTGAAGTGCACTAAGTTGTCTACGAAGACCAGATATAGCTCTTTTTATATTGAAGTGGATGAATGTTATTTTACTTTGGTTTCGGTCTGCCTAGTATGGCCTTCTAGTCCGTCCATTCTGTGGTCTTTCTTCTAAGATTCTTTTATTTGGAGATGATGTCAGAATTTTCGCTAACGTGATTTGTAAGTATGATCAGTTTGATTTTTCTGAGTCATTAATACATACATGAATAGTCTACTTTTAATAGAATGCCTCTCTAACTAGAAAAAAACCGTTGTCATTATGCATTCTAAAAAAACATTGCAAGTGAAATATTTGTATGAGGTTTTAGAATACGTAGGGAAGATGCAGTTACGGATTTTGGAGAGTTTTGTTTGATTGCAAACTGTTTTTTAACGACCTGTTTTCTAATAATTCTGGAACAGCATCCAAAGCGAGGAGAAACCTTTACTGCTTTTATGGGTCTGTCTCTTTTTTCAAGATGTTCGATCGATACTTCATTTGTATAAGACAGTGGTTATTTCAGTGCTAGAATATTGCTCCCCGTTATGGAATTACAAAAAAACTACACTTCTAATTTAATTGAAGCTGTTCAGAGACGTCTTTTTTAATTTTTGAAGTGTGAAGGTTTTGTTGAAGCGTCTTCTGAATATAAGACCTAATTTAGTTTCTGGGATCTTAGCTTTTAGAACGATCAGCGGTTATTTCAGGATATTATATTTGTTACTAAGGTACTCAAAAGAATTCTTCTCAGTTATATAACCAATGTTGGAATACGACTGCCGTATCTTAGATCCACAAAGAGTTGTCTTTTTCTTTGGATGCAGCAGCCAAGTCCCTTTGGCAAGGTGCTTAAAAAGAAATAATTTTTATCTCCCTGGTAGTGTGGATGTCGTTGTCTATGGTATTTCATTAATAAACGAACCCATCTACTGTAAGTAATTAAGCAACCCGTTGTATAACTTCTTTTGATAACTTAACCAAGGTCTTAGCTCTTGGCCTTTATTATTATTTTATGCGGATTTTACATTCCATCATGCATGACTATTATTGATTTTCTGTGTGTTTTACATATATTTATTTACTTTTTTTTCATTATATTATCGTTTAAATTTTTCTGTTGCTATTTTTCCCTTTCTAGTCGTTCCAGCTTTCCGGAATTTTATTTCAGGACTAGTATGTGAATGGCTAAAAGAGGAGATGTGGAGGCCATAAAAAATTTATTATCATCGTTATTTTCACATTTAAGTTTTAGTAATTTTTTTTTATTTCTGATAGAATTGACTGTAATATTATCATTAAGAAATAATTGAAGTTTTATTAAATAATAATTTTTAATAATATATGCAAATCGATGCTCAGATACATCTACATTATGTTACGTAAATGATATAAGGTCTTATAACGTCGGTTTAGTACCGACGTGTTTTGTTGGTAAAATATTTATATAATTAAGCGGTATAAAATATTTTACATCTTGACCAAAATTTATGTTTAAATTTGTATTTTAAGTTCTTTTTTGCGAATAAATTACGAAAATTCTAATCGAGGTGACTCCGATTTTTTTACGTGCTGTTTTAAGTTTTCTTTTTTCTACGATACAGACATCAGTTGAACATAATGTAAGAAATTTGTACCGTTCAGATTCTGGGTATTAACCTAATTAAATACTATCAACTTTATTTGCGTAGAAGGTTTTGTTGTATTTTCGAGTGAGTTGTAAAAATGAGGTTGTTCAAAGGAGTCAGAAAGGATTATACCTTCAAGGCGTTGTATCTGATCATTCTTTTTTCATTTAGTACATCGACCGAACAAAAACAGGGTTAAAGGAAATTTCATCAGGTCTAAAACAGCTGTATTGACTTTATTTAAACCTCTTATTTTTGGAAATTTTATAAAAAAAGGAGTGTCCCCGGTTTTCTAAGCTGCCAGAAATAGTCGATCGTGCTATGATACATTGATTCTTCAGAGTTTGTAAAAAAGAACGTTTTTATAAATTTTCTTCTCGCCTCTATTTTGTGTTTATCCAAAAATTGATACTGTACCAAAAAATATTGTTTTACTGTACTAAAAAAATGAATCGGCCAATACCATTTTTGTTTGTCAGGGCCCATAAACTTAAGGCTCTTGCGATCAGCCCGATAAGTGTCACTATGCTTGAAAAACAAACAGTCGATAATATCGGGCACGATATCGTCGGCTTATTGAAAAAAATCAGAAGTGAAGTAGTCTTCTGTCGTCTTTTCACAGAACCGAATTTACTGGTATTTTTTCGTATCAGCAAGCCGGCCCCACGAAGATTGCAGACTTTATTCGGCCTTACTAGTGGCAACTTGTTCCATTTATTTTATATTTGGCCGTATATTACTTTCACTGAAATCTCTTCTGACCGGTGTTATAAGAAATATCGGGAAAATTGCGAAAAATAAACCACGAGTATTTCACGATTGGTAATTTCAAAACGGTTTAAGAAGTTTTTTTTTGGTGACGGTTGGAAATATAAGGGAATTTAATTTTAAGGGGAATTTTCTTTTTCGGGATGAAATATAGTTCGTACAAAAATTTGCTTTCAAGAATGTTTTAATTAATTTTCAGGTTTAATCTGAAGAATAAATCACTGTAAATGTGTTTAATTAAAGACAAACAAACGATGTTGTAACTTAAATTACCATTCTTTATTAAAACTTTCTTTATTCTTATTCAGTTTTTTCTCAGAATAAATAACGAAACAATTAAAAATAATCAAACTGATATCGAAACACAAAAAAAGTTAAAAAAAATAATACTACTCTGTTATTTAAATATCGGCTGTTTGAAGTCGTCGCTAAATTAAACGCAAATAGTTTTTTTTTATTCATTCACTAATTGAAGCTTGTGCGTGAAAATTATGAAATGCAGTTCCTAACCTGCGCGATTCGATCACGGGACTTTCAGGATGAAAAGCCTAAACGCTACTACTTACCTTTAATCTGGTGCCGACTTCAAAAGTCGGTAACTTAGAGAAAAATTAAACGGTACTATACTATCGGTGTTAATTACAACTTTTTCCAAGAAAACTATCTTTCTGTAAAAATTCGGTACATCGGATTCGGAATACCGAACTTTTTCCTATCAACGAAGGTCGGATATTAACAGGTATTTTCTTCTATCCCGGTTAGTGGTATTTACTTACGGAAACGGTGTTCGGAATTAGTCTGAAGGAATTAGTCTTTACCATTAAAGTAAAACTTATAATAGACTATTGACAAAAATAATTTGGCTGAACACATTTAGGCATTTATACGTGTATGTGTTTGTATATGTGTATAGATGTTCGTTTAACCCTTTGAAACCTCTGGGTCGATCCGAATAAATGTATTCTCGTTTTTATTGAACTCTGATGAAACGTGTAGTATAAATTTTCCGGATAACTTTCATTTTCAGGCGGGCAGTAGAGTTAAAACCTAGACCAGGCCGTATTATAATATCGATCGTGAACTGTGGTTGTGAAGATTTCGATGATAATAAATTACATTCCATAAAATATTAAAAATTATACGGTTCGCAAGATTAAATTTAGAAAAAATATAAAATTTTATCGTTTAAACATTTTCTTACTTTCGCAGCGTACGTACTGTATACCGTTTTTAGAGTCGATTTATCGTTTGATTTACTATATATAGTTTTTACAATTCGCAGTTTACAATGGCTGAAAGGTTGAATACAACCTTTCGTACGAATACTATATACAGTCTCTACAAGTTAAATCGCTTTACGATACGCTGTTTACAACACCATAGCGGTTGTAAATATCTAAAATGTTTTATTTTTTTATTATCGGTCATCTTTGTGTTTTACGGGAATCGAAATATAAATTCGATATTTTAATTTGTGCCGATCTTCTTGACTCGTGTCCGTTGTAATGTTCAGACGGAATATCCAGGAACAAAATAACTTTGGTTTTACGAAATTCGAACAAGGAATTTATTTTATATAACATAACGTTTTTGGACGTAACCACCGATACTACCGAAATTATAACCGACTTGTGTTATATCATATCTTGGATTAAAGTATTTATCTGCTGACCCCGCTTCATGCGGACAAAGAATAAATTTTGGTATTTATTCTCCCAGTAATAACGTGCAACAAAAAGAAAAAAAATAGGTCGAATAAATCAACACCTCTTTTATTGACGATTTATTTTTATTTATATGCTAAAACTTTTGACAAAAATAATATTTTTAATGATTTTTCTAGGAACGTTTCTTTACCATTTCTAACAGGGACGGAGGTTTCACCATCCTCTCCGCAATGATGCTTGTATGTGGAGCTCAGAATACGTATTAGTGATAAATTTCAAGCGATGAAAACGGATGCGAATAAAATTTTTAACTATTTCATTAATATTTCTTTCCTAATTTCAAACGAAAAATTCATTTATCCATCTTACGGGAGCATTTTTGATTAACTCCTGGAATTAATATTTGTGAAAGAGAACAGGAATTAAAAAAAAACAATCGAAAAATATTCAATACGATCATTTTTTGGAATTTCGATCGAGTTTTCCGGAATGCTTTTCCGGGTTGATGGTACCTCGAGGTATTCGATCGATGGTACCCGGTGATATCATTCAAAGTATTTTCAAGCGAAAGGAATTAGATTTTGTTTATTTAAGATAGAAATATTGTAACAGACTAATACCGTAATAGTAAAATAGGATTACAATTAAATAATCTTGTTTTATATATCTACAAGCTTTTCTCGATAAAAATATCATACAAACAATATATGTCGATTCTGAGAAAACTCAAGAAGGAAAAATGTTGAATTGCATTACAGAAATGCACATGCACATGCGATCTCAAAACTTCGCCACCTCTCGATATCTTCTTATACGTACATTCCATTGAATTCATTTTTTTCCATTTATTATAATTTTTTAACTATTTAGATACGGTTTATGGTTTGATGCGGCTGACCAACACTAACAAATGTTGATGAGCATTCTACGTAAATAAGAGGTAAATATTAAAAAACACGACTGCAAAAAAAAAAAAATACATTGCAAACTAACATTGCTTTTTAATTTAGGTTAATTACTAATAAAGAATAATTAAAGAGCGTGCGGGTGACAATTTTGTATATAGTATAATTTGGTTTTAAATTTTTTAAATTTATTTAAATATATTTATATATAGCCTATGACACTCCTGGTAATGTAAGGACTCCTACGCGGGTTCGTACATTTAAATCGGTTCAGCTGTCTGAACCGATCGTAGACTAATGACATCCTTCTTTAACTGTAGATTTCGGTTATTTCTTTTCTTACCTGAATCCGGTTTAGATTTTGCCGATCCGATTTCCACCGAGCAATCCCTTTGGAGGTATTATCTTTCGTTTCATAAGTATTTTGTAATATTTTGTTTAGATTTTCACCGCTTACTACGAAAAATTATACGTTCTATTTATATTTGTTGTTTTTATTCGCCGTTACATTTTTTACTTTTCCGTAATCCTCACCTCCCTTGTAATTTATTTCCTCGACTATTAGATCTTATATCTCGGCTCGAGTTCAGAATAATTTACCTTTTTCGTGTTATTGTATCGAACTTTTGCGAATTTTTTTTACTCTTTTTGATTCATTACTTTATTCATCTAACTCTTCTCGGAGCGATTTTATATCGTCTACCAGCAAAAATCGTAAAATTCTTCATTCTTCGAATTATTTGAAATATTTCGCCATCGATTGGTCCGGCTTTGATCAAACTATATTCTCCATTAATAAATTAAAATTTAACTCGCCGTACTTTTAACTTCACTTTTGTCCAAATCTCGAGAACTTTTAAACCCCTATCGGTATATTTATTGTTACCGGGTAGAAAAAAAATCGAAATCTCCTTTTCCTTTAGTACGCACTGACAGGTTGCCGGTGTGCGTATAATTTCGTAAACACAATTATTAATAACAACCATAATTCACTGTTAAAATTTTAACAGCGTGGTACAGTATAAAAATAAAAACACTTTTTCGAAAAATATAATGGCGTAAAATAGGTGACGTTAATCGCCTATGCTATTAATGCCTCGTCGATCTTTATTATTATTATTCTCGATTCCTGATAGGAACATTATCTTTCAAAGTCGTCTCTCATATCGTCTTATCATGATACGCTTCTCGTATTTTGTGTTTACTGCTAACCGCTTAATTTCACGCCTCCTTATGTACGATGATCGTTATATATAAATATATGAGTTTTTTCTTTTTTAAATTATGGAATCTGCATCGGATTAACGGCCAGGAGTTTGGCGACAGTTTTGTTTTTTATTTTTGTTATATATTTAAAAGTTAAATCTAAAGGCCGAAAACGCATTAATATTTTTCTTTTCGGTATAAAAAATTCGTCGCTTTCGTATAGATTTCTTACTACGTATATTTTCCGGGCTATATCGCACCTATATCGTATGTACCGACGTATTCTGAGAAGTTATTGTAGTTCGTGCAAAAATAAAGAAATAAGTTCCTATTGACCTGTTCGAAAAGCTTTCGGAAAATTTCAAATCGTTAAAAATTTTTTGTAAACTTCATTATTCTCGAAAGAAATACATTTTTAACGGCGAAAGTCGGTTAAAGTGAACGTTAACATTCAATGAAGTCGGTAAAGTTCTTTACAGAAGGTACAATAAACGATCTTTATTTTCGTACTTATATATTTTTTTTTTAAATATTAACCGACAATAATAATAAAAATAATTTAATAAGGAATATTAATAATAATAATTTCTATTATTATTATTATTAAACTATGATAGAAAACAACAAAATAAATACGGCAGAATGCTCCACCGAATCGTACAAATTTGAACTCGTTTAGAATTGTCGTGTTACTATGAAAACTGCTTATATTCTATGCCGTTCATCGCACTAGGGTTTGTATGGAAAATATCGAAGAGGTCGTTTTAAGTAAATAGATCATTGATTCCCAAAGTGGTCCAGGTGGACCCCCAGGGGTCCACGGGAGACTCGACGGGGGTCTACGTTGGCGTGACAAAAAAATGGGGGTTCACAATTCGTAACCGCCGTCCGCAATTGTAACTATTTTGTGATTGTCATTGTAGAAGTTACATTACGTTATTAATGCTTATCTTTAATTATATTTCGACAATTTTATTATATTACATTGCAATATGATAACAATAATAATTAATAGTGTAATAATTACATATTTGAATAAATGCAACACAAAAAAATATACTATTTTTCTTTTGCTTTTTACCACTCTGAATGGGAAGTTTTCTAAATAAAATAAGTGAGAATCGATTGCTTTCTTGTGCTGTGAGTAGATGTCAAAAATGTAAAGTTGGATGGAAGCATTTTTTTTGCTCGGCCAACTTTACTTTTTTGACATCCACTCACAGCACAGTCAATCAAAAATTAACCGATCAATTCTCATTCTTTTTTTGGAAGCTGTTAGTTCGTGGAACTCAGCCGTAAGTCAAATTTTCATAGTTAGATCTAATCTTCACATTTTCCGTCGACTGGAAATATGGTAGAAATGTAGCTGCGGGGGGTCCACCGGAACCAGCAAAATTTTGAAAGTGGTCTATGAGAAAAATAAGTTTGGGAACCTCTGAAATAGATCATGATTTTAGTCGGTTTGATGTTAGTAATGTTGATTTTTGTTCGGTTTAATCATAATTATCTTTACTGCAATTTTTTTCATTATATTTTAAATTAAGGTCGAATTTCTTCTTAACCTTTTCATATCGATCGACTTTGCTGATATAAATTTTCTCAGTATGAAATTATCTACAAATTTTTTCGAGTTTTGTTTGTAGATAAAAGTTTAGCGGAGTAATCTTACGCCAAACCTTAAAAACATGCACTTTTTGAGTTAATTTTTTAACGTTATTTTACTTTTCTTGCAAACTACCGAACATACAGTTCTGGGACTAGTTTTTCTCTAAGTGTTTAAGTAAAATATCAATTAAGTAACGCCAATTCGGCTTGATTTCTTTTCTAAGAACCGTATATAACATTCTTTTACTTTTGGAGAGCGAAATATTTTTCTAGTCGTTACCATACACATTTACACAATCGTTTACTTCAAACTCCCTAGATCGCGCTCGTAGAGTAGCGGTATAACCTCATTAAACACCTGTATATATATATATATGTGTGTGTGTGTGTGTGTGTGTGTGTGTGTTACCGTGAAAGGTCGATATTTTTCGGTGAATGTCGACACATACCAAATACGTCGGTGAAAGACCGAATTATTTGCTTATACGTTCGGACCTTCGCCGGTATTCGTCGACAAACACAGATAAGGTCTGGTGGGAGTCCAAACGATAGCTAGAAATTAAAAAAAAAAATCCAATACAAATTTCTAAGGTAAATAGATTACGAGAAACCCTGTAAAAAAAGGAAGTTTAAATTTAAGCTAAACATAATCAACGCTCCCTAACCTCGTCTAATTAACGTTAAATATACAGATTATCTATATTATTATCCAGCATTGAGGGGATTAATCAAATTCACCTGATTTATAAATAAAATTGAATGAAATTTTCAGAATTTTATAAATTTAAATGGCCAATCAGGGTATACAGAATATGTTATATGTTAACTACATGGATGAACGATAATTATACAAATAAATGGTCAGATGGTTTGCCCTTTGTTCAATTTTTGTATAAAAATATTTTTATTCAACTTACACCGTCAGTGCATGCTGAATGCGGATAATTTGATTAATCGCCTCCAGTGTTGGAAAATAACATTTATAATTTGCATATTTAACTTTAATTAGACGTGGTTAGCGAGCGTAGGTTATGTTTGTCTTAAATTTAAGCTTCTTTTTTTACGTAGGTCTCTCGTAATCTATTTACCTTAGAGATTATTATTGGGTGAATTCAGGGATCCTTTAAACATTTTTAACTGGTTAAACTCAAACGCAGTAGTACAGTACTGAAAGAGAACATCTTTTGTGAAGATCGTCTATATGGGACGGTAGTTTATTAAAAATGGCGATTGAAGCCCTTAATTGGCATAATGTCCTTTCTCGTAAGCCGTAATATCGCATCGAGTTGCACGAAAACGGTCCTGTAGTCTGGTTTGATAAAACGGACAAAGGTTGCGAATACGTAAATAAAGGGGGCTTGTTTTAAAATACAACCCAATTTAAAGAAAACTAATTTGCTATATTTAATGCGATAAGTTAGATATTAATATTACAATTATGTGTGCAAAACAAATTTTTTTTATACCTAATGTTGAAAGTTACCACCGTTTTCATCAGTGCAAACTCTCGTTTATCATATTCCGTGCAACCTTTCGTAGTGTACCTTTTCTAATATCTCGTAATTCTTGAGTTATGTTAACTTTCAGTTTTTCAATGGTGTGCGGCTTGGTTTTGAATGGCCAACCTTTTAAAAAAAGGTCTGCAGGAGAAAGATCAGGTGACCTAGCTGGCCATAAGCCCGACACGATATCACTGTTTCAGAAAGAAATCTCTCAAAAGGTCCATGTTGCTTTTGCCTTGTGACATGCGGCCCCATCTTGTTGAAACCAATAATCTCTCTCATTTAATTGTAGATTTGTAACAAATTGCGTTACAATTTCTTAATAGAGGTTTACATTAAGAGTTTTTTCAATGAATATAGAGCCGATTATTTTTCGCCTAGAAATTGCATGCCACTCTAATTTTCTGTGGCTGTAGTAGTCATGAATGGATGATGTGAGGATTGTTGTAGCTCCAGTAGCGATTGTTCCGACCGTTATCGTAACCGCTCGAATGAAACCCAACCCTCAACGGTAAAAAATACATTATCCAACACTTTAATACTCTTCCGAACAAACTGATTAAACCATTGACAGTAGTGGAGCCTAGCCGTATAATCTACTGGGTGTTATTCATGCGATACATGAATTCGGTATGGCTTTAAATGAAGTAGCCGGGCAGCTTTAAAGGCACTATACAAAGAAATTTCTTTCTCGCGCAAGTTTTCGTATATATTTGTTAGGAGAGTTTAAAAAGCTTACCCTAAAATCTTCCAATGATTTTTCATTAAGAACTGAACGTTTTAGGCTGCGTCTCTGATTGCAAACAGAGCTCGTCTTTATATTTATCGACGATGAATTGAAGATTTATTTGTTGAACTGCAATTGAAAAGCTTCTTGGCACAAAATAAAAGATTTGGTTGTTAAAGTAATTGTCCGCTATAAAAATCCTTTCTTCGGTGTTCAAAACGATTTCTTCTTAATAAAAAACACAGATAACCAAAAATAACTAACTGTTCACAAAAAAATTTATATATGAATAAAATTATATTAACTGATTATGAAACAACAATAGGTAGTGCTGCCAACTTCTTAATTCGAAATTATTTATTAACTTTTCTAAAAAGTAGTTTGTACGGGTTGCGTTTTAAAACAAATACCTGGTATAAACGCGCGCGTAAGTTAACATTTTTAATTTTTACAAATGACATTATTACTACTGTTATCTTCAGTGAGAATACCATCCGCTCGATCACGGATTTAATATTTACCTAACCTAATATTCTACTGAGACTTTCATTCGAGTAAAACATTTTTTTAACCGACATGCTGGGATAAAAATATTGAGAGCTGCATCAGGATCGAAACACAAATATTGACTTTCTTTTACGAATATGGTATCGCTGTCCGCAGAATTACTCCAGTTTACCCTAGTTATCACCGGATACGTAATCCGAGATTACGTATTCGATGAGAGTGGAGATAATCTTGATGAACTGTTAAGAGAACAGATTACCGAACGATATTTCAAAGAAAATAACCTGAAACAAAACATAAAGAAAAGGACTTGTTATCCTATATCTTATATTAAGGACTTGATGTTACCGAAAGTAAATAAATTACACCGGTCGCGTTATATCTGTGCCGATAAGTTAGAAGTTTAATACTAGTTTCCTAATAAAAATTCGAGCGCTTGCTTATTTTTTCCGGATATTTTTCCTGTTAACCTACGTGAGTTCATTTCATTACTGACATTTTTCTTTAAAAACTGAAAAAAGTTCTGTTATCGGACTATTGTTTAACCTGATACGTATAGAAAGATACCTGTATAGAAAGTTCTGAAGCTCTTTTTTCATATCCGCTTCTAATTCCGTTGAATAAGGAATTACATAATTACCTAAAACAAGATCATTTGCGAAAACATTCCGTTTAATTTAAAATCTTCTCGTTTAGTACAATTTTTAAGTTTTATACGAATGTTTCTTTAATATTTTTTAATTTAATGTGCAAATTGATATCTCCTTCCCTGTACAGTGTCTTTTTTTCACTTCTATTTTATGTATTATTATTCTACACATTTATCGTAAGCAATGTTTTGGGTCCTTCAAAAAATACACTAGTGCCGGAGTTCCCACGGTTTCTAATCGCAGTTATTATATTTTACTTGAAATCTGAGGCCATTTTTCCGGTTTCATACATTTTTCGTACTGACTTTTACAGGATATTACATCCTTCTCATCCTAGTTGTAGTACGAGAGACTAAAAAATAAAAAAGTTTTATTAACGTTCAAAGTTATTTATATTATGATAGGCTAAACATAATCCTGTGTTGTAAGGTAAATTTCTACTTGTCGACCGTTTAGTATTGCGATTCGTAAAAATGACTTCGTCTTGTAATCACACAAAGTATTTATTATTTTTTTGCTGCTTAAGTTAACATGAATTCTTCTGCTCTTTTGTTTTTTAGTGAAACTTCGCGGTTTTGATTACATAGTATTTCACATTCGACCTGTAAAAAGGATGATGTGATACACTATAGTACTTACGTTTCGGTAATTTGTACGAATCGAGTGAGATTTGTTTATTACTAAATTTCTTGAATGTGGTTCCGCTGGTATATTTTAATAAAATAATTAAAAGTAAATAAGTGATGTAGCTACCTTACCAGCAAATACGTGTTAAGTCCTCGAAGATCTTTCGGTTTTTCAAACCATCATCAGGAGTTAAAATATTATAATCAAGTCAAAAGTTAAAATACGTATACAGTCATACCAGTATACTGATGAGAATATAAAGATACTCTAATGGATTGAAAAGTAATTAAAAGGAAAACCATGTTATCAGAAATGATATTTTAGTTATGATTATTACTTCTTTATGTTTGTATTTAGTACTTGTTTAAATAATTCATCTTTAAAAAATTTCTGTTCATTAATTAGATTTTTTTTCTGTTACTATATATGTGGACTTTCTCTAAATTATATGTATTAAAATGATTGTAAGAAATATCTAAATTTATTTGGATTGTAAGTATGACCGTTATCTAAAATAGGTTTAGCAAAATTAGAATTTTCGGGTTTATTGTTTTTGACATTATCAATGTGTTCTTTTGCACGTATAGAAAATTTACGATTAGACATACAGACGTATATCATACTGCAATCCTCACAACCTAGACTATATATTCCCCCTGTTTGTTAAGGTTAGAATAATTAATGTTTATTATCTTATAATTATTATTAATATATTTAATTAATTTATTATTTGTAGTGTAAGCAGGTGTTTATATTAATCTTTTTATTAAATTTGTCAATTTTTTGACCATATGCAGTGCATTCATTTTTTACGTATATTTTTTCAGTTTTATCGAAAACATTTCGATATGATATTTGTCGGTATAATCTAATCCGTCTTCTTTCTTTTTCCTGTTTAGCCTCCTGTAACTACCGTTTAGATAATACTTCAGAGGATGAATGAGGATGATATGTATGAGTGTAAATGAAGTGTAGTCTTGCACAGTCTCAGGTCAACCGTTTCTGAGATGTGTGGTTAATTGAAACCCAACCACCGAAGAACACCGGTATCCACGATCTAGTATTCAAATCCGTGTAAACATAGCTGGCTTTACTAGGACTTGAACGCTAGAACTCTCGACTTCCAAATCAGCTGATTTGGGAAGACGCGTTCACCACTAGACCAACCCGGTGGTAATCTAATCCGTCTGCTAATATCTATTTTTTCTGAATATTTATAACCGATATTTTAATCGTTTTTTGCCATTTAGAGAATGTTTTTCTAATTTTGGCCAGTGTAGTGTTTCATCCCGTTCTAAATTATTTAAATTCGATTTTCTTTATGAATTGTATTCGGTAAAGTAGGGGTTTTATTCTAAATAAGATCAAAAATTGTATCTCAACGATCAGAATCGTATTACGTTCATCAGGATATCGTGATCTGCAAAACCGCGGACATTGATACGTTATTAGGAATGTTCGAAATAAGTAATAGGTTCTGAAACCATAAAAAAATTGAAGTTAAATAAAAATTTAAAAAAACACTGGAATAAAGATAAAACCGAATCCGATTAAATTATCTTGCAAAGATCGTCATTATTTGATTAATAAAAATTAAGAATTAATAAGTTATGTAATGAAAATAATACGCTTGTAAATATAAACGTCTTTTATGTTTACTTCTTTTATTTACTTAAAATGAACTACTAAAATGTTTCATTATATTAAACTTTTTAACGATAAATCATATTGCACCATTAAATAATTAAATAATAAAAAATAAATAAAATTAGTATTAAAGATGCACTACACACATATACAAATATCTTAGTTGTTAAAAGAACATAAAAATTATTCGCATTTAAAAGAAACGGAACAATAAGACGTTAGTTGTAAAAAAAATGTTACATAAAGACACGGTTAAACGATTTGAGTGTTATAGTTTCGACTGTTTGTTACGATATACGATGTTGCTAATTTATTTATTAGACGTTTGTGATGTTGCAACTTTTAAATCCAGTTTGTTGTTTAGTGTAAATTACAAAAATAAAAACCGGTTTCTTGTATGAAAATTCGGCATAAAAACAAAAAAAAAAAACTGCTTATACCATGTGCATCACCGTAAAATTAAATTCGCGCGTTCAGAAAAACTGCTAACACCAAACTGCTATGTGTAGTTTTTCATTTAAAGTTAACTTTTAACGACTATTTCTTTGGGCTATTTTTATCGGAATTATAACGTGAATAATATCTTAACGCTCTTTGGTGTGAAAAAGAAAGATTGCAGAAATTTTCCGAAATAGGATTCTACAACTCTTTCTGTTGTTTTAACACGAATATCGTTCGAGACGAAAAAAAAATTGATTCAGGCGTTCTTGTTAATGTTGATAGACTAGGAAAAATTCAATCGTAACATTACCTGCGATATACCTGAAAAGGATCAAGAAACCTGTATATGCCTGGGTCTCGGATGTTGTAATACGTATCTTTCATTAAAAATTACTGATTTTACTTATGTAGGTTAATATCAGTTCAAAAGTACGTAAAAAACTGAAGGACGGTTTAATGAAGCCCTCCAATTCCAGTGTATTAAGCGTATAGTATATCTTTTTAGAATACCTATTCCGTAATATTTATTCTAATTTTATTTGTATGTTGAAGTAAGTAGTATGCAGTAAGGATGAATGTAAATCTGCGGGTGTTTTCCGCAAAAATATTTCCTACGTCAAAAAAGGACCTTAAAATAAATTTTAGAAAAATTATTGAGTATTTATTTTTGCGAGTAATTGTTTATTTAGAAACGAACTACAAGACGGTGATAAAACAATAAAATCTAGAACCGTTACCATCATTGTCTTAGTTAAGACCGACCTGTTACATTCGGTTCGGTTGTTGAATGCTCTGTCGATAATGGATAATGGCAGTTATTTTACTTGAAACGGTTTCGATGCATTATCTGTTTTTTATTATAGTCGTTTGAAAGTTCACTTTGTTAACATACATTTAATCGAGGTACGTAATGAAACAACGTAATGGATTGAAATGAATCTTGATCGTGATTACTATCTGCATTTCTGTGTTTGTTTACTTTATCATAATTTAATTTGGGATCTTTTAAACAAGTCTTAAATTTGAAGTAAATTAATTTAGATTAAAATTAACTCCTAACTTTTGATTACTACTAGGATATCTCAAATTTAATTCCATTATACGAACTATCTCGGTCTTGCTTATGTTTTAAAACTTCAGTCGTGTAAAGAAACTGCCTGATGTAATTATAACTCGATAAATATTATGTACGAGTCAGATCTGCTACTTATCACGGGTAAATACTCCTTTCTTAGATAGAGAAAAACGCGTCTTTGTTAGATAAAGGCGTTTATTTCCATCTGAACAGCAACTTTTCTGCTTGTAAAACGAAACACCGTAAGATTTTCTCTCTATTTTTTCTATTTAAAAAGTGACAATGTGTACCTATTATATTCCTCCCTATCTTTTTGTATATTTGTATCCATATTCAAAACGACTGATAATGCTTACACGAATAAAAACATATGATTTTATCCTTTACGATAAATTTGGGCCAATTATTTTTTTGTCTTCCTTTTCTAGTTTGTTAACCGTAATCGTATTAAAATACAGTTGATAAACTACGTTTTGAAATATGACCTGTTTGAACCGCTTTTAGGCGTAGATTGAGTCTTCCGTGAAACATAATTATATTAATTATTTTGTGACCTTAAATAAAACTAAAATTTAGGCTAAAGTTTAATTCGATGGTCTTCATGCGATCTGCTAGGCTCCAACCGATGACGATATGGCTCCAGGGTTATAGCTGCTGGTGAAAAGAAATAAAATTGGTATTTATAGGATAAATATCTATTATACCAAAACTATTAACGCCGATGAAAAGGAAGTATTTCTTAGGTAGCTTCGCAAGATAAGATTAAGTACTAGTGGTACCTGGCGCGTGAATGATGTTCATTTGTAAAGCTTCAATGAAGTGGGTATTGTTCTCATTGTGTATGGAACAGAGAATATTGTACTGGAGCAGAAGCTGATTTTAAGCTCACTGCTTTGCATTTTAAAATTGTAATTTATTTTATAAGATTTTTAAGTTATGTTATAGAGGTGATAAAACTACATTTTTAACCACAGTAGGAGAAGACACCTGCCTTGTGACGATTCCGGTCCTCACACCACCACCTCCGTTTCTAGCCCTGATGGACTTTACCGGAGGTCGTCTTTTAGATTCTTTAAATCTGATTACATATCTCAGTCATCAGTTTGGCCTCCTTCAGGACGCCACCGATGCAAATGCCTCGGTGGACCTCGCCCACCGGTGTCTCACTCACCTACAGTGCGGCCGGGAAATCAACGTACCCCTAAAGTTAACGAAAAATATGAGTTAAGATATGTGCTTAGAACATATTTTTCGTTGGGGTCGGTCGGCAACAGTTTTTACAACGTCACACATTCTGACTGAAAGACAGTTGTGCTAAGATGGCTAACACGAGTAGTTACAGCGTCGAGGAGCTGTTAGTGACAAGTGTACGGGTCACGAGCGATAACACTAATCAAAAAATGAAGCTAATTTGTGATACGTTTCGGCAGCGCGTTAATAACCCTTCACCATGAAAAGCAACAGTTTTGGCGTGGGAAAGACATAACTACTACAATGAAAAGGACTACAATGCAAGACCATATGAAAAAGGACTTCACTGTTAGGCCATTTCGTCCGATGTTCATCAGTGAAGTGTCAGATGCAGACATGGAACGTCGCACTACATCCTTCCGGGTTTTATTAGAAAAATTCCCCGCCGCAGTGCACCGTGGAAAGGTGATTTTTACTGACAAATGGGCAATCTATCGCAGTTCGCTTGCCTGTAATGTGTTATTTTGGGCGAAAGAAAATCCTTATTACGCGTCAGAGTTGGAAAGAAATCCACGGCACGTCATGATATGGTCTGGAATGACAGCTCGTCATTTATTTGGTCCTTATTATTTTGACGGGCCAGTGAATGCACAAACTTATCTAGAGATGTTGGAGGCACGGTTAATAACCGCAGCTTCAAAAGAAGGATCTCATGGAAGAGTATGGTTGCAGCAGGATAGAGCACCTGCACATTTTGAATAAAAAATTCCCAGGACGTTGGATTGGCCGCGGTAATCCAGCATCACCAGTTGCGTTATCGTGGCCACCACGAAGTCCTGTTCTCATCACACTAGACGATTCATTATGGAGAATTATCAAGACACACGTAGCGGGATGTCACTACACCACAAATGAAGAATTGCGTGACGCTGTGAGGGACGCCTTCCGTAACGTAACTCCAGAAATGCTCCGTCGCATGTCACAGAGGACGTGGGTGGCGACGTGTAGAATTGTGCGTGCAACATGAGGGCGAACACACAGACCCACTGGACTATTAAAATTAATACTATGTATCAAGTGAGAAATAAAAATAATTCATTATTATATCGTATTTTTCATTTGTAACTCCATTAAAAATGTTTAGTTCTAACTTTAGGAAATACGGTAACTTCCCGGCCACTGTACTTTAATTTGTAGCCTTCTCAACTAACTGGTTAACCGTTCCGCGGAAGCGCGATCCTCACCGCCTATCTCTAATACAGAAGGACTTATACAAAATTACCATTTCCCATAATTAATTTTCAAAGTAGACTACTATCAAACATTTATTCATCTGAATTCTGTTCTTATACCTCTTAAACAAGTTTGATCGCAACGACTACAATTTTATCGTACAAACACCAAATAATTTTAATGATTAAAACCGATTAATAATGATTTAACGAACGATAATTTATTTAAAAACTTTTTGATACGCTTCTTCGTACACCATCAGGTATAGTTTCAGAATTTATCTAACGGGTTAGGAATAAGTTAGAATAAGTTTTGTTTTATCGAGTACTGATTTAACTTATTAGATTGAAATAATCAATTAATCACAGATATAAAAATTATAACTTTTCGATGTTAATGATAGAAGGGAGCGATTTAAAAAAAAAAATTAAATGAATCATTAGAAGCCATAAACGTGTAATGTGTTAGGGCGGCCCGTTGTTCGCCTATAAACTTTAAAATCCAAATAGAGTTTTAAGGAGGTATGATACACTGAAAAAAATCAATTTTTTTTACATTTTTTCAAAAAAAATAATTTTTGCTTAATTTATAGTCCATCTCTGAGATTTGATAGTCAAAACTGAGATTTAAATGAGTAGCCTACATCTTTTCTTCAAGAATTCATTTTTATTTTTATGTTGGTTTATTTTTGTAAACACTATCGAAGAAAAAATAAATTGTAGCAAAATTTTAATTATTCTTCAATAAAATAGCTTGTTTATGTATCAATGAAAGTTTATTAGTTAGTGTGGTTAACCAACAGCTGTTATATTTCTTCTGATAATTCTCTTGAAATTGTGTGAGAACGACCCGTCATTATAATTATTTCAAGTGCTGTCAACTTTCTCAATTTTGATGTAGTTAATAAACCCAAAATGCTACAAGCGGCATCCAGTTGTTCAATATTGTGATGTGGGGCAATGTACTGCTTTTGGTCTTCGCATTCATATAGTTCTTTGGTCTGCTGAGAAAAACTGCTACTACTGCTGAGTTCTAGGATATAATTAAAATTTTTAAAAACGTGTTCTTTAAGAGCTTGCTCTAATGTTATTTGTCTTAAGTTTTTCTTAACTTAAGTTAAGTTATTTAACTTAAGTTTTTTTATGAGTTCTCAAAGGGTCACAACAGAACTATCCATACAGGTGACTGAATTATGACAAAAACCTTTTCTCATGATATTTACAAACACTAGTGACATCTAAAATACGTAAAAAAACAAGTTGTTGGTTTTCATTACTAAATTCACAAATTTTGATGAGTTAGTTTGCCACTGTACCGTACACTGCTTTGTGACATTCTTCATTCACATAAATTCCCATGGAACATAGATCTTCCATTGTTTTATGTGAAATTACTTGAAAATAATGTAAAAATTTCAAAAGTTGTGCAAATTTGAAATTTTATCTCCAGCCCCATCAGAGTTATTTGAAGCCAAAGTATGAATTAAAAAAAAAAATTAGTTTTCAAAAATTCATAAAAGTTTAGGGGTAAGTATATCACTATTAATATTATTTATGATAAAACTACTAACATACACGCGCATATAAAAAAATAATTCAAACTGTGTATGCCATCCCTGCCTCTTAAAAAAATTACCAAATGTGAAATTTCACCGTTTTTTATGTTCAATTGGTAATTTTCTTATAGAAAGAAGAGAGGTATGTAAATAAATCGCTGGACCAATCTTTTACCTTTTGAATAAATTGCTTTTTGTTTCATTCTTCCAGGACCGATAGTTTTTTAATTATGAATTTTTCCGTAAATCCTTACAATCACAAAAATAGGTGTGCGCACCATAACAAAAATGGCCGCCACAGGTAAATGCTTAAATAAAAGATTTAAAAAAATTAGTTTTAAGGTTCTGAGACATGTAGGAAATAAGTGGGTAAGTTTCAATTTTTTTTTAATTGGTCAGGCATCCACCGTTGGGTCACTTTAAGTGGATTGACCCTTAGGTATTTTTGTTACGATTCGCTGTTTACCACCGATTTCATAGTTTTAAAGAAGTAGTGTGTGTATCAGCCGGGAGAAAGCCGATGAGTCGGCAGGACCTCCTCGGATGGGCCACGAACGGGATTTTTTCGGCCCGGCCGCTTCCCCTAGTGGAAGTCCTTTGATCCGCCACCGCTCGTGACCTTATTTTACAAAACATAATGTAGGTTTTCAATGCCGCAAAAAAGAAGAATGAATTCTTTGAAAATAATGCAATATTTTGATTATTGTCAAGGAAGAAAAGTGGAGCCGATTTTCTTTTCGGCTACTTTTTTATTGCTCTTTAAATAAAATAATGATTTTCGAAATGTTAAGTAACACTCCGATATTGACCTATAACTTTCCTGCGACTTCAAGTCACAAAATATTTTAAGATATTTTAAAAATAAAGTGACTAAAGCAAAGCTATTTGTTTCTTGTCTCGACCCGGTTGTTCTTTTATTAAAGTCCGATTGAAAAATATAACGATACAATAGGTATTCATCTCGATCGACTATCTTTCTGCACTACTGGATATTATATTCGGATGTCGCCGTACATATCAGGTACATAAAATTTCTATCGGTTTAAGAATACTCTTATCGATACTCTGAAAGCGAAAATCCTTATTTATTATTCGCGTTGTGGAAACCGTTAAAAAAGTAATCGGCAGAAACACGAGATGTGTGTTCATATATTTTTATAGTCCGGCAATGTTTTCGGATCGACTGATTTTACTGATTCTTATATTTGCGATGAGATAAAGCGTAAGCGGAAAATAAACAGATATAAGAATTTCAATAAAAATCTCTTAAATACTTTGTCGGTGACATGTTGAGATTCTGTAACGGTAGGATCTCTGAGTTCTCAAATCTTAGTTCCGTCCTAAGAAATGATAACGAACCGTATTTCATTTACGATCTAGGAATAGTTTTACTTAAGTATATCGCATTGTGAAGTACGATATATTATCATTTTATCGCTTCAGATCTACACTGATAGGTAAATTACTTTTGATTCATTAACGCTATTCCTTAGATTAACGAAAAATTCATTATAATTTTATCGCTTAATTTTCATGTAGAATATTGATAATTAGGATATAACAGTTGTGATGAATAGTTGAAATCGATTACCGCTTTATTTCACGCGACCCGTTTCTGTTATTTGTTAGAACAAAAATCTATACGACAGCCCCTTTATTATAATATTTATTCTGTAATTTTTGAGTGCTGACTCGCCTAGCGTAATCTAGTGTTAGATTCAAACACGTTGAAGCCGTGTATTTTTTTTTAAATTGATTAACCGTCGGTAGTAACAAATATTACAAGTACAGTAATACAATATTATAGGAATGGAAACATTACATTTCAGTCGATTTTAAGTGGAAAAAAGTATTATATATGTTTTATATTTTCCTCGGCGTATAATTTTATTTTATTCATAATTGTTATGAATAAATACAGATTATTTATTAAAAATTGGGATTTTTATTTCGGGAGTCACGACGTTCGAATTCGAAATTCTGACGAAGCCGAACAGATCGAATCAGAAGACATTACGATCGGTTGCTAATTCCTACATACCCGCATATTTCTTGTTTACCTGTCTCACAGGAAAACTATTCTACTACTTGTTCGAAACGAATTCATAAAATTTAATCTAAATATTATTATTGGGGTTAAAAATCTGGTGTTGTTATCCCTCTATCATTCCTTATCGACTACTTACTAGGCTGTTGAAACGGTTAGGTAACAAAAAGATTTTTTTTTTTTGTGAATCACATTGAAACATCGAATTTCCACATTTTTTACCTGTGAAAAAATTAGTACCTATGATATCAACGGAACCGTTAACTTTACGATCGGTTAAATAAATAATTTTAACTGCCGTAAATACCCGAGTCAACAGAAATTTTAACCTCGAAAAATTTTACTACAGAATAGATTATTGGAATGGATTCGGAAAAAATATATAGAATAAAAGTTTGTCCTAGCGGACATGAGCGATTAACTATTAAATTTGTTAAAAAAATTAAGAAATATCTTTTAGTTTTTCGCCAGTAGCGGCTTTGTTTTTAACCGCATGTAAAAATAAAAAGCACCAATATGAAGCTGAGGAAATTTCGCATAAAAATTTCCGGGTACTATTTTCTACGAGCGGAACTAAGGACGCTGGCGATTTTTACAATAAACACCAAAATCTCGTTATAGCTATCTTACATACTCGTAGGTAGCGTAACTTCAGGGCGCGCAATATATAAATTTCCATAACTCTGTTCCTGTTAATTAAAAAATTCAAAAAAGGTACGAATTCATAAGGCCCAAGCCTATAAATTAGTTAAATTTTCGAAGTATTTTTAATTTCTCATCGCCCGTTAATCCGGATCTACTGTGAAAATTTGCAAGTTGTTGATAAAATTCCTATAACAATAAACAAATTGCAAAAAATGAAAAATTCAATATAGTATTCTGACAATATACAATTCTAAGATATAGAGATAACCCTTACAGAACTCGTTCCGTAAGGGATATCTCTATATCTTATTTGATAGTTTATTTATCAACATTTGAAAATTGATTTTTTTTTCTTTTTAGAAAAAACGATTTAGTACCTTGGCTAACGCTGAAAACCGATCGTTATTAATTCTGTTTTTTCAAATATAAAAATATTTTAATTGTTATTTTTAAGGTAAACCATATACTTTAAGATGGCAGTAATGGTTTTTCAAAAACATTCTTTTTTCAATGAGATTTAGGAAGTAAATTTTAGTACTCGTATACTTCGTAAACACATGAAAATGACGCTATAAACAAATTGTTATAAAAAATCTATGAAAACATAGATTTTTATACAACATTTTTATACAACTTCGTAGATTTATGTAACAATACGTCATTTATCAATATTTAATCTTTTATTTCATTAATTTTGCAAATTTTTGCTGTTTATGGAAAAAAAACGTGGTATTTTGTAAACTTATCTAGTTTTTCGTCAGTATTTTCTTTATTTTTAATCTTATGCAAAATAAATACCACCAGTAGAAAACTAAGACAATTTTGCATGTTAAAGCTCCGAACACTTTTTTCTACGAGCAGAATTAAGAAATTATGGATAAATTATTAATTTATACATTTTATCTTACTGTATACGAGAAAATTCCCGGTTTCCAAGCTACTCTACCATATTGCGATTTTGGTGCTTATTTAAAATTCACTAGCGCCCTCACGTTTGCTCCTAGAAAAAAGTTCACGGGAGGTCTTTTATGCGAAATTTCCTCAACTTTATACTGGTGCTTTTTATTTTAACATCGATTAAAAAGAAAGCCGCTGTTGGTGAAAAACTAAAAGTTTTCCTTAATTTGTTAATAAACAAATTAAATAGTTATTCGCTCTGTCTGCTAGGGCACACTTTTATTCTACATACTTTTCTGAAGCCACTCCAAAATTTATTTGTAGTAGTGATAATTTTCTAGGTTAATGCCCTTTTGAGTATCTGTTGACTCGGCTAAAACAAGTAGTTAAAGTTTTATCTTTTAATAAGAATTCGCATGTAAAAAGCAGGTCCTAGCTGCAAACCATACAGAACGCGGAGCGCCACAGAGACGTGTCCTCGATCGATCGTTTTTTTTAAATATTTTTTTTTATTTTTAATGATCCGTCCCAAAATCTTGAGCCATCCGCTATTTCCCTTTTTGCATATGAGTACAACTGTATATCAAAAAATATTTATTTATATCGACTTGAATATCCAACGTTAACCGTTCTAAAAGTAAAAATCGTCTCATTATCTTCTCAAATAAAGGTAAAATTGTTAATCGAGTGGGTAGAATTCCCATTATCGATAACGATAGTATCTCTGTTATCTATAAAGCGAAATGTCTTGGATTTTTTTCCCTTTGAAGCGTCTTAATAAAACATTACGCTAGTCTTCATTATTAAATATTTATCACTTTTACGTAAATTATCACATATAATGTCATCTCTTGGGCTTCTCTGAAAAAGCCAGAATGAGTATTCAAGATACAAAAACGGGATTTCATATCATCGTCTGATGCCTGTAGGTAATGACCGATATTTTGAAAAGTTAACTTATCCTTGTTTTTGTATTAATGTGCAATCTTTGCTAAAATAATAACGGTTCTTAAACAATAACAATATTCATTTCTATCGAACTGGACAACATCGGGAATGTAACTCTTTGGGACAACTTTCATGTAAAGCGAGATAATACTTTGGCTTACTGAAAAGGCCTTATTATGCTTCTGTTACAGTTTTTAATTGGATAACTATTATTTGTTGCTAAATATTTAAAGTAAATGAAATCTTCATTTAATAATGAGTCGGTCATCGATATCGGTGACTGTCGCGCTCCGGCGAGTGGACCGTACGGTAAATTATAACGCCGCTTACCTCCGGCAGTGAACGATGACACCTTCTTTGTACTGGAGCGATTGCGTTAAATCAGTTAATCTGTTGACCGATCGGTTGACGATATCGTTTATTTTAATCGTTTCTTTCGTATTCTCTAAATATTTTCAGATTATTACACCGCACGTACAACTGCTGATTTTGATGAGATAGGTTTTGGTTTAAATACTCATTTGCCGGTATGCCGTTGATTTTCGCGGATAGTTTACTACGGGTTACGTATTTGAATGCCGTGACGCTGTAGGCGGCGATTTTTATGATGCGCGTTGTCCGTGCCTTTACCTAAGCGACGGTTTTTAATACGTCGCCGTGAGTTTCTATTTTATTCTCAGTCACGTTTGGGTAAATGCGACGATCCCTATGCGACTGTATTAACAGTCGCATACATACTGACTGTTCAAATTTATCGCGCGCGCTCGGATTCACATCGCGATTCTTTAACAGGACCCGGCTGATGCTGTAGAAGGCTAATTCTTAAAAATATTGTCGGACATAAAGCGCTTTAAACGGCAGTACGACCTTCTGTATTCTTTGTATCGCACAGAAAAATTTTGCATTGCAGTTCAGATAATTATTCACGATTCACTTTTTTCGAGGGAGACGGATTAGAATCGGTCGTCTCTGTTTTTTCGGTGGTTAATCTCGTGACCAGGGATACATTTTTTGTGTTATGTTTAAAAATAATAACTATTTTCTTTTGATGTGAATTTTATTTTTAAGCTATTGTGAGATACATTGTGAAGTCACTTGTAGTTAGTAATATAGCAAGCGATTTATTTAATTAATTATTAAAATCTTTACTGCTAGTTAAAACTAGTTGCCTTTTAAACATGTTTAACCCCAGATGACAGGATCGTTTCTATCTTATCGATAGTCGTCTCCCTAGAGTTTTATAGCGCTCCCGAAGGAGTTACAACACCCTCTTTAGGGAAAAGTTATTGTTTTAACTCGATTTTGGTTTATCAAAATATTAATCTCATCGACTTAAGATTTTTATTGTTATTCTCGGATGGGCAATTCGCTCTCTATTTGTTTCTCAGTTCTTTTCTTACTCTTCCATATACAAATTATAAAGTAAATAGGACATCTTTGTCAAGGGTGTCCTATTTGCTTATCTTTCAAAAACCCAAAAAATGTTATTTGTAAGGGTGTCTTCTTTGTTCTATCCGATTTTTGTTATGAGGCTCGTCTTTCCTTGTTTTCTATTTTTATTTTTGCTACAAAACCGATTTACAAATTTTAAGTAACTTATTTCTCTACACGTCTACATGGTTTTTTTAATCTTCACAGTTATACATTTAATTGTTTTCTACATAATCGAATGCTTCATCGAGATCGATAAATATTATTTATTTATTATGTTAAATTTAGGTGAAGAGACTGTGATTAACAGAATCGTCATTAAAAAAAAACTCGTTTTTATTTAAAATTAATCTATTAATATTGATGCTTTTCATGTCTCTGTGCTTTTTTCAGTGACTGAACCTTCATTTTAGTGTTTCGGTTGCATCGTGATATTCTGATATTCAGCTGGATAGCGAATAGTTCTTTATTCAAGCTTTTTCTTTATCACTTTGTTAAAACGGATGCTTTTATTAAGATTTCAAGATATTTCTTCGTTCTAATAGTTTTTACGTACTCTTCTACCGTTTATGCCGTACTACATTTGCCGTACGGCGTAGTAATTCGTATATCATTTCCTTCGGCTTTATTTTTATTAATGTCTTTCAGAAATCGATCGAATTCAATCTTAGTACGGAGTTTCTCTGAAGTCATACTAGGATTCTTTTTGTTGTAACACATAATATCGGATAATTTTCCCCCCTTGATAAACGGAATCAAACGTTTGAGATTTCAAGGAAACTGCGGTCGATATATAGCGAAATAAGAGTTATTCACAATTTTTATAAGAATTATATAGCAGAATATAAAAATAAAATACGAGGAAAGGTGAGTCGTTATACAGAAAAGAGAAAAGGACGGGTAGTCTATAATCTTTTTATTCTAGTTTTTACGCGAAAAATATAATTAAAGAAATAAAATAGAATTTGAGTCCGAGCAAAAAGTCAAAATATAAAAATTTTATAGCAAAATTCAAAACTTATAAAATGCTTCACAATGGCGGTGTGTGGTGTCGGAAATATGTCGAGATAAAATTGCAGAATTAACCGGAAAATAATACTTAGTGAACCGTTCGAATGACTTTTGACAAAAAAAAAAAAAAAATGTTTCTAGTTATGTGAAATATCACCAGAAATTGTTATCAACAAAATTTATAAATCGTCTACGACGTTCAATATTTAAATTAGCAGTTTTCACCGTGAGGAGTAACGACCAGGTGATCGGCAAAAACAGATTTTTGTGCATTTTTATGTCGCAGCCGCTGAGGTTTATTCCTTTACTTATAATAAATATACAAGAATTTTATGAAAAATGAAGAAGAGTCCGATTCCTGAATATAAATTAACGCCTGACGACCGGTGTACGCTTTAGAGGTTTTCAATCTATCGCTCGATCTGATTTACGTAGTCGTAGGTCGCATTCGGATTAAATTGTTTTTCTTGTAGCGAATTAATTGGCGAATTACTGTCAGAACGTCGGATGCTGTAAAATCCTAGACGGGCGATATTTTAAGTGAACCGGTGTTAAGGTGTAACCGGGTCCGGTGCAGTGTAATACTTATATGTACAACACTAGAGGCGTTTTCATTATTACTTACCACCCCCTTGCCGTCAGTAGTGTTACGGCTATTTATTAAAAGGTGTGCGAGCGACTGTGGCCGACCGCGGCCGCCCGTTTCAGAAACCGGTTTTACGTGGCAAAGGCGAATGGATGTATTTCATAGCCTTGCAGAAAGACTGGCTATGGCCGCTGCCGCCGCCGCGGCCCTGCGGGCCTCCTCCTCTGAAACTAGTATTTATGTCAAGAATACCGGACATATTATTGTTTGTTTGTGTCTATGGGTGTGTGTATGTGTGTGCGTACAATTCGGTTCCATCGGACGATCGTATTGAACTTCTACTCGCTTTTCTTCCTATTGCTTTATTAAATAAATAATTTTTTTATCCGAACTCTCTTATTCTTAAGTTTTCTTTTAAAGGCCACTCTGAAAACATATGGAGTACCGTTTCTATATTTATTGTATTTTTTCCTTTCTGTAATAGCCGATAGGTCTTTTTTTCGGCATGCGCGAAGAAGAAAATTATATTCGTAATTAATATTCCTGTTAAAAATTGAGATGCGGACGGTGCACGATTTTACCACCTTCATATTCCCTTCGCTTTAGCTTTCTCTTCGTTCTTAACGCTTCATTGTTTTCGTATTTATTCTCTCTTTCGCCAATCGGCATAAATTATGTAGTTTATAAACTATATAAATTATATAGTTTTGGCTGCTTGTATGAATTTGAAAAAAATCCATAGATATTTCTAGTTATACTTTGAAATTTAAAAAAAAAATGTAAAAGAAAGAATCCGAGAACCGCGTAGTTGTGCGATAACTGTGAAAGATTTGTATACTTGGAACAAAGAATAAATATTTGTATTCTTAATACGATAATGGAAATAATTTATTTTGTTCGGATCATTTTTGTTTAATCTGTTTTATGTTACATTTTGTTTACCGTCAATAGAGTATGTATTTAATATTAATTATAGTGTGTCATGCCGAATGTCATTCGTCTTTAAAGTGTTTTTTTAAACGTCTTAAAACATGAACAAACAAAATGCCTTTATAGAAATTACGATGTTATGTATTTATTTATTAAAGCGTCCTTTATGATGTGAAAAAGTTTCAACCGGTATGATTTTCTATCGAGTTCAATTTTATTAACTTACGCGTTTCGCGATGTAATGAATATTTCTTGAAAGGAATGGCGTCATTCATATCTACAGAACGATATGAATTCGATTACGGTGTGATAGTATATTAAAATGCTGGAAGTTCTAATGAATTCTTGAAGAAAATAAAAATTATATTTGAAAAAGCGAACGGTTCGTTAGCGAATTAAAATTTCCACTACAATGTACAGGTTCCGTTAATTATCGTATTACTCTTCTTAAAATGTGGTTTCTATTGAAAATTTATTTTTAATTTTTTGAATATTTGATTTTTTTTTGTTGTAATTTTTTCGAAATCTAGAACAAAAATTTAGTTACGGGCTTCTTCTGCCGTAGAAATTATAAAAGGAGACTTAAATAAACTATACAGACATTTTCTATGAATTTGTATTTCTGATTCCTTTTCCCTTTCCTGAAGTCAAACTGTTCTGCATTCTCTTCCATTATTTTTACCGATTTCGGGTTTAGGACTTAACAATATTACAGCATTATGGGATATTAAAGGTATTATTCTGTGCCTGTACATTTTCTGGTATCAGTTTTTTTATCACAATTGGTATCATTACCGTTTTCACAAAGTCTTTAGACCAGCCTCCGTACTGTACATCCTGTTACACCGTTCAATTATTTCTTTTATTCCTTCCTAATTTATAAAATTCTTCAAGATTTTTATCTACTCCAGTCGGTTTTTATTCTTCGTTTCTTTAATTGCTTTTTATACTTCACATTTTAATACCGATGTTCCTTTATCTTTTTCGGCTACCTCCTATTCCTTTTCTACGATATAGTACAGCCAATTTGTCATCAAAATATGCTGTATTTGAAAATCCTTACCTACCGATTAATCTTTTGTCCATACGTTAGGGGTGATGAGGGAAGCTTAACTCTAGATTTTTAACATCCCCCTCCCATAGATCATTGAAAAACTCGAAATACTCAAAAAGTTTTTGAAATGCGTTTTTCTCTGAATCTATGCATTTTAGAGAAAAGTTTTTCAAACAAAAAATGTAGAGGACATTCTTCTCTACAATTAATGTCTTTGAAGTTATGCCGTATAATTTGAAATTGAAATACTAGGTGGCGCTGAAGTTGTAAAAACGTGTTTTTTCGGTTTTTTCACCGGGAAAAAATTTTTTTCGTCTGTATTGCATTTGAAAAAGTTGTTAATCTCAACAAAAAAAACAGACAACTTTTATTTAAACAATTTTCTTGTACGACTTACCGTTTTGGAGCTGTAGTTTGTGAAAGTGTGAAAATGTTATGAATTGGGCACGTGTTCCAAACCGGTCTAGTCGTTTACTCCTTCGTTTACAACGTTTTTGTACAACTTTTGAGTATTTCGAGTTTTTCAAAGATCTATGGGAGGGGGATGTTAGAAATCTGGAGTTAAGCTTCCCTCATCGCCCCTAACGCATGGACAAAAGATTAATCGGTAGGTAAGGATTTTCAAATAAAAATACAAATTGACTGTACTAATAAGTTCCCCAGGTTTCTCTCTTCTCATATGCAGGTCCTCCACGTATTCCTTCCATCTTTCTCTTACTTGTTTTTCCTCGTATACATTTTAACATCCTTTTCCTCAATTTCTCTTAGTTTATCATTATTCCCTTTCCATTTATCTTTTGTAATGAATGCTCTTCATCTTGCCTTACATCATATCGTACCTTCCTTTTTTCTATATCATCTATATCATTGCATTCTTTTTTCGACCGTCTTTCCCTAGCTTTTTGTTTCCTTCCTTAACTCATTGTTTAACTTGCGAAAGATCGCTCTTTCATTTTCTGCTTTCTTATTCTTATACCTCCTCATTTCTTCCATTTTCTTTAACATTTCTGTTGTAACCCGAGATTTCTTGGCTCTTATTTCCCTGATGTTTAGCCTATTTCTTCCTCTACTGTTTTTACTACAGCACTTTTTATTCTCATCCGAGTCTCCTCACCGTTTTAATTTTTTTCTTTCTTTAATTCCTTTAGCGACTTTTTTTCCCGTTGTTTCCTCATCCAATTCCTTCAACTTTTCTGAGTTTCATTTCGTATCTACTTTCTCTTTTCTTTAAAGCTGTTTTCATTGACATCGTAAGTAGCCCGTAATCATTATTGACATCTGCGTCTGGTAATCCACCGGCTTTCTTAACAGCATTCCTATACATTTCATCTACTAAGATATGATCTATCTAATAGCGGGGTTTTCTCCAGGGATACCCGCTTAGGTATTTCTCTTCCTTTTATGGTTTTTGATTGAATTTTGGTTGTAAATAATCTTTTCTCTTGGAAAATTTCTTATACGGTGATTTTCTGGGGGTTTCTCTATACGCCCTTGGATCAGTGTTAAGGACAATGGAACCTCTTCGACTCGTTTTGACGTCGTTTTGTGTTTGCGTGGTTTGATGAGCATAAAAATACATGTTTGTCTGCAGATTGTACAAAAGTTTAAAGTACTTCCATACGGTGCTAAAGTGCTTGTCAGGTAAAACGTGATGCTTTCTAATATGATATGATAAATTTTAACCTATACACTTTTACAGTTCCATATCCGGCGGTGACTTACAAAATTAATTTAGGATATGTTTATAGCTTTCAGGCTAATTTTTGTAAAAACAACCGTATAGTTATTACTTGAAACGTTTGGTGCTTTTCTATTGCTTATTTCGTAACTTCAGGTTTTTTTTTATTTGTACAATTTACAACTTGTACAACTAAGTTGTACATATTTTTACAACTTAGCAAAGGCGTAACTTTTTTCAGTAGTTTTTTGGGGTTATAAGCAATTTCCTTTTTTTATCGACGGAAGTTCGGTTCAAGTTTTTATTTTTATTGTTTCTTCTATTTCTTGTTATTAAATAGTTCTTCGATTAAGGTCCGTGGAATTATATTAGTCGCGCCGATGGGTAATGAAAAGCCGAATAATTTCTTTTAGTTATAAATATTTTGTTAATATAGTTAACTATATTCGCGGTAAAAAATTTTAGAGCGGTCTTAATAATTCCCCGATCGCTTTGTCTTTTACTTAAACATGAACGGGAAATCGATCATTTGTTTAATCGCTGTTGATTATCTTTTAATAGATGAAGAAAATTTGAATAAAAGTACCCTTTTTTGATAAGGTTTTATTCCGATGTGACTTCAAACTTGTGAAAATTTTTCATTAAAACGTCCTATTTACCGATAAATTTATAATATCTTATCATCATTCTCTTCAAGTTCGGTTGTTTTTGTATTAACGGTTTCCGGTTATCGGCTATTTTTTAAGTACAGGTATTTCAGTCGAGAACGGTCATTTTTAGTAATTAAAAATTATCACTACGTTTATTTTAATAAAGGAATAATAAAATATATATAGTAGTAATTAAAAGTAGCAATTATTTCAGGTAGGACGAGGTCGCTATACGAAACATTTTTTGAAACTATTCTGTCGTTCATTTTCGCGGCAAGAGAAGCAATTAACGGTCGCGCAGTAACATCGCGTTTATGTAGCATATGGTCGCCGTTCGTACGACTAATTCTTCCGGTTACATCGCTCTTATCGGCACAAATTATATGATCTTATTTTTTATCTACGGATGTCGTCTTCATCCGCGATAGGATAACAGTCGTTTTTCATTACTGTTAACTTTATCTTTCTTGACTTTTCAGAACGAAAACAAACTTTTTTTTTAATTTTTAAAAATGTCCGTTCTTAACTAAAATAGCCGTTAAATTAAAACCTTGCCGATAAATGAAAATACCTCGGTCAAAATCGCTCCGCTCGTTTCTATGAAATGTGAAGAGATTTTTATTTAGCAATTAATAGGACAAAGATTTAGAATTTAAGTGTAAATCGAAATTCAATTACAAAGGGGTTTTTCTTTGTTTATAAAAAAAATTTAGTAATAACTTGAAATTACCCAAGCTAACAGAAAAATGATGTCTGGATTAAAAAATATCCCTCTCAATTTTTTATTATCGTAATGAAGCATTATGAAGTAGGATAACTACCTACTTTTGCTATCTTTGGGCACATCCTTCTGATCATTTGCGGCGTACACGCTTTCGGTTTCGTCCTTTATCTGGTCTTCGTCGGCGCTCTTTGTCTCTGTCTGTTAATTTTACAATGAAAAGCCCCGTATACCCTTTATGTTTTCTGTTTTTTCGCTATCGACGTTATTAGATATCCGTTATATAAATCCTTCGTGATTTTTCTTCCGACGCTGTTCTCGTTTGCGTTTGTCTTTTATAACATGAAACATCTTACTCGGCCAGTTTTTTAAATCTGTTTAATTCTTTTTTCCTCCTTGATTTGCGTCCTCACTGCAGATGCGCTCGGTAAGATGTCTTCGGTCGAATTACGATCCGAATCTTACCATCTCAGATCCATCATACGGATCCTTCCGTATGACCTAATAGCACCGGTTTCCTGCTATCCGTTTCGTATATATATATATATATATATATATATATACTTCTTTAAAGTAATTTATTACGATGTCTTCTAATCCGTTTTTCCTTCTGGAAAGCATTTAAATAGAATTGTTTTTGTGATTTCGATAATCTTTTAACGCGCATCGTAGTGTTTCGGCATACGTTCAGATATCCATTTAAGTATTCCGTTCGTCTAAGAGAGCTCCTTTTGTTGTTCGTCTTTCTTATATTTTTGGCTTTATTACAATTACGTCAGTTTCTCTATTGAAGCTGTCAAATTCCGTACAGTTAGCTTGACGATAAAATTTCAACGTTTTATTCATAGTTTTTTAAATTTTCCGTTTAAATGATTTCAAAGTTTACTGTCCTAAAAATATATCCTACTCTTATAATCTCAGATTTTGTATATAGGATATTGATAATATTTACAAATTTTCCCGCTTTTACGGACGGTCGAGTAGACCATCGGTGCAGGTACAGAATGAACCGTAATATTCTAGTATCTATTCTAGCCGTAACCCACCGGGTTGGTCTAGTCGTGAACGTGTCTTCCCAAATCAGTCGAGATTTCCAGCGTTCAAGTCCTAGTAAAGTCAGATATTTTTACACGGATTTGAATACTAGATCGTAGATACCGGTGTTCTTCGGTGGTTGGGTTTCAATTAACCACACATCTCAGGAACGGTCGAACTGAGACTGTACAAGTACACTTCATTTACGCTCATACATATCATCTTCATTCATCCTCTGAAGTATTATCTCAACGGTAATTACCGGAAGCTAAACAGGAAAAAGAAAGAACTATTCTTTCTAGCCGTGTGAATTAGTGTGGATGGTCTTTGTGTTTGAACATTAGTATTTGTTTTTTTATAATTTTCATTACCATCAATAATATTGAAGATGCTTATTAATTTTTTGTCAGGCATCTACTACTTAGGTCATTAGCCCTCATCAAATAATTTGCAACAAAAACCCATACCTTAATTTCGACCGGATCAACCAATCTTTTCTGTTTCGGTAAATGCTTCATCAGTTTTAAAATTTTTAAAATATTCATTCTGAAGAGGGAGTTGTAAGGCCCTCATCAAAAATAAAAATTAAAAAGAAAATACCTGGCCTTTTACGGATTTAAAAGGCCTGTAAAATAGTCTTAGCAGCAGTTAAAAACATTTAACACATATTACAAAAAAAAACAAACTATTAACGTTCTTAGATATTCTAATAAACGGCTTCCATGCAGACACTTTTTATTTTATTTTCACCTTCCTTGCCTGTCTCAAATTGGCTCAATCATAAAGAGTGACTAATAGATATGGTGAATAGATTATGTAAGGTCATTATCGCACTCAGCAAATCAGACCGATTAAGTGTGGATCGAAGATGTAGATCAGACCGATTAACACTGTCTCTTTGTTGTAATGTATAAAACGACTTGTTGGCTGACCTATAACTCGGCTGTACAAGCTACATGTATTACTAGCTCCCCATTAATGTCCATCGTCGTTTCTACTATGGAGCATCCAGTTCCATTTAGTATTTGATCCGTCGATGTAAATGCGGGTGTAATTTCTGAATATTCATATACTAGCTCCATAAATCTATTCTGAATTATAGTCTAGATATATTCTCTTCTGGTCTATATTAGAGAGATCAGGTCTTACTATGACTTGAGGAATTAGCCATGATAATACTTCCTTTTTTGTAATATCTAATACGAGTGGAAGGACAATATTGTACTTACTCATTATTTTCGCTGCGCGTATTCTTACTGGCCGTGATCGTAAATCTTTCATACACTTTCGTCGGTGAATGCACAATAATTTGTAATTCAGGTGAGTTTTAAATGACCAAGCATGCGTTGCACATCTCAGTATAAAAATCTATTCTATAAGACAGGGTAATATCCCTGCTTCAGAGAAGAGTGGTTGTATTCGGCTCTTCGTAAACGTTCCCGTGACGTACTGAACTCCTGCATGTGTACATCTAACTTTTTCAGATGACATGGACGAGCGGATGAGTAAACAACGCGACCGTAGTCCATTCTCGACTCTGTTACCGACTTGTATAAATTCAATAGAACTTCTCTGTCTGAGCCCCAATTAATACGTGATGGAAGCATATGGGTATTTGATTACATTTAGGGCTTTCGTACATTGGTTGCTTTTTTCGATTTGAGTGGGCCACTATAGATATTTCTCGACCGTGATGCCTCAGAATTTCACGTTATCTTTTATCTTATTTCACGCATATCTAATGAAATGTGGAAATGCGAAGAGGCAGGGAGGCCGAGGTATTTGGGATGCGGTTTCGAGCCGGGCCTGTACCGGAGCGGAACGGTGATCTCAATGCACCGGTTATAAATTTCGAACAGTTGCCCATCTCCCGCCTTCGGAGGAGGCTTTACAGCCTCGTGATGGAAGAATGGCAGCAAGAGTGGCACGCAACGACTAAGGGAAGGTCCTTGTTTAAATTTATACAGGATCTGGGGTGGATGGTATGCCTCTCTTTCTTTTAGGAGTACTCGGGCAACGGGAGCCCGAGTACTCTCCAACCATGCAAATTTAAACCAATATTTGTTTCGGTTCCACCTGGTAGCGGATGAGCTGTGCGTCTGCGGGGAGGTCCAATCGAACGAACACATGATGTTCGATTGCCCAGCTCTGGGGGGGGGGGGGGAGCAGGACTCAGGCCACCCTGGAACTTAAAAGTCAAGGGGAAAATTGGCCACTCACAAGCGGCGAGTCAATGTGGCGAGAGCCGCATTGTCGGACCGTATGGGAGTTCCTTGACGGTTGCTTTGGTCAACCGACATCAGTTGTTTACCTAAGGAAAAAGACTACCGCGCTGCTGTAGGAAGCTAACCGAGAGATATGGCTGGCTACCAGCCAGATTCAGGCTCCAAGCACTTTAATGGTGGACAGGTACTTTCTGTCATTCAGCGGCCTAGGCGTGGCAGCGAATTGCTGTCTTTGACGAAATAAATTTAATTATTGATAGCCATATATGTTTTAGTAGTTGACGGGGTGCGCCTACCCATTTTAGTGATATATGACAAGTGGTCGGTGGGACGCGCAAGCGAGTGGTGTATGATACCACGCTTTTAGGTTAGCTCTAGGAGGTAGTTAGGACACTGGTCGCTAAACTGTTTTGTGGCTCAGTAGCCGTTTGTGGCACACACATTCAGTCGTATGCTTTAGGGCGACCGAATGGGGTGGTGGCGGTTGAAATGCCAAGCAAACCAAACGCCTATCTAAATAAAGTGTCGGGGTTGAATGTGGTAATCTCTTTCTACAGAAGTTCACGCAACTTGTCTTCTCTGGTGAAAATCAAAAACCATTACTTTGACTTCATTTAGAAGGGTATTAATCGCTGGCTGTAGTTTGAATTTCATCATCGCAGTATTATTGCTTCCGTAGAACACTGCTAAATCATCAAAATATAAACTTTTACCAACATTCTCAGGTAAACCGAAGATTAACTTATTTAGGGGAACGGCGAACACGGTGCCAGTAAACCCTGGGGACTCCAATTTTCTAAAACTCGAGAAGCGGATGTTTGATTGATATTACGTACTTTAAATGTACGAACTCGCAAGTAATTATCGATGACAATTGGTAATTCATCTCTGAATCCCCAGTCTTGTAACTTTTTCAATGTGCTTTATCTCCTGGTCATATTAGAAGCTTTTTCTAGATTGCAGAAAACGGCAACCCAGTTTTTATTTACTATGAACCTAGTACATAATTGTCTAAGTTCACAAGTTGGTTGTTTGTAGAGTGTAACCACCAGAACCTTGTTCGATACGGTAATAAACATACATATTCTAGAATCCAGAGAGTCGTTAAGTCAAATATTTTACTAATAATATTTGTTAGTGACATCGGATGGTAGCTCTGCGGATCTGTAATTGGTTTTTCTTTTTTACGCAGCAGAACGATAATAGCTGCTTTCTACTGGTTAAGTTAAAGCCCATTGCACCAGATCATATTAAACAGATCCAAAATTCTTTCATAGCAGTGGAGCTCAATGTTCTTTGTATGCTGTCTGAACCGGCTGCCGAATTGCCGGCTTTTTCAAGTGCATAATTAAACTCTCATTGTAAAGACTATTAAAATATAAACGTCATGCGGTCATGAAATTTATTTCTGGTTCATTAGTAGTTTTATATGCTTGAAAATCATTACCATATTATCAGCCTTGTTCTTAAATTTAAGCTGATACTTCAACGTTCTCATTCGGCAAATCATTATATTTGTTCTTTTTGTTTAATTTTTTATTGTTTTGGTCGGTCACCGGATGGATGTCAGATCCTCCAACTATTGCTTTCAATTTTTTTCTGCCGCAGTAGTTTTTCTGTTAATAGATGAAAGCTTTTTTTCAATAGCGTTGGGTGTAAAGTTGTACAATATACCGTTGTCAAGATTTCTTTTTTGCATTTAACATTGCTCTTTTAGCAGTAGCTTTACATCCCTTAAAGGTGATCAGATTGTCTCTGAAAGCGTTTCAAGATGTTATATACTCTCTTCATTATCTTTACCCCTTTGCTTATTTCTGTACTGTTTCCCGCCAAGGAACTTGTGATCTACCTATTTTCCCAGATTTACTGGGAATGAGTTTTATGCCGATTTAAGAATGACTGAAATAATCTGAACTCCAGTTGATTTTGGGACCTTAGCGTGTTCCCAGTCAACATGATTATCAGCCATCTCTTAGATGTTGTGTAGATGGTTCTCTTTGTATTCGTTGACATTTGTATGGAAAAGTAATAATTTTCGTGTTAGTCATCGATCATTTTACAATTCAAACCGATCGCTAACGATGGGCTAGATTATGTTACTTCAATGAATGATAATGACCCATCTCTGGCGTTAAAATGCGTTCCTGCGCCTATTTTGAATGATATCTAAACATAAGGAAATCTTTTATTATTCTTCCTCAAGGATCGAAATGGTTTGATTCCTAAAGGTTGTTATAAGCATTAAAATCTCCCGGTAGAGGCGGGAGATTTTAATGGTTGAGGCGGTTGATTAATGAGATACAGTAAATCATCTATATTCCAAAAGAACTGCGGTAAATAAATATTTCGGATAGCTAGAGGAATTGCCCAATGAACGCGGATTCCAACCGCGTGTACATCTGTAATTATAGGAAGTGCTTCTACAACACACCTTTTTTTTTTTCTTTTGAAGAGGTGGAGGAACCGCAATTACGGGCGCCGAAGCAGTGTCGGGCTCGCTAACGGGTTCCGCAAGATGTTATTAATTGCGTATATATTCCTGCGCATTACCGACTAAACCTCCAACCCTGGAAACTTACAACACACTTAATCAAGGTTAATATACCTACTCCTCTAGCTCTCATGACAGTAGGTCGATCTTAATACATTATACTGTTCCATTTTTAAAGTGTTCATTTGTTTTTAAGTGTGTTTCATGTAAGCAGACGCACATTGATTTCAAATCATCAATTATAGCTTGTAATTGTGCTAAATATCGTTTGCATCCATTTATATTCCACTGCAATACCACTCATTTATATTCCTGAGTCATCTTCAGGATGACTCGGGATCATAAAATTTTATGTGAGAGCTTTAACCTTAGGTCAACCCCTCTTCTTATTTCTATATTACTTCCTTATAACTTCAACATCGTTATAAAAATCCGTGCTATTGAAGAAAGGTCGCTGTCGCCCCCAGTATCTACAACTGCAGGTTCAGTGGTTTCTGCGGTAACGGCGGGCGAGAAAGGATGGGAGGCGATAGATGACATCGACCCTTGAGTGACAGGGAATTCAATCTCGTCAGTGGCTGGAGCCACAAATAATGCGTCTCCCGCCACGTGTCAATTTGAATGAATAACTTCCACATCATAATTGGCTCTGAGCACTAAGTTTAGTTTTCTGAGATTTAGGTTCTTCTGAAACTTTCTCACTACGTCATTTGATTTTTAGACATTTCTGTATTCATATGTTTATCTTTTTTGTTTGATTTATCAGATACTTCACTAATATTTTCCAGTGGCTTTAACAAATTTGGTCATTTTCTTTTCGATAATGTTTTTAATCATTGAGGCTAGTGACGGACCTAGCTTATTGACCAATTGGGCAGCGTCAAAAACAGAAGATGGTGTTACGGCATTCTCGTATCGAAATTGCTGGTTTCGGCTGCCTGGCTATAAAAATATTTTTTGCTTCGATGTTACTGATTTTTTTTTTTTCAATTATTAATTTCTTATATTGTTACGTTTCTATACGCGGGACAGTTCCGTGACGATATTTGTCCTTTACAATTAATGAATTCAGGATGATCTCGACAAGATTCTTCCTGATGAAGTTTATGTCCGCAAACACAATTTGTTTTCTCTTATAGTTTTTGGCGGTGTGACCAAATCTTTGGTAGGCAAAACAGCGTAGAGGTTGTGGGACGAAAGCGCATACATCCAAACGATGAATTCCCGCGCCAACATATTCTGTTAATGTAGGTCTGTCAAATGTTAATATATGCGAAGCAGATAGAGTTGTCTCGCCGTTCCTTCTGGTGTTCAAACGATTACATTCTGCGATGCCTTGCAGTGCTAGTCCTTGAACAATTTCATGTATGCAGTTTGGAAGGTCTGTGCACATTACAACCTTTTTCGATCGATTATAAGCGCCGTGAGGTTACTCTCCTATTTTCATTTTATCTAGAGCAGTTGCTTATTAAAGTCGAGAAGAATGCATATCATTTAGTTTCATTAAAAAGGCTAGCGAACGTTCTCGTAACCTTTTTCACTGGACCACCTACAATCTCCGTGATTGTATCTCTACATACATCTCTTTGCTACGACGAAAGGGATTACTTTCACCGTTACATTTCTTTCAGGGCTGCCAACCGTGGAGGTCCAACTTCGTACTCCGGTGGAGCCGGCATTTGTCATGGAAGAGAAGGGATGTGCAGCCCTTGCACTGAATCCAGGCCCCTTCTCACGGAAGCTTTCAGGGCTTTTATGTACCGACACATGGGCACTTCGGACGTGCTTCTATCGCGGGGGGCATTTGAACAACGGAAGGGTTTCTGTTCCACAGGCTATCACTTCCACTGGCCTTCACATGGCCAGCTCAAAAGTTAGTGTAAGTCCGTTACCAAACTTTTTCTCATGGATACATTATATGCAGGTGAAGACGAAAAGTCCAGTCCGTGAGCTGACCTGAAATTTTAAGCCAGGTCGGAGATCATTAAAAAGTATTACGTATTTTCTGAGGAAAAGACTCGGAGCACCGTTAGCTGGCTCCTATAAGCTAGGAGTCAGCTATATGTACTGTACCTCTGTACATCTGTTACTGCCCTCGACGTAAGTCGTAAAAAGAAAGTTGTACTCTTTGTCACGAAATAAAAAACTGGTTTTTGATAAAATTATATTTTACGAATCCCTTAATGGATACATTTAGTTTTATACCGTATTAAACATTGTTCTTTTACAGTAGAGAGTTTCAATTTATTCGATAAAAACTTCTAAAGATAAAGAAAATTCGGATAAAAAGTACACTTATTTTCTAATAAAAAAGTTCTGTTTTCCTGATAATGGGATTTCAACGTTCCATATCTTCGTTAAGAAATTATATATGAGAAATTAGTGATGTGAATTTTAAGAGCAGAGATTTTATCTGTCGTTAAATTATTTTTTTTTAAGTTTTCCTACACTCGGTTTGTACATCATACTCGTAAAAAGCAATCGTTATTAAATCGATAAAAGAGAGAAATAATTTTTTGCTCTGGGCTATGCGTTATAACTACTTGTATTACATTACAGGCACGGTTTCATAATTTCAGTTAACGAGAGAACGGAAGGATTTCTTTAAAACCGTTAGGCATCTCGACCGTCCATTAGAAAACTGTACGCTCGCTTCGCGTGAAGGTTCGGTAACGTAAAAGCCTTTTGTACGGTTATTTTCGCTGCGGAGTGACTTGAAGGGCAAATAATAACATTTTTGTTCTAGATTTACTACTCGACTGTTACGTAGCGTTTTAAGCGACAATGTTGAATACTTATTTTTTTTCGAGATAGTGATTCAAAGCTAGGACCCGTTTAAGATTTAAACGAAAATAATCGGCGGTTTTGGATATCTTGCGGCCTTTAAGGAGCAGGTCGCGTGAAATCGCGTTTCATCCGGAGGGATGAACCCCGGAAATCTTGTTATTAGAAGATCTAGCCTTCGACGCAATTATGTTCAAAAAATAACGTCCGATGGGTTTTGTTCTTTTTTTTTTTTTAATAATCGATTTTGAAATTTTAAACCGATCGGTGGCAGAAAACAAATTTAAATTTTAAAACCGGTAGTTTAAGTCGTTTCATAGCGCGTGAGTTTGCAAATAATTTATCGTTTTCATCGTAAAGCATTATTTATTTAGACATAAGTCGATCGATTCGCGAAGAAAATATGTAAATCTCCCGGTGGTGGTCCTGTGCGGTGTATTTTGTCGACAGTCAAATAATAAATACTAATTAATTATTTACGAATATGGATTTTGTTACCGTAGTAGTGAAGTCTATTTTCGAATTACGGTTTGCGTACGTATATCGAGCGTATGTCTGTGTTAATGACATATCGATCTATAACGTACTATTATTTTACGCAAAGCATTATTATCTCGAAAGAAAATTAAAATAAACAACGATCACAACACCCGTAAATAATTCTGCGATAAATCTTTTCAAAATGTTTTCAAAAAACAGATTTTTTTTCTCGTCGAGTTATTTTTTTATCCGATTCATGTTATTTCAGACAGATCGTGTACGTAGGGGACCTTAACAATTTTTTGTTATCTCTATCTAAAAACAAACTCTTACGGGAGAATACTTTTTTATTACGGATGCGGTCTTTTGTAGGCCTGTACAAAAAGATTTTTTGAACTTTGACGTAAAATAAAATTTAATACTTATTAAGAACAATTATACAGATAGTTAATAGAACCCTTGAAAAAGGAACATTAATAAAAAGGTTTTCCTAGGAATATCTAGGAAAATACCTAGGAATATCGACCTTCTGTTAAAAAAAAAATATTTATTAAGATAGCGAATAATAAATTCGAACGAGAAACAGTATTTACTGTACGTAAAATTAAGAATGAACATCTGTTCGAAAAGATTACTTTCCTCGAACCCGGCTTAAAAATCGGGGAAAATTTCCGTCGATGGAGTTCGGGACGCTCTGTATAACATTATTTGAATTTTAAAAATAGGTTCGGTGCCACCATATGTAATGTTTATACGATCCTGATATAAATTGCGGCGGACTGATTTTTCGTTGTTCGACACTTTTCAAATTACTCAACCCTAAATATCAGGCAAACTTTTCATACCCGTGGCCCGATTCGATTACTCTCCCCTTGAATTCATCGATAAGAGGAGATCTTCTAGATCGTTTCTGAAAGCCTAATATTTTATTTAATTATCGTTTTTCTTGTTTTTTCTATAACAAATTTTAATTATAATTATACGTTGTTTAATTACCATCATATTTAGATGGCAGTCAATTCATTTGAATTGACCCGTTCATTTGATTTATGTACAGGTAACTTAGATTAGTTCTTATTGTTTCGTTTGATATGGTGAACAATTTTTTTCCCAATAAAAAGATATTAAATTTTTATTTAAATAAATAAATATACATATGCGTATAATCTAAATTTGAAATTTATATGAATAATGTTACCGTGAAAGATCGAAATTGGAGAATGTCAATAATCTCCGGTGAATGTCGACACATAACAAATACGTCGGTGAAAGACCGAAATATTTGCTTATTCGGATCTTCGCCGGTATATGTTGACAAACACAGATAAGCCCTGGTGGGGATCGAAACGAAAACTAGATATTAAAAAAAAATCACCCAATACATATTTCTAAGGTAGATTACGAGAAACCCTCGTAAAAAAAAAAGGAAGTTTAAATTTAAGCTAAACATAATCAACGCTCCCTAACCTCGTCTAATTAACGTTAAATATAAGGATTATCTATATTATTATCCAGCATTGAGGGGATTAATCAAATTCACCGGATTTATAAATAAAATTGAATGAAATTTTCAGAATTTTATAAATTTAAATGGCCAATCAGGGTATACAGAATATGTTATATGTTAACTACATGGATGAACGATAATTATACAAATAAATGGTCAGATGGTTTGCCCTTTGTTCAATTTTTGTATAAAAATATTTTTATTCAGCTTTCACCATCAGTGCATGCTTAATGCGGATAATTTGATTAATCGCCTCCAAAGTTGGATAATAACATATATAATTTGTATATTTAACGGTTATTAGACGAGGTTAACGGACATAGGTTAAGTTTGGTTTTTTTTTTTTTAATTTGCAGTTATCATTTCGATCCCCCCCCCCCCGAGCTTATCTGCGTTTGTCGATATACACCGGCAAAGGTCGGAATAAGCAAATATTTCGGTCTTTCACTGACGTATTTAGTATGTGTCGACATTGTGTAATTTTGGTCTTTTTCGGTAATATATACATACAGTAGAAACAAAGAATAAAACGCATTGTTTCATTGTGTTAATCTGTCTCTTTACTCTGCCTGTTCCGAAGTGTACAGATAATTCCGAAATTCGCTTTTTGAGAAAGCAAATCAATTTGGTTTGTTTTCAATATATGGCCAGTACCTTTGATCAACACGGAATAAAGGTATGGCAATTGTAGAACCGAATATCATCTTTGATTTGGCGGGCCCACATGCCGACACACACACACACACACACACACACACACAAACGTTCAGAAAAGATGCCTGAACAGAACTAGGAGTATTTCATTTTCGCATATATTATATTTTTAACAAATTCCTGCAGTTTCCTTCTCGGTCCAATAGTTTTACTTGTATGGCATTAAAAAAAAAAAAGATAGCAACAAAATCAGCCCTTTACAATATTTTAACAACTTTTGTTTAATATTTTATTTTTTTATTTTTACGTATGTAAATCTTGCTTATACTTAGAACAGAGTGTATACCTAAGTCTACAAGACTATAGTTGCTACCATTTCGACACGTGGGTATAAACAGCCAAAATAAAATCTGTTTCTAAACAAGAAAACGAAGGATCGTACAATTCAGATATGAAGATTTTATAGTTCGGTAATGACAAAAAATTTCATTCGCATTTTCTTCGACAGAAAAATGTTTTATACCTTAATAAGGTAAATTAAAAATTAAAATCATTTTCAATCGTATTTATGTATTTTTTACTTCATAAAATGCTTATTTATCGTAAAAAATTTAAGTTTAAAAAATATTTACAGAAATAAAAAAGGTGAGGAAGATAGACTTCACAAAAGTTTAAAATTGCTCGACATGGCAACAGCGCGCAAAGAATAGGACTATTAGAAACTCTGTAACAATAGACAGAGACGGTAAATCATTTAACTCCGCTCCACACTGCGAAAATATGTCCGTTAGAATGTTATTGTAAGTTTTCCATGCGGTCATATCAGTCTGAACTGACAATATAATACTGTAGGGATGAGCAAGTTGCGTTTCTTTTGTTTTGTCTCTTTCTAAAAACATTTTACTAGTTCATTTATTTATTTTTTCATTTCTTAAATAAATATTCCATTTCCCCATTAATATATAACAGTTAGTTTCTTCTAAATATATAATTCGTAATACCTTTTTTAATTGTAAAAAATATTTTTTTGTAAAAGTACTGTTATTTTCGTTTTTTATTATCTATATTACTTTAATGTTCCGTGGCTTTCAGGATTTTAATTTTAATTCAATTTGTAATTTGATATCTATAGTTTTTATACAGCTCTACGGGATATTGTTATTTTTTTATAAACGAGTAGCAAATAAACAAGTTTACGTCGAGGACAGTATTTCGGTTTTACACGTCGAAGTCTAGCAGTCGTAAGTGAATCTATGCTCTGAATAGGAACTTCTCACTACCGTCTTCCTATACCCCTCTTCCTAAAACAAAAGAGGGTCATACGATTGAAAGCGCTTCTTATTAAAACAATGGACGCTTTTGTTCGAGAACCATCGTTGTATGCCCTTTTCTCTTTGACTGTTCCTTAAACTCTGTTTCTCGAAAAAAATAATTTTTTTTCTTTCGCGACCGCACGCTACTACACCTGCGCCACCTCACTTTGCATTTTCAACGTTTTCTTTTTTTTCGCTTCGTATAAGAATAATTAGAGCTTGTATCTAGTCTGCGCCGACCGTGTTCGCCATTATTTTACTGTTAAGTTATCTAATTCGTTACTCGATGTAAAAATAGATATTTAAATAAACGTAGTACTTTATTTTATATTAGACCGGCATAATTCCTCTAAGAGCGCTACGGTTGTAAACTTCATATTTACTAATTTAGAAGAGAAATTGAGTAATAATATAAGGGTGACTGCTTTAATTAATTATCAGTTCGCTGGAAAGCTAGTTAAAATTTTGATTCCAAAAACACCGTATAACTTTATTAATATAATACATTTCTTTCTCTAGCGTTTGTGAGGATATATCTCAAATCGTTTATAGTAATAATAACGTGCAGTTTTAGGTTCCTATATTTTTAAAAAGTAACTGAATCAGAAATTATACTTTTTTACCTATTGCTTAAAGAGTAACTATATGCCGTATCTATTTCGCGCGAATAATGCCGTTCGTGTACTCGAAAAAACCCGCGATGAGATTTACCTCATTAATTGTGACGACCAGGCATCATTTTTTCGGTTCACAAAAAAAATATATTTCAGAAAACAGGCGATTTTCGCTCCTGTAGATCCGTTCTATCTGCTCGGTAATCTTGTACTATTCGTAGTACTTTTAGTGACCATTCTCGTTGTTCGTCGCTTGTGCACCTGAATTCGGCGGAGAAAAAACAAACCGAGAACGTTAAAAATTTATTTTTAATGACGTTCTGCGGTCTAGATTTACAGACCACTAGAGAGTCGTCTGTTAAAAGATCATTATTTCCAGATTATTTCTTTCCAAAAAGGCCGGATAAAACGTCTTCAAACTTTTGGATTTTGTTCAACGTGAAATATTTTTAATTCGAAATACAACCTCTTAATTTAGCGTTGTTTTCTGCGGTAAACTCGAGTTAAAAATTTCCAAAATCTTTCTTGTATTTATTTAACGGTTCGACAAAAATCTTCGTAATTCTCGAATTTGTATGTGACGATGGTAGCATTATGATATTCGATCAGAGTAGCAGTCGTCATCTTTGAAAAGTTGTATCTTGCCTACCACTCGATGGGAAAAAAAAATATATATTTTTTATAACAAATTTCATGTTAGTTTTAATAAACCTTGTTTTTTCTGCTTTATTCTTGAAATTTTCAATTAATTTAGATAATAAGTTCGCCGTGAAGTGCAGTGTTCCGAAGGAAACGTTATACGAGCGAGTACAAGGCTTACACACGAATGTTTTTATGAATCGCTTGTACTCTTTCGTAACAAATGATTGAGAATCCCAGAAACTGTACTGAGATTCTTTGATGGTTTTTTTTCTAACTTTTTGCTGATTAAAATGATGAAACCGTGTGTGTATATAGGAACGTGTCTTTAAACGCATAGTCTTAGCGAAAACTAACATTTTTATATTCATTGAGAGCCGAAATTCCAGTTTGTTTTTTTATTTCCGCATCGAAACATTTTTTAAATAATTCAGATAAAATTGATTTTAAACCTATTCAAACAATTTTTTTTTTTTAATGTAATATCTTAACGAAGTTACGGAAAGTTAAAAGCACAGCGAAATCTAAGTACTTTCAATGTATTATTTTTGGTAACTCCTACCTGTTTTCTTCTTATAAATTGAAACTCTCAAGAATAACGCAGAAAAGTACAAGGTTTTAGAAAGTGTAGAACTCATTTTTTTTTCTCATCAAGCGACTATTAAAAAATACTTTTATTCATTAAACAAAATTAACGATCCTCTTACTGTTTGTCGGTTCTCGCCGTAAAATCGCCACTGCAAAAAGATAGGCTTTCTCACGCTTTATCAAAACACTCGATGCCTGTTGTTAGGCAGAGTTTATTTCTGTCTTCCGAGATAAATTAAAAGTAAAACCCGTTACCGTGTGCCGTGATTTCTATGTCGTCTACCTTGAGTTTTCGCGACGAATTCTCTACACAAGTAATAACAAACTATTAAACGTTTTTACGAGTTCGATTCTAATAATGATATAAATTACCAAAAAAGGTTTTATTAAACCGTGAAATAACTAAAATTAAATAAATTTTATGCGATAAAATAAAATACTGCTATAAAACGTAGCTGTAAGTTACAACACCCGTGGTCAAAGTTGTACCAAATCTCTGTAATGATTTGTTTCCGATTTCATTGTCGTATCTGTACGAATTTTGTTTCGGTGATAAAATAACTACAAGGTACGATGTTGCGTTAATCGGACATAAAATCAGATTTGAATGAACACGTTCATCCTGTGTTATTTTCGTATCTTGCTTCGTTTATTGCATATGTCGTACACGGGATCTTATGACACGATCCTTGTATATCGTTATGATAAAATAAATTATTAATCGCAATTTTTGTTTGTCGAAAAGTTTGATTCTTGTTAACTTGTTTCATGACCGCAAAAGATTCGAGGGCAGTCTTATTTTATTCCCCTATCGCTTCTCTTATTTTATCGTATCTTTACTGACATCCGTTTTCTAACGAAGGAAATCTAAAAGACGTAAATTTTGTCGACTATTTAACCTCGACTGAATTTTTTTTCTCTTCGCAGTGGTCATTTCAAAAGTTTTTTTGGAATCCCGATTATTCTCCTTCGTAATAACCATTATTTGTAATTATCACATTAATTTTCTTGTTCCGTTTATCATAACTACCGATATCGGCACAGACATTTTTAAAACAACCATTCTCGACCGAAATAACAATTTCTCGGAAAACTGCCGATAACTGGAAATCTGTTATTCCAAAATCGCCCGAACCGGTCTGAGGAAATGAGGGAAGTTTAGCGTTCGGGCGGTCGACGGGTGTAATAATATATTCAAAAATTGTTATATTAATACATATTTTATTAGCTGCGGTAATTTCAAAACGCGTTGCGGTAAGGTTTTTATGAATAAATATTCCGATTTCTAAAGTGTTTACATAAAACTGTTTAAGTTTTTGTTCTTAAAAATTTTTTCACCGCCGTTTTTGTAGCAGGCGCGCGCGCGTGTACGGTATACAAAAATATTTGTATAATTACATGAAAGTTTGAAATAAGCTTGGTCTAATTTATCGTACGGTTAAAGTTTCCAGCTAGTGTAAGTTAATTAATATTAGCGTGTTGTGAAAGTGAAATTTTATTTTTTTCAAAAGATCAGAATCATATATAGTGAATATAATATAGTGAAATTTATGCAAGATATAACAAAAAAATAAAAGTATAAATTTAACAGAAATTACATTGTCGGAAAAAAGCTCGGAAAATTTTACATTTACATCGGGAAGTTATGATGTAAAACGATGTTTGTAGAGTATTCGATAAATTTTAAAATTTATTACAGAAAAAAAAGAAATGTATCGGTTCTTAGACGGCATGTTAATAAAAGTAAATGTAAGTAGGATTTCTAGCTTACTCCCTGCGATTACACATGAACCGTATCGTAGTTGATCGTATACCAAAAAAATTGTTATCGATGGTGGTTATCGTTTAACCTCTTCATAATTTAAGGCGTAGATAAATTTGCACCCGTCAGTTAAAGTCAATGAAAGTTGTAATTTTTATGATAATGGAATTTTACCATGTACTTTTTTAATATATATTACGATCCAGCTAAGGAAAGAAGGGTTCGAGTCATAAGTTTGTGACTGACTGTTAGAAAAAACCTTTCTGTATTTTAAATTAAACTTTATTCCTTTAAGAACTCGTTTTACACCGGGAAACGCATCGTTTATGTTTACAGAAAAAAAATTCATTGAAATATGTAATTGACGTATTTCAAAATATGGATTTTTATATTTCACTTGTCAGATTACAGCCCCTTTAGGCTATTATTTAGGTTTTTAGGTTATTATTTTAAGTATTACAATAAAAATATTATTTTAAGTTACAAATAATGTTATCTCCATCCATATTATCAAAAAAATTATCGAAATAATTTTTGGCTAATAGTAAACGGTTTCATAACAGAAATAATAACATTTCGCCGTTTCGTTTAAAACACACGGCTTACGTTGAGTCGCCTAAATTACAGCAGTTAAACGTAATTTTATGTAAAATATAATCGAAATTATTATTTTTTAGGAATTTTTAATTATAAACTTTTAAAAATATTAATCGTTAAAAGAGATTTAAAAAGAAAAATTAATTTTATTAATCATATCCGGTTGGTATTGATATATATTAGTTTCCACTTACCAACAATCTTTAATAGTATGTCTGATCGCTTTCGGATTAGTAATCCATCCTCAGGAACATTGATGTGTTATAATTATAATAATTTACTCCACATATTATTAATTATACTAACAGGAATTTAAAAAAAACAATAATTATAAATATAACAATTGATCGTCAAAACGTAAAGTATTGTCATCGTCATTCGTCATGTTGTTTGATAACAATTGAGACCTTCATACCGACATGACGGATAACGTTGACATTATTTTACCTTTTGACAATCAATTGTTATATTTATAATGTTTCTTTTTAAAATTCAAGTTAATGTAATTAATGATAAGAAGTGGAGTAAATTATTATAACACATCAATGTTCCTGAGGATGGATTACTAATCCGAAAGCGATCAGACATACTATTAAAGATTGTTAATAAGTGGAAACTGTTATATAAATAAATTTGAAGAAATGATTTTCGAAAAACGTTTTTCAAAAGAAGTTTTATAAATGTTCACCGACTTATTCCTCACTTAGTTTTATCTAGATCCTATAAGATCGTTTTTATAGGTTATCGCTGTAACCGAGTTGTTTCCAATAAAGTTTTTTTAAGAAAATTTTCTCTTTCGTATGTATCGTCCATAATTCGATCGGTTATGAACGGACAGTAAAGAATATAAAAGCAAATTGTGTTCGGACGGACACGAACGCAAACAAATACAAAAATTTTAGTTAGACATTATTTATGAAAATAATGTCTAAACTTTTTCATAAATAATGTCTTTAACATTTTTGTAACTTTTGTTTTATGTTGCGATCGAGTCGATCGAAAAGAAGCATAAGCACCGTTTCCCGTAAGCCTAAATAAATTCAAAACGTTAAAAAGTCATAACTCTGTTATTCTTTATAGTACAGAATAATAATTATGCGGTACTGCGTGGAATCCTGTAAATTTTAAAAAGATCTAGTGACTTTTTTTTGTTGTAAAACTCAACAGTTTTTGTGGTGTTTGTAAAAAATAAAAATCCTTTTACCCCCGTCCAAACCGTCTACGGACCATTTTTTTCCCGTAGGATTCTATAGAATCTTAATAACTAGTAAAAATTACATCTTAAACGAACAACTCGATGGTTAATTAATCATTTCTTACTACGCAGTTTTCTAGGTCCATTTTTACTATTTAACAAATATTATGCGCGCATAAAGTATTGTATAGCCTTTTTGTGATGGAATGACTAATTTAAGCTTAGGTAATTAATTATACATATATATTTATTTATTTAATATTATGTATTATTTGGTATGTAATAGATATAATTAAATTACATTTATAACATAATAGTGTAACTCAGATCGGAGATTAAATGTTAAAATTATTTTAACGTAAGGAGTATTAGACTATTTAGGAAACAGTTCTTACGTATAAATTGTGCGTTTTCGATGTATAGTTATGTGTTTACAGTGTAATTATATTTTGAAAAAAGAGTTAGAAAAATAAAGTGAATAAGTTATGGATATTACCGAGATTTTTATCGATCGAAATTAAACTGTGAAATATTGTAAAATATTAATTGTAAATTTATCCTGCATTTTATGTAATTTTTACGTTAATATTTCGTTCTTCCTGGCCCTATTAGTCTTGCAAGTAAGTAAATAAAAGTATGTTTTATGAAGTTTCAGCGCGATTGTCTACTTATTTTGTTTCGAGCCGGCTACGAGGTGAGAGATTCTTTATATTATGTGAAAACATAATATAAAGAATCTCCGTACCTGTCGATCCTTCAGGATCGACAGGTACGCTAAACGGTAAAGGGATTTCATTACAGTCGGCCAACATTCGAACAGGTTATCGCAGAAATTCACGCAAACCGTTAAAAAAAAAACAATTGAAGCCTTTTGTTTCGTGAAACCACCGGTAAGTACGTATAAAAGAGAATCAACTGTTTTATAAAAAAGAAATTTGTAAAAACCAATTTTTACAATCGATGTTTAGAAGCTTTTCAACACATATGTGTGTACTTACAGGAACTAGGAAATCTAGCTTTATCAGATAAGCATCTCGGTCCTCACTTACATCGGCTTTTCGTACATCTATCGAATCGGAAATTTAAGATGGATAGTGGGTAGGCAGGGCCGCCTTTACCGAACTGCAGTAATTTAAACGAGTCCCTGACTTACGCGTGGACCCAACGGAAATACCGTCTACTTAAAAAAACGACATAACACAATCGGAATAGAAGAGATTAAAATATCCAAAACGTTAATATTTAAGGCAACGCATAGGTTGCGGTACAAAAGCTCTTACATCTAGACGTTTTATTCTAGCACGTACCCTCCCAGGAAAGGAAGTTCTATAGAATGTGAGTACATGAGAAGCAGAGGGAGGAACCTCACCATCTCTTCTCATGGTCAGCCTTCGGCATTCAATCACACCTTGCTCGACAATTTTTCTATTATTTCTTCTTTAGTACAGTTTAGTAGAACATGAAAAACGACAGCCCCTCTTGAATGCTCTTGCATTTGGCCGTCATTTGCAGTTTCAACGTTCAGACCAGTAATTTCTTTTACAGAGTCACTAACACACCTTATAATCTCACGGGCAATCAAGAATGGACTCATTTTAGAAAAATTACCATTCTCCTTTATAATCACAAGATCCTTGGTGTCGGCGCACTGTTGCTAAAAAAATACCTGTCGACTTTTCAACTCTCTCTAATTCTATCTGAATGTTACTTCTCTTCCGTTTTGCTTCTGGCGAAACGGCTGGTTCTGAACGACGGTGTTTACGTGAACCGAAGCTCTCAGGGCTTCCGTGCACCTTATTACATGCTTGCCATCGCGGAAGGCATGCGGAAGTCTCTTGTTACACCTGCTATCACAACGACCATCCTTAGAGCTGGCGAACTGGATGGTATCGCCAGCTCTAAGGATGGTATAAATCCTTATTCGAAATCGATTAGTAACATGATCTGCAGTAGACTAAAGAGTCCAGTCCTGTGGTGACCTGAAGTTGGAAAACAAGTCAAGATCATTATTATCAAGAACGACCACTTGTCCGAAAATACTCGGAGCCCTGTTAACCAGCTTTATGTTGTACTAATATACAGCTGTAATCGTCATGCAAGTAGAATAATATTTTTTTTTTTTAGATAAGAAAATTAATAAGCGAGGGGTTAAATTTAAGCTACAAGCAAACTTCGGGAAAGTTTTACTTTTTCCTTAGCTATGTTTATTCTTTATTTATTTATTTTTTGTCTATAAGCAAAAGTTAATTTTAAATGTAAAGTAATTTATACGTTTTTTACTTATTTCTGATATAAAATTAATATTTCTTTTTTCGAAGATATCTGATTCAATAACTTTAAAATAACATAATTTCTGAAGGGGGTGATAACTTTAAAGTTCATGTCATTAGTAAGTTTTTCTCTAATTCTCTTAATATACTATTTATAAGTTGCTTTTTTACTGGACAAAGTGGAAGTAAAAGATTGCGAATTCAGGTACTTTATTTGAATATTAGGCTTGTTTAACGGATATGATATTTTATAATGGAATTTTCAATAGTTCTGACGCAAAATATGAACAAAATAATGTTTTTACAGTTTTTTCTTTCGGGATTTTAATCGGTTATTTTCCATAAAAATCAGTTTTTATCATAAAAACACAACTCTTAATTAGGTTTTTCTTTGAATGGATTAAAACTATTGTCACTTAGAAGATCAATTGATATTGATCCCATGAGTTTTACCGTAAAAAAAAAATATTCCGAAAATTACATGAGGTTCATGATTATTATTATTATTCTACTTCCAAGGCGATAACAGGTGTAATCAATACAATATAATGCTGGCTAACGGGGCTCCGAGTAATTTTCTTATATGTGGACGTTATTTATAATGATCTCGACTTGTTTTCCAACTTCAGGTCACTACAGAACTAAACTGTTTGGTCCACTGCAGATCATGTTTATTACTAAACGATTTTGGGTACGTATTTATACCATTTTTAGAGCTGGCTATCTGGCGGTCAGGGCGTTGTAATAGCAGGTGTAAGAAGAGACCCTTCCGTTGTCTACCTGCTCCTCATGTACGTTCATGATTTGAATGCTTGGTATAAAAATGTAACCCATCGGGTTGATCTAATGGTGAACTCGTCATTGCAAATCAGCTGATTTCGAATTTCAAATCCTTGTAAAGGCAGTTACTTTTATACGGATTTGAATACTAGATCGTGGATACCGGTGTTCTTTGGTGGTTGGGTTTCAATTAACCACAAATCTCAGGAATGGTCAACCTGAGACTGTACAAGACTGCATTTCATTTAAATTCATACATATCATCCTCATTCATCCTCTGAAGTAATACCTTACGGTAGTTTCGGAAGGCTAAACAGAAAAAAGAAAGATATAAAAATGTGCATTTATAATCAAAGTTAAACCGTTCAAAAATGTTAAATTAAGTGTTAAACGCGAAATCAACATGATATTAAAGAATAAGCCAATGATGGAGACCGTGTTCCATAATGGCACGTTCCCTTTTTTCGATTTCTCATCAAAAAGGTGTATCTCTATTACTTAGAAGGGAGAGTAGACATATTAGTAAGGAGAAATATCAATCTTATGTTTTTTTCCTCTATTGAGCAGCGTTCTGAAGGGGTACGTTATTAAATATATTGAATGTTTTTATTTTTCCGGTGTAAAATAAGCTTTAAGAAAAACAGAAGTTTTACATTTTTTTTCTTCGAAGGTGATATGAAAAGTTTTTATGACCGCTAGAAATTTTAAAACCGGTATAACGGAATAAACGCTTTTTAAAAAAATAAACGAGAGACCGCGCATTTATCTTCTGATTCGACTCGACTTCAGGTGCTTTAAAAAACTGCGATAATTATTTGCAGCGGGCTAGGCCGTAATTGTTTTCTTCGGTCAGTTTCTGCCTGCGTGCCGTTAATATTTTTGCCGGAGGAGTTATGTCTTTGCCGATGAGTTCTATATTGATAATTTGATCCGTAGTATCTGTAAAAAAATATCGAGGGCGATCTTGCTTTATTTTTAGTTTTTTAAGATTTTTTCTTTTAATTTACATAATTCAGCTCTTTTTTGTTCAATAAAATGAAAATTAAGGAAATCTAGGAACTTTTATAACCTTATTTGATTTTACAGTACCGTGAAACGAATGAATACAATCTTAAAAATACGCTTTATTAATCGCATAATAATTAATAGTTTCTTCTTGCCTTCGGCTGATTAGGAGTTTTTGGATCTACTGTTTTCCATTTACCAGCAGTTTTCGTAGTTATAGTTTGTTTTTTGTCGGGAACGATAATGTTTAGACATTTTCAGAACAGGTGTATTCTTTTCGATAAGCCGAACGATAAAGAAAATAATTATAGAGATTAAAAGTAACCGTCGTCATATTGTCGATGAATTATCTGTTAATAAAAATGTGATTAAAATATCGGGAATGATTTGGATTTAAAAAACAAATGGTTTTTAAAATAACCTTTGTAGCAACTGCTGCGCAGAGGAAAACGTGCTGCAACAACACAGACCGTAAAGCTGCTAGTTTTTACTACTGCTCCTAAGATGATGTGCCGGGTAATCATTTTTTTGCAGAGTTATTATCTTCGCTTCACCGGCTCTCTCCTGGCTCGTGTCGGCCTACTTTTGGTATGTGCCTTTGTCGAGCATCCTTGTTTTTTTCACCGGCCGAATTGCGAATTCATTTACATACTCGTAGTTCCTATTTACGTATTTTTCAACTATCGTAAAATGAAATAACAAGATAGAAGCGAACTAAAGACTCAACATTTAACATTAATCTAGTCAGCACATACGATCGTATACGATATTACGGATATTTTACGAACAAGGCGTTCGGATAATATCCGCTAACACTCCATACGTCCGAACATATCAATAACAATGTAAGATATTGATATTTATATCGTTACGAAAGAAGTATGTTTTAATAAATGACAACGGGGTCGTTGAAGTTATTACAAAACGACTATCTATAATGAAATATTGTTTTCTTTCAATAAAATGTCTAAAAGCTATTAAAAATTAGTATAAAATTTTAAATAATTTCGATGTGTTCATTATTTGTCGCGCCGTTTTAGTTCTATAAGACCGCCTCGAATCCGTCGAACATATGCTATCGCATAGACTACGGCTATCTATGATCAGTATTGTCAGCATATTTACGTATATGCAGTTCTAACCGTTTGGCCTCATCCATTTTTTCTCCCTCTATAGCCGTGAGAATTTATAGTGATAGAATTCGATGATATTGTGGAGTGGAACAAACGGGCAGCCAGAAATCTTATTCCTTTTGTTTTGAAAGTGGATTCTGTTCGTAGCAGTTTGTGGCCTTTTTCAGTGGTTTTCTTATGTTTGAAATCTTGTATAGGTCATATGTAGTAATTGAAATTTGACACACTTCCTGTAATCCAATCAAGCTGAAATTTTGCACACAGCTTTGGTTCTGATGACAATATATCATATTTAATATTAATATTGTTCTAAATACGATATGGCGAACATTGTGAAAACATATTTCTTTATTTGCATACGGATAACAAATCATATGTTTCGGTAACTAAGGGTTTGTTATGATAGCGATAGGATTTTGTTACGATGGATTTGTTACTAAAACCTATCGTTACTGATTTGTTACTTTAAGTTATCTGATTTTGTAAGTTTTTGATTTTTTTGAATTTTGTGATTTTTGGTGTGGGCGGAAAACTAAAAAGCAAAAAATAGATCAATTAAAAAAAATTTAAACAATCGTTTTCTTTTAAAACTGAATTCCTGTAAAAAGTAATTTTTCAATGATAAATAATCAAAATAATTTTCATCATTTGTAAAAAGAAACCTTTGTGCGCTCATAAAATATTACTGAAGAATTCGAGTAGGTGTTCTATGAGACTTAATAAAGGTAAAAATATGAACACAAATTAAAATGATTAGATAAAGTAATCTTTTATGAGCGGACAATGGTTTTCTTTTTACAAATCTTGAAAATTATTTTGATTATTTATCGCTGAAAAATTATTTTCTACTTTTTAGAGCAATTTTGTTAAAAAAAACCATTGTTTCAAATTAAAAAATTATTTCTTACGCGTTAAATTATCATTCGTCTGTACTATTATTGCAGAGTAGAATCGAGACAATTCTTAAACCGCGTACAGTTTCGCAACAAAACGGTTCATCGGCTGTTTAAGCGAACCTATATCGCAGTATAAACGTTATGCGCGACCTCCGGACGAACACATTTCTATAGTGTTGTAGAACTTTTTTCGAGTGTTCACCACTAGACAAACCCACCTGGTTGGTTCATCACTATGAACGCGTCTTCCCAAATCAGCTGATTTGGAAGTCGAGAGTTCCAGCGTTCAAGTTCTAATAAAGTCAGTTATTTTTACACGGATTTGAATACTAGATCGTGGATACCGGTTTTCTTTGGTGGTTGGGTGTCAATTAACCATACATCTCAGGAATGGTCGAACTTTTTTCCTTTTTTTTTTTTTTGCCCTACATCCCTGAACCGGACATCCAATTAAGTATACTCGACTCGGGGACGTGTCCTTTCCGGATCTTTTAATTGCCTGCCTCTAATATCCAGCGTAAGAACCAGGCCCGCTGGGAACGGCTATGCCGTTCCCAGCCCCCCGGCCGGAGACCGGGTCTCGGTCTTTCCTTTTGCCAGCCTCAAACCGACGGCGCAGGAGCCAAAGCGTATCCGGGAACCCACACCGCCGGCCGGGTCTCGGTCTTTACATTCATTCGCACCTAACGGACCCCAGGAGTCCCCGCTCCATCACGGGAACCCACACACCAGGGCATGTGAGCCCTCAGGAACGGGGCTGTCCGCCCAGCCCTACTATAAACTACACCCCTTAGTATCCCAGTCGTCTTGCCTCATCTTCTTTTATTCTGATAACTGTTCTTGCAAATATTGCAAAATTATTCCAGTTTCCGGACATAGCCAAGAGCCACTCCGGTCGGGTATGCATCAGTCCTGCATTTACACGTTGTTCCTCCCATCGTCTGCACTCAAAAATAGTGTGTTCGGCATCGTCAACCGCATCGCAGTAACAACAGATTGGTGACTCTCTCCTGCCAAACCTATGCAGGTATTGTTCAAACGCACCATGTCCCGACATGAGTTGCGTTGTGTAGTAATCTAATTCACCATGAGAGCGATCTAGCCAAGCATCCAGGTCCGGGATAATTCTTCTTGTCCATGCGGCCACTGCTGAACCCGCCCATGCCACTTTCCATTGTTCTCGTATAATAGAACTGGCCTCATCTTTGGCTACACCGGACGCCCTTAGTTTTCGTCCTTTAATCTGCAATTCTATCGGGGGCACCGAAGAAAGCACGCACAGTGCATCATACGATAACGTTCGGTACCTCGAAACTACCCCCAGAAGCGACTTCCTATGACTGCTAGTCAATTTTCTTCTGTTGCGCTGGACATTAACCGCATCAGCCCATACCGGGGCAGCGTACAACAGAGACGACCTTATCACCGAGGTGATAAGTCGCCTCTTCGACGCACGTGGAATTCCTTGTCCCGCAAAGAGACCTCGCATGGCACGGATTGTTGTTTCCACTCTGTCGCAGATCATGGCCATATGGCTGGAGTATTTGAGGTGTTTATCCAGTAACACCCCTAGATATTTAGCCCTTTCCACCTCGAGAATTGCCTCTCCTCTCAGGCGCAGATTTAGTCTTCTGAGTATCCTCCTACCAGTGAAGATGATACCCTTGCATTTGGAAGGAGAGACCTCCAAACTGTTGTTGACGAGCCATTCATTAACTATTTCTGAGGTAATATTCCCCTTGTTTTCCACTTCATCTAAGGTACTGGCCTCCACTAGTAGCGAGATGTCGTTCGCGTACCTACGACATTCACCCCTGGCGGGAGGAATGGTCGAACTTAGACTGTACAAGACTACACTTCATTTACACTCACACGTATCATCCTCTGAAGTATTATCTGAAAGGTAATTACCGGAGGCGAAAAAAGAAAAAAAAAATCTTGCAGCGAGGAGCTTTGTCGAATAATTTTCCGACCCGTTCGACCGACATATCGTTCTAGGCCACACGGCCATTTCCACCAGATGAAGTTACGCAAAACGGTGTTGCAGAACTGCTTGCAAGTTTTCCCGGTCGTTCGATTCCCTCTGATAAGATGGGATTTTTTCAAACTACGTTGAGCCATCCGGTCGTGTCGTTTCATAAATTTATTTACTAGATTATTTATTTATAATCTTTGTTTACTAGAATTATTGTGTTATCTTTTTTAGATAATTTGTATGTTAGATTACACGTTTAACCGACGTCGTTGTACTATATCTAAGAATAATTTTCTTTCCCTTGGTGGTATTCGATATGGAGAAATTAAAATTAACCGATAAAATTCTGCGATTAAAGAGTTCAAATGCATATTTTTAATACATCATTTTTCATAAGTTTTGGTATTTTTTTAATGTTCTAGCACGTTTACCACTTACGTGACTAAAAATTGGTTTAAAATCCAGTTCAAGCTTTTCTAGACTGCATATTTTGACATAAACTGTTCGATTTACACTACTATGAACACAGTTAGCCTTTTATCGACTAATCTCAAAAACTACTGAATCGATATGAAGTATCCTACAATCTTTTAAATGTTATTCTCTCTTGGGTATAATAGCCTATACAAACATACATAACCTCTTTTACATCGCCCTAGTTTCTTATCTTTCGTGGTTGTACGATTAATAATGTGTAGGTAAAAAATTTATTATGGCAAAATCATTTCCCCACGCGTCTACCAGACTTTGGAATTCGATCTGATCTTTTGAATCTATGGGACGAAAAGCATAAAATCATGAAGGTCGAAACGATTCTCCTATGGCATCCTTGGACCCATCCCACCACGCAGAGTTACTTCAGTAAAAGTTTGAATTATCACGATATTAAGGTTTTTATTTTCAAATTTGCGTACTACGTTCAGAAAAGATAAAAATATTGTTACAAAAGAAAGGGTTAAAAAGCTCTCTTGTCGACCAACATCCGGCTAAATTAGCAAAAACTGAAGTAGTTTATTGTCGAGAAAATAATCAAAATATATAATGGTTTCCAACAGTTTCAGGAGTCCTAACTCCTGAATTAATAAAAAAAAAGAAAAAAAAAGAATTATTGCGACATCGGAAATATTTTTCTACAAAATTTTACTTCGATAAAAAAAGAAGAAAAGCAGATGTTTACTCTTTCTGACTCTTCCATGCTGGTCCACCTCTTTTAACAAAACTGTATTTCGATATCACAACCTTATTTTTTCATAAAATTGTTTTACTTTCTAACAAAATTTAAAGTTGGAGAAAAAGAGCTTCAAGCTTTCCTTATTATAGAGTAATCGTGCCCCTTACCCCCTCAGTTAAACATAATTTGAGATACAGAACCGGATTTTTAATTGTATATTATCTTCAGAAATGACAGACCTAGAGGTTTTGATCCCCTTCTTTTTAAAGGAGTCTAGCCTCTTTTCTTCTTTACATGCCATCTTATGTCAAAAAACGATTACCGCTCTAGTAATCATAAATTAATTAACTGCGGCTCTAAATAAAAACGACACTGTTTGAAGACGGCTTACACGATCGCAAACCTAAACCGACGTAACGGGTCGAAACCGAAATAGCTTCGGTTTACGGAAAGGTAATTTGAAAATAGAACGCATTCTTAGCAGTCTACAAACATACCTGAACGTATATAATGCAGAGACGGAGGTCTGTATGAGAAATTATGTCACTCTCCTATCGCCCGATGCACAATTTTCTATTCAATTTTTAATATCCGAAGAAGAGTTCGTCCAATCTGGATAAACGAACTAATAAAACTCTATTTTCCGAATTCGGTTCACCGGATTAACAAACGGCCAACGGTTAGAGAATGAGATTTAATCCGCTACTGTAAATAATACATGAAAAATGAAGCCGTAAATATTATACATTTTTTCGGTTTAAACCTTACCGTTCGCAAAATAGTAGAACTACCTAGATAAATTTATGCTTAAAGCCTTCATTAAAGTTAAATAAGCACAGCGGTAAAATTATCAATCAAATTGATCAAAGAATTTTCGAATAGGCATACATCAGTACAAAGAAATACACGGATATTCGATTTTTATCAATAAATATTAAAATGTTTTCGGAACAGCAGGCGATTCGTTTCCGCTCCATTTTTGAACGATAATCTCTTCCTAAACTTTTTATCGATTATTTACAAGTATATGTAGTAAAAGAGATCGGTGCAAAGTAGCACCTCACGATCGGTGGTTTATATTTTTGCTAATGAATTTAAAGTTTATTACTTTGTTCGTAATAAAGATAAAAAGTCGTGGTCGGGCTTAAAGATTGTTCTCGACAAATTTGAAAATTTTTTGATGATAGCTTTCTGGTGATCATCCGTTTAACTAATAAAATTCATCCGCAAATTTATAATTTGTTGTTTTCCATTACTTTTTAAGTTTTCATATAAAGCTTATCGCAACGAACGTACTGGTTATTTTTATAAAGAAAATCTATTCCTGATCGAAATTGTTATTTATTGAAAATTTCTCGTTTCTTGAAAAATCATTTTTCTAAAAACGCCTAAATTTGTTTAGGACAATTGAAAATATTAGGAAAAATAGGACCGAATTTAATAAATCCTTTCATTCGGTTTAATGTCGAGTTATGTTAAACGGTAATCGAAGGAGGTTGCCTTTTGATCACGAGCCTTAAATTCCAAAAGTTAATAGAAAAGTGATCGGGGAGGGGTAATAAAATGAAGAGGAGTTTCGATTTTTGCCGTTATTATTAAGCGAATTATTAAACCTCAAATTCATGGCGCATTCGACGTCATAGATGTAGCGTCGAATACAATTTTCCGGATCATATCGCTGATGAACGACGCTGTTCTCTTCAGTGAAGTGTTTTTATGGTAGGCTCTTAAGGAATGGTTCGAAGAATCGTTCGGTACATATGCTGTCTATAGGCATGTACGCAGTCGATTAACAACATGTATTATAATATACGAAGAACAAATTATACGAGCCCGCCTGACTTAGAAACTTTAATTTTGAAATTCTAGTAATCAATTTACTATCTCGCGTCGACAGATAAAATATAAACTGTCTGCTCGAAACTAATTACTAAATTCGTTATAGATTTATTTATATGCGATCGGGATCGGTAAAAAATTAACTAACAAAGACAACGTATAAAAAGTATTATTTACTTATACGTCTTAAATTTATATAAAACTATTAAGATAATTATAATAGTAATAACATAGTAATGAATATAGAAATATTAATTAATAGTAATTTATTTGTTTACTAGAATAATCAATGTTTACTTAACCCGCGCGCGCGTGTGTGTGGGATCTACAATTTGAAACCGATGTTCTATAGAATAATGTAAAAGTTATTTTAACATCACCGGTTGCCGTTAAATCTGGTCTATTATGCGTCGTTTTATATTACTGGGCGAATTTTGGTGATGTAAACCTGTATTAAAATAATGAAAGTCGTATGTCTTTTTATAGATAAACCCGAAAGTTTGTCTGTTTGTTTGTTCTCGCATCACGCGAGCATTACCGTCTTGCCGGGGGCCCACCTCATGGCAAGACGAGCGAAGCGAGCTCTGCGATCCTGGGATAGGCTCCGTGGCCCCGGGGAGCCCCTGGGTCGGCTCCAGGGTTTGCCTGGGCCCCGGGGGTCCTGGGAGCGGAACCCCGATCGGCTAGTATATTTATAAAATTTTTAATACGCATGCGTATGTCTGTCTTTGACAAACAAAACGTGAAGAAACCTTCATGCGGTTCGACTCGCACAGTGGACGGAGGATTTTTATAGAATAAAAGGGAGGAAAGGATAATATAAAACTTATAACTACGTAAAAGATTTTATTGTTATATAAGAGGGGTTTAATTTATATATTTCTTTATCTTAGGAAAACTTTTATATTTGTTTCTGTGTAAAGAAAATATTATTTTATACTGCTAGCCGTTAATCGCCGCTTTCAGAAGTTCTTTTTTGGAGTTGGCATTTTTAATATCCTCGTCTACGTGTAATACGGTAGAAGATATTAGCCGTGAAAAGTATAATAAAAATAATACGTATTGAAAGACGTATGGCGTCGAGAACTTAGAAAAATCCTTTTCTTTACGACTTAATAAAACCTTTCGTATTTTTTTTTTACGAAAGCTCACAAAAATCGAAGTAAAAAGACTTTGAACGATATCGATAACGCGTGCGGGACTTATGTCGGGATAGTCGAGTAGATCAGGAATTCTATCGCAAATACCGTAACGATGAGATCACAGCTATAACCGTTGAAAATTTCCACACGTCAGCGCGATGACGATTTATACACATTCGTCGTTCTATTCACTCAATGCGTGTCTGTTCACAACCGGAAAGAAATGTTAACTTAATTAATACCGTTTCTGACGCATAAGCAAAGCTATTCGCTTTTATCGATTCGTTTCCGTAAGTAGCTTACCGCTCTACTTAAGAAAATTACGGGTTTTTTTCATCGATATTTGTTCGAAAAAATATATAATATAAAGTTATATCGTTAAAAAAAACATTAGTAATTTTTATCTTTATTGTTTTTTTTTCTTTTAATGATCGATATCTATTTTTTTTATAGATAGGAAAATGTTATCCTGACTGTACAACATATGTTTTTACGAATTAGAAAAAAAAATCCACAAAATAAATATTCGGTTGAAATCTGTCTTTAAAAACGTGTTTTTTTAAAAGTAAAGTATGAAAGTACATCGTTATTAGAACATCGTGCTAGAAAGGCGTTTTCCAAAAGTTAAAAAATGTATGTGGTTGGTCCGAGGAGTTTCTTTTCTATAAAATCTCTTCGATTTTATTTTATTCGATGATTAAATGCTGAAAATCGAATATCAGTAATATTTTTTTCCGATCCGGAAGAAAACGGTACTTTTTTAAAAAATCTCATTCCGCTCAAACCGAATATTTTTTTCAAAAGCAAATCGACCATTTTCGATTTTTTGACTTGTTCCACCGAGCCCGACAAAAATTTACTCTATCAGACCTGGAAAACCTTTTGATTACAAAATTAATTTTCTGTGTCGTGTGTCCTACTCGAACATAACGTATCATCGATATGAAGTAACGATAAACATAACTGGACTTGTTAACCGGCGTCTCTTTTATCTTTTCTCCGATCGATTCCCGTTCGATCTAGCTCTGATCGAGATAATTACATTAATTCGTGCATCAAAATAAGGAATAAATAAACAATATACATGGTACAAATACATTGACGGTCCGATGTTATTGATCCGATAATTGTACTAACTTTTCGTCTATCGCTTATTATCAGTTAATCGGGAATATAAGACGATCCCCCGAGTTCCACTTCTTTACGTCTAGCATCTTCTCTTCCGCGATTATGTTTATTGTCGCGTCGTCTTGTTCGAGCGAGAGTTATGTAGCGCATAATTAAAAACGAGTCGTGTTCCCGATGTCGCTGCGATTCGAAATATATCTTTCGTTCCGGTTTGCAGTAAAATATAGGTCACTTAATTATCTCGGACGAAGGCGGACACACGCTTAAATACAGCGATTCTGTTCCGTGCCACATCACGATCGGAACGGTATATTTCTCAGAACGACACGTCGGTTTGTTGAAAAGTCGGTGATTCATTCAGTCCCTTTTTATCTGTTATTATCCCGTCGTTTATAATTTTGTTACCGCTCACGTGTCGTTCAGCGAATTTTTATAAACAAGTCGAACTAATCTCGGAGTTCCTTCGGGATCCAGACTTTATTTTACCCGGAAAAAAAACGCTCGGCCAAAAAAAATGTCCGGGTGTTTCAAGTGAATATTACACGTAAATTCATATGAACATACGTTTGGGGGATTCTATATATACATATATAATTTTTCAAATCCGAATTAATCCTGTAACGGTAATTTTCTCATAAATTCGATGCTTCATGTATATATGGTTTTCTTTGCACTCCGCTTTCTATTCGTCATTCAAGTTTTGTGACAATTTGACGACGGAAAAATTTATATTTCTTCCGGAAATTAAATTTTTGAAACATAATGAGGCAGATAATCGTTACAGATTCTATGAAAATTGATCGCCGAGACTAAAAAATAATGCAAAACTAAGGTACTTTTTCATAGCGATTAACGATTTAAAACTATTTTGTAATTTTATTCTATTTTAAGGAATAATTTATTTTTTTTTTGTGATCTGTTTATGTTCACGGACGTTCCATTACTTTGCTTCAATTACTGTACCTTTTTCCGGATTTGTTTTTTTTTTATGTCGAAGGAAGGTAGCTCCGCGGTCACTTTAGTCCTCCTTCGTAGCGTTACCCGCGAAAGCACTTTTCGAAAAAAGGTAGTGGAGTAGTAGACGGGCTTTATGGACTTGGAAATACAGAGAAATAACCTCCTCTTATCTATCAGTTTATTTTTTTACTAATATTTAAGAAAGCGATGACAGTCCCGTTTGTATATACGTATACAGGAAATATCGGGGGTGAATGGACTACGAGAAATTATTAAAATATTTGCTTTTCAATCGAGCGATAAAACAAATGTATTGTAATTTTATACGTGCGATCATTTGCTATTTTTAGTATTCTACGGCCAAAAAGAGTCTATTTTTACTTCGTTCGTTCTAAAAAGATTTTACAGATCTTTTTTTTTCTCATTATTGGCAACGATAGTACGACAGACATTTTTCGCTTTTCATCCGATATAGCTGTAGCTTATAGCGGATGCTCCAGTCCCGTAGCGGAGATAGGAAGAATCATTATGTTAAAAAACCGTGGCCATAAAGAGAAACAATTGACTGTAGGCGAGAAGAACGTTGTGAGTCTAGCGCTAGTAAAACCTGAAAAAGGTTTACTTTCAGCCACTACACATTTAGCTGGGTTTAATGAAACATTTCGTTAAAACAGCGGGTGGGACTGGATTTCACTTTCTAAAAAACAAGTTCTTAAATATAAGTAATGCTAAAATAAAAGAAGGTATATTTGTTGAATCGCAAATAAGAAAGCTAATGAATGATATTAAAGACAGTTTGAACGACTGTGAGGTTGTAGTAGCGTGGAAATCTTTTAAAAATATTATAAACTTCCTTGAAAATAATAATCCAGATAACTATAAAGAACTTTAAAAATTATAAAGCGTTCGGATGTAATATGTCACTAAAGATCCACTTCTTAGATTCTCATCTGGATTTTTTCCCTATCAATTTTGGAGCTGTGAGTGACGATGATGGAGACGCTTTCACCGGTAAATATCCACTATGGAAACACGCTATCAGGGAAAATGTAACCCAAGAATGATGGCTGACCCTGTTAGAATCTTAAGACTGATGTACCAAGAGCAAACTGCACCAGAAAATCCAAAAAAGCAGATTTTAGACATTTAGAGATTGCAGTTTCTACACATTGTGTAGAAACAATATTGTTCTATTTTATTGTCTCGCGTAATGCTCTCTTCTTACAACAAAAAATTATAATTACGAAAAAACTATGCTTGGTAGAAAGAAACCACTTACACGTTTTAAATCGGTGTCAAAGGTACTGTAACGGGTAGAGAAGCTTCCAGAAGAAAAAAGAGAGAAAAAATGAAGAAAGAAAAATGTAGTAGAAATGATAAAGAAATTCTTTCTAGAAAGGGTTTACGGAACGGAACGCAAGATAACGGGGGGGGGATACATATCCCACAATTAATAGCAGAACCTGGAAGACACAGTCCCTTGCTGCTGGGTCTTTCTTATAATCGGGCGAATATTTTTTTATTTAGAGTCGGCTATATATTTGTTTTATTTATGGATGGAATTACGTTCCGACATTTACAGTTCGGTTTGAAATATCATTACTTGGGCTCTCCTTGGGAGACTAACTATGTGTTTGTTGCGTCTTCCTCCCGGCGCAGTTTTATAGAAAAGCATTGAAATTGCGGACAGAGACCATTACGCTTCCACAAACAAAAGGCGGTTTGGCTACTGGTACTGTAAGTCGGGCCCTAAGCTCGAAGATATAAATACTGCCTAGGACTAGCGGAATGACCGCATTCTGTCGGGTTCTTGCTCTGAAAACTCCTTTGGATTGGAATTCAGTCCCAAATTCAAAATCACCGTGAATGCAAGCCAGTTTACTATTTATTATCCGTCAGATCATTAGAAAGACCCAGTAGCAAAGGACGTAAGTCCGTATACTGCAATAAGTAGGAGGGTATTGCACCCTCCGACATTCTTGCGTTCCATTCCGGAGTGACAGTTCAGTACAATGTTCGATAAACGCGAATACCGTTTGCGGTAAATCAAGCGTGCGAGTGTATTTGGAATGAATGTGCGGTTACAAACAAGCGAAGAGTGCGTCACGATTATTCCAATTTGGACATTGGTTAAGAACGAGAAGTTATTCGGTGAGTTTTTGTGAACTGGAGTCAAGGTGACGTTATTCATTTATAAAGTGTAAGCAAGTTCTTTTTATTAACATTTAAAAGTGGATAATTTTTTGCATAAAGTGAACGGTTGAGTTTTTTATCGTTATATTGTATAATTTCTTGTTAATTCTGGATTAGTTCCTATTTACCATTGTAAGGTGTATTAATAAATCGGAATTGTATTTTGTTATTTATGATTGGCCTGTTTTGTACATATAAGTTATTTAAGAGTAATAAAATGTAAGAATTCTTACGTTTACTATCTTTCAATCCTTCTCGAACAGAGAACACGCGACAATACTGTAAGATTCAGCTATTGACGTTCTTGTAACAAACAAAAAACGAAATTTTGTTGTCCAGTGTTATTAGAAGCCCCGACGGCTATCCGTCAAGTTAAATTTATTGATGACCTGAAACCTATACCCTGTTTCGATATGGAATAAAAGGTCTCGCTTCTAATTTCAGCCATTAGCATTTTTTAGGTAATTTTAATTTGTGATCGAAGGGCGAATGTGTGGGTAAAAAAATATTTATTAATTGTACAGCGTTTCATTTTATCGCGATTCCATTTTTTTCTGCGATTCTAAAATTCCTGTATACATTCGTAGCATTGTATCCCGATATAAAATATTTACTGTAAAAGAACGTTTATTGGGTGTAGAATATTGACTGTATTCCTGTGGTAATAGTAAGTTTTTTTCCAGAGCAACCTCAATACGATACCGCTTACGCGTGTGAAGGAAAGACGCTGAAAATCGAGTGCAAGCCCGGCGAATTAATCCATTTAATTCGAGCCAATTACGGCAGGTTTTCCATCACGATCTGCAACGACCACGGCAACACCGAGTGGAGCGTCAACTGTATGTCGCCGAAGTCACTGAGGGTACTGCATACTAGGTAAACGCCAATAACTATTGTACGATAGACTAGATAGTGCTGCTTTGTTAATAATTTTGTTGTACAGTTAATGTAGACTTCCGATTGCTTTCCGTGTTGTATTTCTTACCCAGGTGGGATAGTGGTGAACGCGTCTTCGCAAATCAGCTGATTTCAAAGTCGAGAGTTCCAGCGTTCAAATCCTAGTAAAGACAGTTACTTTTATACGGATTTGAATACTAGATCGTGGATATCGGTGTTCTTTGGTGGTTGGGTTTCAATTAACCACACATCTCAGAGATGGTCGACCTGAGACTGTACAAGACTACACTTCGCCCCTACACTCATACATATCACCCTCATTCATCCTCTGAAGTAATACCTGACGGTGATTCCCGGAGGCTTAACAAAAAAAAGATGGGATAGAGACGTAGAGGGAAGGCCGGCTCAAGAAAATGTACTTTACTGTTCAATAGCATATTAAATTATAAAGTTTCTTGAGAACGAATGTATTTTTTTCGTCAGTTTTTTTTGTATTATGTCGACGACCGATTTTATAACAATAAAGTTTTTTTTCCAAGTTGTGTTATTCGTCTCTAGATCTTCAGTATTCGGATTTAGTTTTCCGATATCGTTTTGAATTTTAGTTACTTATAATAATAATTAGAATTATACGCTTGTAAAAAATAGAATTATTCAAAATATTAACCCGTATTTTTAGGGATTTCTTAGAAGGATGAACCAACAAACCCGGTCTATATCCCTTCTTTCTAGCGATTTAGGATTTATATGAAGAAGAGGCAAAGAACCGGTTCTTTGGGCACGGTCATATCCTCCTTATTAAAAACTTCACTCTTGAGGATAGGTTTTTTGTGTAAAACAGCTTGTATATGCTGTTTCAACATAAAAGTTAAATTTTAAAACAATCTTAATTAAAGCATCTTTTTAGCATTCTACTTTAGCACCGCATTTCAGAAGCTTTAATCTTTTCTTCTCAGGTACTCCGATCGTCCAAGTTTTATCTTGGATATAAAGCTACACTCCAAACATATACTTTCAAAAATGTTTTCCTGATGTTTAAATTAATTTTTAATGTAAGTAAATTATATTTTTGACTGAAAGCTCATTTCGCCTGTGCTATGTGGCATTTTATATCGCTCCTGCTTCATCCATTTTTAGTAAATCTACCTCCCAAATAACAAAATTCTTCTACCTCTGTAATCATTTCTCTTCCTATTTTTATATTTTGTGGTCCATCCACATTATTTCTACTACATTTCATTACTTTCATTTTTTCTTGTTTATTTTCATGTGACAGTTTTTAAGTAGAACTTCATCCATGCCATTAATTGTTTCTTCTAAGTCTTTTTTACTCTTGGCAAGAATTACTACAGCATCAGCAAATCGTAACATCTTTATCTTTTCACCTTGCACTGTTACACCAGATGTAGATTATTCTTTAACATCATTAACTGCTAGTTTTATGTAAAGATTATTAAGTAACAGGGATAGGGAACATCCTTGTCAGACTACTTTTTTTTATTACTGCTTCTTTCTCTTTTTTATGTTCTTTGATCATTACTGTTGCAGTTTGGTTCCTGTAGATGTTAGCAATTGTTCTTCTGTCTCTATACTTGAAATTTAATTTTTTTTAATGCTGAACATTTTATTCTAGTCTACATTATCAAATGCCTTTTTTAAGCCTATAAATGCTGTGAAATATTGGTTTGTTTTTCTTTAATTTTCCTTCTACTATTAATCTGAGCACCAAAATTGCTTCCCTTATCCCTATATATTTCCTGTAACCAAATTGGTCTTCTCCTAACAGTTCTTCCACTCCTCTCAATTCTCCTGTACAAAATTCTAGTTATGATTTTTGATGCGTGAGTAGTTAAGCTAATTGTTCTGCATTCTTCACATTTATCTGCTCCTGCTTTCTTTGGTATCATGACAATAACACTCTTTTTGAAGTCTGATGGAATTTTCTTTTTTCGTAAATATTACGCACCAGTTTGTATAATCTGTCTATCGCTTCCTCACCTGCACTGCGCAGTAATTCTGCAGGTATCCTTTTATCCCAGGAGCCTTCCTGCTATTCAAATCTTTTAATGCTCTCTCAAATTCAGATCTCAGTATTGTATCTCCCTTTTCATCCTCTTCGACCTCTATAACACCAGTTTCTAATTAATTTCCTCCATATAACTCTTCAATATATTCCACCCACCTATCAACTTTTTCTTTTGTATTGTAAATTGGTGTTCCATCTTTGTTTAACACATTATTAGATTTTAATTTATGTACCACAAAATTCTCCTTAACTTTCCTGTATGCTCTGCCTATTTTACCAATGATCATTTCTCTTTCCACTTCTGAACACTTTTCTTTAATCCACTCTTATTTTGCTAATTTTCCCTTCCTATTTATAGTATTTGTTAATTGTTGATAGTTCCTTTTACCTTCTTCATTCCCAGCATTCTTATACTTTCTACGTTCATTCATCAGCTCCAATATGATATCCAAGGTTTTCTACCAGTTCTCTTTGTTCCGCCTAAGTTCATTTCTGCTGATTTAAGAATTACCTTTTTAACATTCTCTCATTCTTCTTCTATATTTTCTACCTTACCTTTTTTACTCAGAACTCTTGTGATTTTTTCCTAAGAAATTTTCTTTACTTTTTCTTTCTCAAACTTCTCTAAACCATCAATTCATCTGACACCTTTTCTTTAGGTTTTTAAACCCCAATCTACATTTCATTATAACTAAATTATGGTTGCTATCTATGTCTGCTCCAGGCCAGGATAAGCTTTGCAGTTGACGAGTTGAATTTTAAATCTTTATTTAACCATGGTCTAATCTATCTGATACCTTACACTGTCACCTGGCATTTTCCATGTGTATATTCTTCTATTATGATTTTTAAACTGGGTGTTGGCAATTACTAAATTATACTTCATGCAAAACTCAATGAGTCGGTCCCCTCTTTCATTCCTTTTACTTAGCCCATTTGTATTCACCCACAACATTTCTTTCTTTGCATTTTCCAATGCTTTCATTCCAATCTCTATTATTAAATTTTCATTTCCTATATGTGTTTAATTGCTTTGTCAACTTCTTCGTATACACACTCTACTTCATCATCATCATGGACACTTGTAGGCATGTAGACATCAACAATTGTTGTTGGCTTAGATTTTGATTTTACCCTTATTGCATTGATTCCATTGCATTTTGAAATACTCTACTTTCTTCCCTATCTTCTTGTTAATTACGAAACCTTCTCCTGCCTGCCTTTTATTTAAAGCTGAGTTAATTATTGTAAAATAACCTGGTCAAAAATCGTTTTCTTCTTCCCACTGTACCTCGCTAATTCCTACTACATTTACATTTAACCTATCCATTTCACTCTTTAATTTTTTTAACTTGCCAACCTTTCCTAACATTCCATGCTCTGACTCGTAGAATGCTATTTTTTAATTTTCTGGTGATATGGCCGTTTAAGTCCTTACTACACCCTTAACAACTACTGAAAGAGCCGCTGCACTCATTCAGGAATCATTCCTTAGTCTGGCTTACAACAGATACTTCTTCAATATGGTTACACCGTCAGTCCAGCTACTCTCTATCAATGAACACTCAAGCCCCCTCACCATCGGCAAGGTCTCATGATTCATAGAGGGAAATAATTTACGTAATATTATTAAATTCAAAAAATGGATTAAGGAATGTGTTTAATTTCGAATAAGACCCAGTTAGAAATGTACAACAAGAAAAAAAAAATATATTAAAAATTCTTAGATAGACTTTTTTGTATCCAATTTAAAAGAAAGTGATAAAACATGAACACATGCGATATGGTTAGTTTTATTACTGAAATATGAAATATGTGCCGTGTGACAATAAATCACAGTACTCTGCATAACATTTATGCATTATGATGGATCATTGTAGCCGACAAACAATGTAGATAAACAGTTATTCTGATTTGCTTGGTCATATTGAATGGATAGCTCATGAAAAAAATGTATCCGTTAATCGACTAAAATTGAAGATTCTTCTGGTATTGATCACGGCTCTCATATGATAAATCCTTTTTTAGAGCCTTTCGTGTGTACCTACCTTTGTGTGAAGTTTTATTTCCTTGGTTTTGTGGTGCATTAGGTGTGCAGAACTAAAAATTTTAGATTTGTTTGCACATGGAATTAAAAATAATTTATTAGTATATGTGTTATTTACCGGATTACAGATGTAGTCAGCAGCAAAACTGTAGCATCCAGGCGAGTACAAGTCTATTCGCTGATCCATGTCCTGGTACTCTGAAATACTTGGAAGCTCATTACCAGTGTATGTCAGGTAAGCAAGTGATTTATTTTTACAATTTACACATAAATGGTCTTTATTTTTCTCATTGTTCTTTTAATTCTCTGTGTTGATTGTTATATTATTCTGTGCATATTTTTATTACTGTCTAGATGATGAAGTAATATAAGTCTTTGATAAGACAGCAATAATACAAGTACTTCTTTCATTCATGAGTCCAGAAGTATACCTGAGTGTCAGTAAGTGGCAATCATCAGGTGATGCATGTGAAGTCTTATTTGACCTAAAATTAGTGCAGGATTGTAATATTTTTCTCTTCTATCTTGGCTTTGACAAAATCTCTTTTTCATCTGTAATTCTAATAATATATATTAGAACATCCCTGTGGGTGTAGGAATTGAAGAAAGATGAAGCAAAAGACAGGTACTAAGAAAGAGGTAATCTATGTGTAAAGAAACTGCAAATTTTGATAAACCACTCTGACAACTTGGCCTTTTGGCTCTGTTGTCCAGATATCCACATTATCTACAATCTGTCAGGTTATCTTTATTCAAAACAGGAGTAGCACATTACTGATCAGTGTGGGTTGTTTTAAGCACAACAAATTACTTCCTGTCTGGATGTTAAAGAATATCTTAGAAAAGAGTCAGGATTCTTTAGCTCTCTTACTATAGGAGAACCAGACACCACTACTGCCGTAGTCACTTGTGTTTGATTTTAAATTGTGCGCTAGAATAATTTTGTACACATAGATCTCATCACTGTACGTAATAATCACATTAGTAGTTTTTTGTTCTCGTAACAGTTTGTTAATTAGGTGAAATTGTCATATAATTTTTTTCAAAATTCCTTTTAATAATTTTTTTTTCTTAGAAACTAGTATAAAGTTTTTTTTTTTCTTAAAAAAATTTTTTTGATATAATTAATGAACAGGTAATCATGATGGGGGACTCGGCAATCAAATCATAATACAATCCTGCTTCGCCTAACATCAACAGTATTCATTTTGATCAGTATAGTTTAAATTTTTTTTAATGAGTTTTTATATATTCAGACTGAATTAGTTTAAAAACTTGCAGAGTAAAATAATCGAAAAAATTAGTTTTAAAATTTTAAGAATTTTATAAAATTTGATAACAAGATTTTTGTATTACTTTACACCAAAACTGATAATTTTATCAACTTTTTTCTAACGATGACAAACGTTATTACAAAAGTAATAAATGCATTCTTCTCAAAACAATCTCATCATGCTTTTAGTTATTTTTTACATTCATGTTCAGTGACTGGTACTGCTGTTGTCGTTCTTGTGTCAGCTAGGATAACATTGTTTTCATGGGTTTTAAGAAGACACATTTAGAATGTGTTTTAAAAGTGACTAAAAATTTGAATTTTTAGTCGCTGATTGATTTTAATTTTTTTGTTTGTTTGGTATATTGTTATGTGTTCTTATATATTTCATGATGTTTGACTCTGTTAAAGTGTAGTCCTTTTTTCTTATTTACTTGTAGAATTTCAAGATTATTATCTTGTGATTTGCATCTATGAGACGGTCAGCAAACCCCTCTTAGAAACCATGTCCAATTTCACATCATGCATTTAGAGCAGTTTAGTTCATTTATTCCAGGGGCATCATATTTACTTAGTGATTGTTTTGTTTATTTTTCTAAAGACCGCACGTTTTACCCAGATATTTCAAATTTGTAAGATATATCGTGTGATGAGCTTTGTTTATGTATGTTAGTCTGATGGTTTGTTTACATTTATTGTAATTTTTATTTATTTTATGTATGAGTTTACTGTCACATTTATTTGTACTAAATATTTTATACCATTGAATTCTACATGAACTACATATGACTTGGGTGTTTAATACCAAAGAGTGGTGTATTAGAAACAGGTGATTTTGTGTCATTTTTACAAAGCCATAGTTTTAGTTTGTAAGACTGCTATGACATAATTTTTTTTCTCTGTCACTGCTATCCAGTTATAATGAAGTGTTTGTCTGGTGTATATTGTGTTTTGCAATAAAAGCATTTTGTATTGATATTTACAAGAATACCATAAATATGTGATGAAGCACTATGTATAGTGAATTTATTGTCACTTTCAACTTTGCTACCATGACCTGGTTCCATCAGGTCCTTGCTGTGAAGGTACAGGTTATACTTCTTGAAGCTATGCATTTAGATTCAGATGCTGCATCCAGAAAACAAAGTGTGATGAAAACAAAAATTTCTTAAAAAATCATTGAATTCTGACAGTTCACTTCAATCTAAACATCTGTGTTGAAGATGTAACCTTCACCGCTGGACTGTAAAAAAACCCTTGCCTTTTATTCTTGGGACTATTTCACAATGAAGTGGTCGTTATTGTGCTCTGTGATCTAAATGAATTACAAGGCCATATTTAAAAAAAAATAACAAGTGGCTTAGCAGTTACTGTGAATTCATAATACCCATTGGTGTAAACGATTTCAAAAATTTGTTTTGGAAATCAAATCATGTACCAAAGTTATGATATGATTGAGCTTGTAAGTACACCATGATTTTTGGTATATAATTTCTGTTTATTGAAATTTTTAAAAGATGAGTGTTCTTTCATGTTTCTCGAAGCATTATTGAACTAAAGGTAAGGATTTGTGAAGAGATTAAAATTAACTCTATCAAGATATTACTGTTAGTTTGCAATTAATTTCCATTCTTGAATGTAAGAGTATTACTCGAAGAGTAAGAGTAGAATGTAGAGTACGTAAGAGTATTCTTGATTGTATGTATGAATAGTCATGAATGGCTGCTATCTATAGGATGTTATCTTTAAGAGATGCCTTTGTGTAAAATCCATGATGAGTAACATAATTCTAGCCGTTTAATAGCCATGTAAGTATGAAAATAAAAAGAAGTTCCAATTTTGTTATCAGTTTATTTAAATTGTTTATTCCTTCGCCTGTTTTTGTATGCAGATCATATTTCGGTAAGCAGATAATTATGAGTTTGGGTGATTTGAGTATGAATGAGTGTATTTATCACTGTTTGTTTTGTGTACATTTTTGGAAAATGTGCTTTTTTCAGTTGTATTTTGTTATTGTGACATCAATAAAAAGTATTTGTTTATTGTGTTCATATTTAGTTTTTAAAGTTAAATTTATTTTTTATTCTGTTTACTTAATGGCAATTTGATGAAATTTATACTGTATGCTTTCTGTTTAACTGAAAAAGTATTTTTCTCATGCTCAGGTTAAAATAAAATAAAAGTGCATAAAATGAAAGTAAATCAGTATGTGTTAATAACTTGCTGATTTTGATAATGTGACATAATATTTGGTCGGTTAGATGCTTTATGTTTTTTTGACCTTTCTAAGCCACTATTTTCTTCAAAATTTAGGATAAACTGTAAAATAAATAAAATGGAATTTATGAATAATTTAATACTTACTTCACTCTCATGTTCTTTGATCTCATCTTTTGTCTCTATTTTTGTCTTTTATAGTGTCATCGACTGCTGTGTTCATTAACCACTAATCATTGATAACTAACAATAACCATTAATTCATGAAACTGTATCTGATGTAGTTTACCTTAGGTGATTTAGAGGACCACTTTACTTTATTAAATGTGATTTCATTTGTTAACCATACTTCTCACTTTTAAATATCTAGAATGCTAATATTTCAGGTTTTGTGAAACAATCAGGTTGTAAGAGTTAGAATAACAGGATTCAGGTTGCAAGATTTTTTTTTGCCCAGGATTCAGTATTTTTCTCATTTTGAACATAATGAAATGGTAATTTGGAAATAAATGAGTGTTTTCAGAATTTATTGTTTATTTATAAATAAATATAATCGTAAATAAATGAAAACTTGTGTAATGAATGGTTTAGATTATCTGACTCATCTCTGATTAAAGTTGTCTATTCAGGTACTTTTATCTTGTTTAATCTTCTTGTGAACTAAAAGAAGCAAAATAACTTTTCTTTCAGCACGTTTTTTTTTGTCGATAAAAACTGTTTATTCTTAATTAGTTTAAGCTTTATTATATGTATAGATTTATTTGATAAATTGTTTGATTACTTGTGCGATTTGTATTCTGTTTCAGCAACTATGACGACAACAACAAATCGTCCCAGCCCACCAGTCCTGATGACCTCACAGCCTAGTTTTTGGAGTACTGCCAAGCCTGCGACACTGCGACCTGCCATTCACCAAATTTCCACTACAGTAAGGCCGCATCCACAGCCACAGCCGCAACCACAGCCTCCCCCAGCACCTTTACCTCCGATCGAAGAATCTGCCCTCGCACCGGTACCTGTCCCAGCTGAGGATACTGAACTCCCTGACACAACTGTTGTAGCGATTACAACGACTTCCATTCACCTGCCTTCACCCACAAGTAATGATATAATAATTTTATGTATCTGCTTTCAGTAACTTGCTTTTATTACATGTAATCATTTTTTAATCTGCTGAATAACATGTCATATGTATTCTATGTTTTGTGTTGTATTCTTGAAATCAGTTAGAAGAAGGAAGAAAGAATAGAAAAAGTAAATAATTACAGATATTTGGGGACTATGAGATTTTTTGTTAGAGGCTGTACTTTTTTTACTGTTAATAAACATTTATCTTCACCTTGTTCCAGTGTGTGCCGGTATATCATGATGGGCTTTTATCAGATAGGTATTACTTAATTTTTTGTTGTCTCAATTTTCGTTTACGCCTGAATATGTTAAAACTATTTTAATGGACTTTTTAGTATTCATACGTTCTACTGAATTACAGTTATCTCAGTTTTGATTGTTTTAGCGTGATAAATGAATAAGGTAAAAGTCCAATTGGCTGCATAATAGTCTATTAAATTAACTCATGAAATTGAAAAATTTCAGCTCTGTATATGAGCCTTTTAATCTTAACTGCTTGTGTTCTGAGAATCTATTCCTGATCAACATACCAAAATCTTGTTCTTTACCTTACAGTTTCACTCTCACTTAAAGGAAACTATTCAGGCACTGTAATTTATCTTCAGATACATCTTTTTTTACTCTGTCATTAATATGTTTGTTTTTAATTGCAAGTCAAAGAAAAGAGTTGTCGAGGATTAATTTACTTCTAAGAGATCAGTGGCCTTGCTTGGCCTTACTGTTTCTGCATCAGTCGATAAGATTGTTACTTCTTATATGTTGGTGCATATTTTATTTTGTTTATACGTCAGTTTATTTTTTATTTTTTTGAGACTACTCTGTCAGGAAATACAAATAGACTTGGCTGTTTATAGCCGATGACACTTTCAGAGTCTCCTTGTCCTTAATGAGGAGACATAGAGGAAATGTAAATTGTTTATACATCAGTGTGAAAAATTTCATTGCAGAAAGTAATGTCATAGTACTGTGTTATTAAAGCCTACCTTGCTCCTTAATTTAAAATACAGTACAATTTTCATGTCTTACTGCCAAGGATTCATCTAGTTTGTCCACATCAGCATTTAATGGTTGAAAAAAATGTTTGACTTGGATGAGTTGTGCTTTTATAATGATTCTTTTTATATAATATACGGAAAGTTACTACTGTAACACACAATAACTACTTAGCATTCATGACCAAAAAAAATCTAATCTCCTGATTGGTCATAAGGAATCCTAACTATCCTCATATCATAAATCCACAACCTTTGCATTCTTAGAAAAATTGTTTTTTTGGTAGTGGTCTTCTGATTGTATACTTTTTAAGCCATTCTCACAATAGATAAAATCATCACATCATTTAAGGATTTTATACTGTGTCCCTAAAGATGACCCGTGCATTTGAACTATTGTATCTTTCTCGGAAGAATTTGTTCATTAAAAATGAAAGCATCATTTTAACCCAAATATAGTAAGTGATCTTTATACTGAGTTAAATTATTACTTTAATATTCTCAGTTAATTCTTAATAAAAAAAGTCTCACCTTTTTTTTAGCCGTTTTTAAATTTTTGCATCAGTGACAATTTTATAAATTGTAATAGAAAGTTAGTGATTTATAATCTTACATTATTGTTATTATTTTTTTAATCTGAATTGATTTAATTATGCCCTATGATCTTTTAATTAGTTTAAAAAGTAAATAACTAACAATGAACCCATTACAGAAATATAATAATTATAAGATTCTATTGTAACTTTTTTTGTATGTTTACTTTAAAAAAAAGGAGATAGTATATGAAGTAGTTAATGTGAAAAACAGCAATTTTTAAAAAAATTTGTTCAGTGACCACTATGATTTTTATAATTAGTCTTTATTTAATCTAAGAAGATACACATTAATTATATGCTGTTGTGACAGATAACGCAGGTCAACAAAAAAAAACAGGTCAACAAAAAAAAAAAATAATTTGGAACTGAGATAAAAGTAGGTGAATTAGAATGTATTTTTTGTGCAGAATCTTAAATGAAATCAGTTTTTCTTTATCACCCTCAGATTTTTAGTTACGACTGTTTAAAATATTGAGAAACGTCTTAAGTAATAGAATACAAAAATAATTATAATTACAATTAAAATTCCTACCTTTATTTTGCAGATATTTACATTTAGCTTAATTTCCTTTTTCTTATTTCCCTTTTGTGTTCACAAAGTCTTCTCTTTTTATCATCCAGCAGTAGTCACTTATCATAGATTCATCCCATCTGTCTTGATAACGTTATTCCATCTGCAATATATCTTGGTGGAACCTTTCTCCTTGTTTATCGTTGATGTCACCCAAGTTTAAAGAGAGAAAGTCCAAATGAGAATGTAAAAAAAAATTTTCAATGACATTCTGCAGCCTAAATTTTGTAGTTAACTAGAATTCATTTATAAGTTGATCATGGTTTTAAGCTTTTTTGTTTACAAGAAAACCAGTAATAACATCTTTCAATCACTTCCATGCTGCTAGTTCTTCAGGATTCAGTTTGCTGTCAACTATATTTTCACAAATTAATTTTCTTATTTGTTTCTTGATAAATATTCCCTCATAATTTGGCTTCACTTAATTGTGAAAAAATCTGAGCTAAATATTTCAATTCATCTCCATCTTTATCTAATGTTTTTACAGAATTCTTCATCAGGCCTAGTTTTATGTGCAGAGGTGGTAAAATAATACGATATGCTTTGACAAGGAGAATATTGACAACATTTTCCTTTCCTGGGGAAAGGAAGTGATTAACGGATTTCTTTTTTGCCAGTCTTTACTGCGTAGTGTTTATCTGTAGCTTGACTATCACACAAACACTAGAAGCACATATATGAAGGAATTTGAAAAGTAACTTCTGTTTGCTCACTATGCGGGAAGGAGTGGGGCTAGCACTACTGTTTTTATACATACTTGCATGGGAGGCAAGTCGGCATCCAGCTGTGGCAGTAGCAAGGTCATGTGATCGCTCGTTGATTTTCTGTGGCTTGTTAAAATGTGTACTGCAATAGAAAACCCCACAAAGTGTCAACTGTGCTCTGTTATAAGATTTCTCACAGCAAAACAATATTCAGCTGCAGATGTTCATCAGGAACTTTGCATTGTGTATCGACCAAAGATTATAAGCGAAGGAGTTGTATGCAATTGGGTTCGTTCATTCAAAAATGGACAAAGAAAGGAGTGGCCGTCCATCTGTGGTCAATCATGAACTGGTTCAAAAGATTGATGCCGAAGTGCATTAATATTGACATTTTACTCTCAGAGCTTTCCAATTAATTCCTGTAAATTTCCAGGACTGTTTTGTTCGAGGTTTTGATGGGAAAGTTAGGCTACTGTAAGTAAGTTCTATAAGTAAGGAATATTTTTGCAGCCAGAATTTCTAAGTTAGTGACAAGGTACAATAAGTGCCTAAATTTAAATGGTAATTATGTTGAAAAGTAGAGGAAAGATGTAGTTTTAAGATATGTATAATAAAATGTATTTACCTACAACTGTGTTTTATTTATAACCAAACTGAGGTCACTTTCCGAATGGCCCTCGTATTTTGTAAACCCACTCTTGAGACAGAAGCCCTACCACTTTCAGGTCAACAGTTGCCATGAGTATTCATCATACTTAATAGCTTTTAAAATTTTTGAAATACTTTCATATGTTTCTTTCATTCCTACAGCATGTGCTACCAGTATAGAAGAAAAATTATTCGAGTTATACAACAATATTGCCTTTAAGCTTCTTTTAAGTGAGTGTAAATAAACACCAATCATGAATAACATATTCAATCTTTAGTTCAGACATTAGCCCCCTAAGATCATGGCAGGGACAAATCAAACCATTTCTTCTAAATTATTTTCTAAAGTAAATTTTCACTTTGATTTCTATATACTGAAATTTTAGTATCCTTGTTTAATAAATTTCATTCTTTAAGACATGAACTAAGGTGTTCTGAATATTGTTTCGACAAATACAAGGCACGAATTAAGTCGCTCAGTTCTGCTTGTGTGATGAGGTGAGGCTCAATATTTGATTCTTTTGGAATGTAATTAATACCTATTGAAGTTGAGGATTCATCAGCGAGCCTTCTGGGAAATTAGAAATTTCTTTTCAAGAAGTTGGAGCAATCGGAATCAGTTAATCAACACCATGAAGTACTGGTCTCATAGCTGCTGATGAACGAACATTTTGGTGTGCAATACTGCTTTTATAGTTTAAATTGAAACCAGTTACATTTGTTAAGCAAAAATAGCAGTCCTCATAAAGGGTTAGTAGGCTATTTCCAAATCATAGGTACACCAAAATGAAAATTCTCTTTTCCTTTTAACCACTGGGTTAGTTTAATGTAGTACTTGATGCGTGCTACATGTGGAGTGCAGGATTTATCATGGTCTCCCAAGGGACAGTCAAAATAGTGTTTGTAAGCAGTTTTCAGCAGATTCGATACTGGTTTTCGTTGATTTTTCGTGGTGAATTCTTTGCATACGTAAAATATTTGGACAAATTTTTACAAGCCTGATTTTTCATTCATTGTAAAATTCGAAACGTTTTAATGAATGAAAGTAAACTGAAGTATTACAGTAATACTTACTTAATTATAAAAATAATAAGTGTTTATTAATAAATACTTAATTACTCAAAGTACTTCATAAAATTTTTTCACTGTGGAGTGCAATAAAACTCAGTGTGAAACACACACACACAACTTAACAAATCTTGTTCAATAAAATTATACCAAAAGTTGTTCTGTCATAAAAATTTTTCACTAAATTTTTGGTATCACTTATGAAACAATCTTTATATGTATATGTAATAACCAGTACCACAACTAAAGAACACAGCAAGTCATTCCAAGAGTTGAACTCATTCTGAAGAAAATTTCATCATATAGAATTACTCATTACTTGACTGACATGTCTATACATGAAATGACGTCATTCAACTGTTACGTATCAAATATAGGTCTACAGCATGCATCACAATATAAATCAGATATGAATATGCAGACATACTGACATACTAACTTGTACTTGTTCTACAAATGATGGAACAAATAAATTTAAGGGGGTTGTAACTTAAAAATGTTACATGAAGGGTTGCTTCAGAATACATATGCAGTTTCAGCAAATAGAATACTACATAGAACACCTACTCCTTTTTCAGTTCCAAATTTTATGTTGACCAGTGTAATAGAGAAGGTTCAAAATATATTTTTGTAGATAGTATCTATGTTCAAATCAGCTGATTTTGAAGTCGAGAGTTCCAGCATTCAAGCCCAAGTAAAGTCAGGTATTTTTATACGGATTTGAATACTAGATCATGGATACCGTTGTACTTTGGTGGTTGGGTTTCAATTAACCACACATCTTAGGAATGGTTTGACTGAGGCTGTACAAGACTACACTTCATGTACACTCATACATATCATTCTTATTCATTTTCTGAAATAATACCTAACGGTAATTCCCGGAGGCTAAACAGGAAAAAATAAGGTAGTATCTGTATTAGATGTTAATGGCTTTCTTTTATAAATTTTGTTTTGTTAGTAATGAATAATTTTTTTAATTTTATATTTCATTAAAAATAATGGAAATAGTTGTTAAATATTGAAGAAATTGTGGTGGGGGGGTGGCAATTATGTCATTAACATTGCCCTTTTGAGATTGTTTATATGAACAACTTGTACACTTTACACAGCTAGTATATTCTGGTAGAGACTGCACTTCAGAAATGAAACGAAATTATCACCTTTTTAAACTTAATTCTTATTTCTTTAACAAACATGTTACAAGCATTCTAATTATAGCATTATAATTTTTTTTTATACCATAATTGATTTAAGGTTATTCTGAGGATTCAAATGATGTCACCCTTTCTGTAACAGAATTCATTATGTTAAAATTCACAGTTGATTCAAAATTCACTTGAGAAAATTAATAATTTTTTAAGTAATAAAGATCGCTTTGTCTAACAAAATAAATTTCTAATTTTCATTTCCACCTATTTTTGTTATGTAAATATTTAAATTTTGTTTTTCTAAACACTACCAAAAAAAAATAAAAACCATGATTTTTCCTTTCAGTGGCAATGGTAATTAAACCTACAAATAAAGTTTTGTGTAAAAATAGTAGTAACAGGTTGCACCGATATTTTTATTTTCTTCTTTTTGTTATTTAATTAGCTCTTTTTTATTAGCAAGATACAACAGTTAAATGCAAGCATCATGTTTCATAATCCAAACTATACTGTATCTTTAGTCATACATGAGAGGATTCACGGTTTCAACAAGATGATGTCACAGTGATAATGACATTAAACTTCTTAAAAATATTATCTTGAAAGGCCTATTGTCAGCTAGATTCTGTAATCTTCTTCCAGTGTTTTTTTTTTGAGTTCATGTAGACTCCTGGACAAAAAAAAAACTGTACGATTCAAGAACTGAAAGAGTATAATTCACCTGATAGCAGGAGTAAGTAAAATCATACTTTAAGATAGTTCAAAATGCAGGGAAAAAAGAGCAAAAATGATACTTTTATTGAGAAAAATTGAGTATTCCCAATACTTACTCTGATCAACTAACTCATAGTCTAACAAACAAACTATAGTAATTTATTTCTTTGAGTTTGTTTTTCCAAAGAACATTCTATTTAAGATTGACACTGCTTGAATTATTTCATTATGTCTAGGACGCAGAAATAATTTTTTTTTTAATAGTTGCTGAAAATCCTGAACCACTTGAACTTTGAAGATGAAACTTTGATTTTCAAACTCCCTCACATTTACAGAAAGCAAATGAAATGCAAACAACTGTTATTTTGTGATGTGAGGAATGTTTTTAGTTTGACGAGGTTGACAAATGAGGTTAATTTTTAGGTTTCTGTTTGTTTTTGATGCTTTCCTTAAGAGCCCATACTAGACATTCATGTAATAAATATTTAAGAATTATTGTCACTAGATGGTTACAATATTTCCTTCAGACTGACAGTTTATGTATGTTTTATTTTAATATCTTAATTACAGTGTGTAGGTAGAGCCAGTCAGCTCATGTGTAAGATGTTCTATACCAAAAAAAATAGCTATGAATACTCTTGGTTAGGAGTAACTTGAACCACTTATGGTTGTTACTTATTAAATTAAAAATTAATGGTAATTTATTTTTATGTTTACTACAGATCACTTTGTGTGAAACATAGTTTATATTATTTTAGGCAAAGATCTGGGTTTCACAATTACAATACCATGATCAAGCAGGCACTTGATTTATGGGTTGTTTAATTAAAATTGACTAAAAGTAGCTGGACTTATGGAAGTGTATATTTGTTCAGCACTCTTTGTATGTCAGCCTGGTTAATGATTACATGTCTTTTAAAAGAGAGCTTCATGACTGGTTGATAGTAAGTTGCATTCTAATCTTTAAATGAATACCTGAAGTGCAGTATAAAATAGTAATTTAAGTGCTGCATGTACGTTAAACTTTTAAATTAATATTATGAATTTAAGTTATTATGTAACATTCTCTTTAAATCATGTATTTTTAACAAATGAATAAAGATTATTATTAACATTTGCATTAATGCATTAAACATGTACAAGAACATCTGCTTCAAAGGACAATTTTTCATTTCAGAAATTGCCAATACACAATTTCAAATGCAATCTTTATGGAAAGATTGAATAAAAATCTTGTACTTATTTCTTCATTAACAGTTTTAAAGGGCCTGAATAACTTAACAAGCTTTAAAAATTGTCACAAATGATGTATACGGTTCTAATCCAGGTTTATCTTTCTCATATGATTGAGTTTGATGTCATGTTTACAATTTGTTGATATTTACACCTGAAGCAACTTTAGATGTGTAGTTGGCAGTATACTCTGAATTTTTCCACTGGATGATCAGAATGCCCATTGAAATAATTTTTTTATTGCCATTTGTTCTTAAGCAATCACCCGCAGCAGATAGTTGTAAAATGAATTATAAAATTTTATTGTAAATGTGTTTTCTGTATTTTAGTTAATTCAAGGTGTGATTAAAAATAAGGGTTTATAATATAAAAAGCTTTGAACAGGATATAATGTGGTGTTACTAGTATTTAGAACTATTTCTTTTTTGATTTAAATGATGCAAGTTGTAACAGCATTTATGAAGACAATGACATCTTTCATGCATATAGTGATGTGTGATGAAATAATAATGATAAAATTCTCTTTTTTTAGCAGGCCTGACGAGATCACCACCAATTGTAGAAGTGTCAGGATCTGGGCCTGGTTCAGGAAACATTTGGCCTGATCGTCCAGTGACTACTGTTGGAGCAGAGTACTGCGGTCCTACATCTGCTCGTAACCTGTACTGGAACTGGACACAGGTTTGTTACTTTTTAAAATATCAGATTTTCCTTGCTCAAGCAATTCATTTCATTGTATAATTTAGATTTTTTTTTTATTGTAACCAAACATACCTTTCAGTTTTAATAAGTACATATACTAATTATTGGTATCTGTTTTGTGACCTGTTCTCTGTTAATATTTGTGCAGTCATAGTTGTAAACAACTGGCAATTTTTTTTTTTTAATTACAAACATCCATAGACCATATGCCACTTCATTAGTTATTGTTGGTGTATGGTGGAATTATATTATTTTTTTTACTTTTTTATCTGGTGAAATGTTTGTTCCTTTCTGATGCTGCCTACGTTTTATGCAGCCCAGCAGATAAGTTACAGAAAACCACTCTCAAGCTATGTTTACATACATACTTATAGTTTTTCTTAGATAGTTGGAATTAGCAATATTAATTTACAGCATCATTTGAAAATAACTTAACAGTTTATGTAAATCATGTTAAGAACACTAGATATGCTACTCCTTGGATATCAAAAAAAGTTTCTCTAGCATTGGTGTGAATGGATCAAGGGAAATTGTGGAAAAACATTGAACAGAGCAGTGTTTCAAAAAATATATAAATTATAAATAAAGAAGAGAAGTGATTGTAATCTATATTAATACATAAAAATAATTATTTTAAGAATTAATAGCCTTGCAACTATGTGAAGATAATAAGTAAATAAATCGGTACATGTTGAAAGAACAATTTTAAGGCGTTAATTGGTGAATATCAACATAAATATTTTGTAAAACTGGGAAACAGCTGTGCAGATTTTTTTCCTACCATGTTAAAGATTGCTAAATGTATTTTTTTTTTATTAATAAAATAAAAAAATAAAATCAGTCTGTAATTTTATAAATTGAATTCAAAACCATTCCTGTGGATGGAAATAACAATTAAACTTTTAAGATGAATGGGAAATACTATAGTAATGTAAAATTAATTAATTAAATTCATAAAGTATAATTTAGTAATTGCCAACACCCAATTTAAAAATCATAATAGAAGAATATACACTTGGAAAAAGCCAGGCGATACTGCAAGGTATCAGTTAGATTATATCATGATTAAGCAAAGATTTAGGAATCAACTCGTTGACTGCAAAACTTACCCTGGAGCAGACATTGATAGCGACCATAATTTTGTGATAATGAAATGTAAATTGGTATTTAAAAACCTGAAGAAAAAGTGTCAGATGAATCGATGGAATTTAGAGAAGCTTGAGGAAGAGGAGGTAAAGAAGATTTTTGAGGAAGACATCGCAAGAGGTCTGAGTAAAATAGATAAGGTAGAAAATGAAGTAGAAGAAGAATGGGAGAATGTTAAAAAGGAAATTATTAAATCAGCAGAAGCAAACTTAGGCGGAACAAAGAGAACTGGTAGTAAACCTTGGGTTTCAGACGATATATTGTATCTGATGGATGAACGTAGAAAATATAAGAATGCTAGTGATGAAGAAAGTAAAAGGAACTATCAGCAATTAAGAAATGCTATTAACAGGAAGTGCAAACTGGCGAAAGAAGAGTGGATTAAAGAAAAGTGGAAAGAGAAATGAACATTGGTAAAATAGACAGACCATACAGGAAAGTTAAGGAAAATTTTGGGGTACATAAATTAAAATCTAATAAGTGTTAAACAAAGATGGTACACCAATATGTAATACGAAAGGTAAAGTCGATAGATGGGTGGAATATATTGAAGAGTTATACGGAGGAAATGAATTAGAAAATGGTGTTATAGAGGAAGAAGAGGAAGTTGAGGAGGATGAAATGGGAGAAACAATACTGAGATCTGAATTCAAGAGAGCATTAAAAGATTTAAATGGCAGAAAGGCTCCTGGAATAGACGGAATACCTGTAGAATTACTGCGCAGTGCAGGTGAGGAAGCGATTGATAGATTATACAAGCTGGTGTGTAATATTTATGAAAAAGGGGAATTTCCGTCAGACTTCAAAAAAAGTGTTATAGTCATGATATCAAAGAAAGCAGGGGCAGATAAATGTGAAGAATACAGAACAATTAGTTTAACTAATCATGCATCAAAAATCTTAACTAGAATTCTATACAGAAGAATTGAGAGGAGAGTGGAAGAAGTGTTAGGAGAAGACCAATTTGGTTTCAGGAAAAGTATAGGGAGAAGGGAAGCAATTTTAGGCCTCAGATTAATAGTGGAAGAAAGATTAAAGAAAAACAAACCAACATACTTGGCGTTTATATTCCTAGAAAAGGCATTCGATAACGTAGACTGGAATAAAATGTTCAGCATTTAAAAAAAATTAGGGTTCAAATACAGAGATAGAAGAACAATTGCTAACTTGCTAACATGTACAGGAACCAAACAGCAACAGTAATAATCGAAGAACATAAGAAAGAAGCTGTAATAAGAAAGGGAGTCCGATAAGGATGTTCCCTATCTCCTTATTTCTTTTTGAAAGTGTATGTTTGGAGTGTCGCTTTGTATGGAAGTGAAACTTGGACAATCGGAGTATCTGAGAAGAAAAGATTAGAAGCTTTTGAAATGTGGTGCTATAGGAGAATGTTAAAAATCAGATGAGTGGATAAAGTGACAAATGAAGAGGTATTGCGGCAAATAGATGAAGAAAGAAGCATTTGGAAAAATATAGTTAAAAGAAGAGACAGACTTATAGGCCACATACTAAGGCATCCTGGAATAGTCGCTTTAATATTGGAAGGACAGGTAGAAGGGAAAAATTGTGTAGGCAGGCCACGTTTGGAATATGTAAAACAAATTGTTAGGGATGTAGGATGTAGACGGTATACTGAAATGAAACGACTAGCACTAGATAGGGAATCTTGGAGAGCTGCAGCAAACCAGTCAAATGACTGAAGACAAAAAAAAAATTCATAAAAGTGACAATAGCAGCATCTATGACTTTTTTAAAAATTTCTTGGAAGGAATTTCTTTGGTTCCAACTGAATATTTGTCCTTCAATAGAAATGTTTTTTTATTGATCTTTGTTCGTAATGGGTTTTTAATTGATTTTTTACAATCTGTATAGGGCAAAACATATGTAAATTTAGTTCTGCATTAAACTAATTATAAAATTAACGTCTGGAATGATTGATGGAAACACATTAGTTAGTAAAGCATGATCTATGATGTAATAATGATGTTAGTTTTTATTCTGTTGTGCGTGCACAATACGTCAAAGAAATGACATCATAACTGTATTATTTGCCACCTTATCTAATTTTCATAATTTACACAGGGTGGTCTGTGTAATTTTAATGACATCTTGATGAAATCGCTCAGTTTTACTCATGTGATTATTTTAAGCCTATACCATTAAACCTCTATAAATTCACCATCTTAAGGATTCTGTATACATAATTAATTTAATTCTAGTGCTGTTATCAAACATTTTGATGTTTGGGTTCATTAACATCATCTCTGCACAAAACGAAAATGAGTTGTTTTATTAGTGAAAGAAAAGATAGAAATCTTAGAAATATTTAAAAATGGTGTATTGGGTAAATCATGAAGACTATGTAGGAACATAAACTATTTCAGACATTAAGAAGTATGGAGACAATATTATGAATTATGTGTCACAATTTGAAAAAGAAGAAAAAAGTTTTTCCAAGAAGACAATGAGGAAAGAGTCCATCAAAAAGATGAATCGTGCTCTTTTCTAGTGGTTTCTTCAAAATTGATTCTTTGCTGAGGGAATTTCTGGATGAATTCTAGTAGAAAAATCCATTATTTTTAATGAGAAACTAAATGGAGATGAAAATTTTAATGTATGGTGTGGATTTGAAATTTTAAACAGGATTCGGCAACTTGAAATTCCAGGAGAAAAATTATCAGCTGGAAATGAATTTATTCAACAGTTTGATGATTGTTGTCAAAGTTTATGATGAACACTGTTTAAAATGTTGACGAAACGGGCCTTGAATGAAAAGCTTTTTCTAGGAGGAATTTAGTTTCCCTTATTGAACAATCAGCTCCAGGTAACAAAATGTCTAAAGAATGTACATTGTTGATTAGTGGTAATGCAGCTGGAGACCTCTGATTAAATATTATGCTGATTGGCATATCAAACATACCACTTGCTTTTAAAGGTTTCTGAAATCTTCCAGTTATTTACAAAAGCCAAAAGAAAGCACAGATGACTTGCAATATTTATTCAGATTGGTATGATAATTATTTCATATTGGAGGTTAAAAAATACAAGTAGATTTCAGGTAAAAATGGGAATGCCTTTAAAATTAGATAATGCACGTACTTGTTCTTCAGCAGGCTGCTTAGGAGAGGACAGAAAATTTGAAGTTCTATTTCTCCCTCAAAATGTAATATCCATTTTACAGCCAATGGATCAAGGAGGTTATTATTTCCCTGGAATGACTTTAATGCAAATAATTAATGAAAACAATTCTTTTGGCTGATAATGAAAATGTAAGCGGCACAATTACAGATGATCAAAGACATTAATTTGGAAGATTGCTGTTATAAGATGACTCATGGAATTTTGTGAAAAGCATGACACTGGCAATTATAATTAAACAATGTCTAGCAAACTGATAAAACTTATTGTGAAGATGTCAAAAATATAAGGAAATTCATAGAAGAGATATTAAATTGTGCAGACTGTGACTGAAAGAGTGTCAATGAATGTATCATCAGTGACAAGAATGATCCAGGGTACCAAATTTTGAGGTACAACAAGATTGTAGAGGCTGAACGAAAAGATGATCAGCCAACTTCTGAAGAAGGCAAAGACTTGCATCCAGGGCTGTCAGTTGTAAAAGCTCATGAATGTTTTTCTGATGCTTTGTACAGATTCATTGTTTAAAATGATTACATGAATTTGAAGTTCATAAATGAAGATCAACATTAAAGTGTGTACAGATTACAACATTTTTTAAGAACAAATAGTCTTTTTAAAGGTGTGTTTTGATTATTGACTGAAATTTTATTCTATTAAAAGTAACGTAATTTTTTCAATTTTTAGTAATTTTTAAGAAATGATATAACATGCAGTGTTATAACTTGTATGCAGTGTTGTAATTTAGTAAATTTCTCTTAGATACATTTTGTGTAATTCTTCCTTATAAATTCTTTTTAATAAGTTTTTAAGTGGTATTTTTTATAATACAGTAGTGTAGTAAATTTTTATTTTTTTTCTGATAATTTTTATAAATTCTGATTCTTTTATTAGCAAAATTTCTACTCATTGTATTTTTTTTTGTCTTTGTGGACCTCATATGATCTGTCCATAGCTATCTTGTTCCCAGACAAAGATTGGAACTCTTTGATATTTTAATTAAATAAAATATGACTATTTCTGGGAAATTTTGATTATTCCTTATAAATTTTGTACTATTGTTTTACTGATTTAATACTGAACGAGTAATATCTCTGTTTGAGATTTGCTGTGTATTGACAAGTAGTGATCTTAATTGCTTAAGATTTTGTTGTTTGCGTGATGTTATTCTTACAGATTATTTTGTGTTCTTTTTGTTATGTGAAGAATGTTATGTAAATTTGTGAATTCTATAGTATTATTATATTACCTCAGACATGAGTTTACATATGTATTTTAATGAGTAACTTGAAACGAATGAAGTTCAAATAAATAATGAATGAGGTGACAGATGGTTACAATAATATTTACAATAAAATTTAAAACTAGTTAACTTACCAGTAAAAACTGTATGCTTAGGACATGTATTTTAATGAGAAGTATTGATATATAAATATATAATTTTTAAGGTGGGTGAAGTAAGTATACAACCGTGTCCTGGAGGAGCGACAGGTTTAGCCAGGTGGAGGTGTATTGGAAGTGAAACTGGATCTCCATATCGGGTGCCATCTTCTCCTGATCTCTCCGAATGCCGATCAGTATGGTTGACTAGTCTAGAAACTCGGATCAATGATGGCGATTCTATAATTAACATCGCCAATGATCTCTGCCAGGTCAGGTCTTATATTACATAATAAAAAAATTAAAATAGTATGAATGACAGTGGTAGTTAGTTCACTGGAATGCACTAATATGTGAATACTCATGTAAAATTAGATTTGACAAGTATTTTCAGACAATTAAAGCCACACTAAAATTAAAATTGTTTAATTGATATCTTTTCTCTTCTGAAATACCTAAAGTGAAATAACGGTTGATGGTGTATGTAGAACTACTTATTTTAGTACACTTTGGTGGTGTACATAGAACAGTGTATTTTAGTACTCTGTCGGTGCACAACATTAGCTGATCTCAGCAGGTTAACAGTTGATTCAACAGGTTGGCTTGAGGCAAGTCGGTAGAGTAACTTGTTTTAAGGCTTTGTTGGTGCATGTATCACTAGTCATTAGTTATTTTCTTAGACATTTATAAAGCAATTTTTTGTAAATAAATACAACAAAATTAATAATAATAATAATAATAATATATAGTAACTCTTTTTCTGTGTTTATATTATACTGCTTAATTTTTAACTTTATTTTAACATGTTAATCGCAAATATATATTTATATATGAAATAAAATAGTGTTATTCGTGTGAATAAAATAAATACATTTTTTTAAATAAATTTAAAGGGTTTCTTTATTTTGGGGTTTTATCATTTTGAGTAGTTTTCAGTAGAGTAAATATCACTAAATTTACTAATCTTCTCCCATCAAGTATTGTGACTATTTTTTACTGCATTTCAAAATGCATAGGATATCTTAGCTAAGTTGTATATTTATTTACTTAAAATAAATAAATATATTTTTTTTAAATCAATGGTTTTCTTTTAAAACAAAGTTGCTCGAAAAGTAGAAAATAATTTTTCAGTGATAAGATAATCAAAGTAATTTTCATCATTTGTAAAAAGAAAACCATTGTGCGCTCATAAAATATTATTTTGTCTAATTTCTTTAATTTATGTTCACATTTTTACCTTTATTAATTCTCACAGAACACCTATTCCGAATTCTTCAGTAATATTTTATGAGCACACAATGGTTTTCTTTTTACAGATGTTGAAAATTATTTTGATTATCTTATAATCACTGAAAAATTATTTTCTATACTTTTTAGAACAATTTCATTTTAAAAGAAAACCATTGTCTTAAAATTTTTCTTTAAATTTATTTATTTTTTTACTTTTCAGTTTCCCACCTACACTTGTTCATTCAAATGTCATCAATTCATTCACATTGGTTTATATTTTTTCTCATTCTATCTAATTCTACTAGCTCTGTGTAAAAAATCAACTCTCACCTGCTTCATCTTTTTACTTTGATTCACTCACTTTTCATGGTATTTCTAATGTGCTTTCTCCAACCATCTTTTACGTTGTCTTGCAGTTTCTTTTTGTTTTGTATTCTTTGGTTTCATTTTTTGTTACCACAAGAATCTTTACTATCCTAACATGAAGAAAAATTATTTTGTTAAAATAACAAAAGACAGGATGACAAATGACAAATGACTTGTTATAGTAACAAAATTCATTTACTTGTGATAATAAATTGGTATGTCATCATAACAAAATCAGATAACTTACAGTAACAATTCAGTAACGATACATTATAGTAACAAATCCATTTTGTTATCGTAACAAAACCGTTTTGCTGCCACAACAAACCCTTAGTTAACAAAACATATGATTTGTTATCTATATGTAAACAAAGAATTATGTTTTCACAATATCTGCCATATTGAATTTAGAACGATACTAAATATTGTCTGCCAGATTGGGTGTCGAACTGTTTTTCATCAGAACCAAAACTGTATGCAAAATTTCAGCTTGATTGGATAATGGGAAGTGTGTCAAATTTTAATTACTGAATTTGATTTATATAGGATTTTGAACATAAAAAACCATTAAAAAAACAGCTGGTAACTTAGCAGATTATCTTTAATAATGGACGAGTTTTAGCTACAGTTTCTGACTTCTGCTTATTCTTTATATGTAGTTAGCGTACTGATGAAATTTATTCCTACAGCAGCCTCGGTTAGCAAAGGGCATTTTTTATATAATTTACTTTAAAACTCGTTTTTTATTTGTTATATTCCTACCACTACCAGACTACTTCTGACTAACTTAAAATATTGCTTGACAACCATTATTGTTAGTAAAAATAAGGATTGTTTTTCTTTTGAAATAATAAATATATTTATATTTAGTCATAGATTTATAAATTAGTTACCGCTTTTTTTTTTGTATTAATTCTGTATAATAGCTGGGCTATCAATAATGTGTATCAATAAATGTGTAGTATATTTACACACATGCACGCGCACAGAGATATAGTGAGAGAGAGATTGAGATAAAAACAAAGTGAGAAAGAGAAACTATACTTTGCAGATTTATGCTATACTAAATTCTATTATTTTTATTAGCAAGTTTACTACACCGACTAATACAAATACTGAAGGTGGTAGACTGAAATTTAAGACAGTAAGTAGGGATGAATGTTTAAACATGTTTCATGCTAGGTTTATATAATAAAACCTTTAAGTAGAGCTTAAATAACTGAAACTGGGATTTAAAAGTTAATTTATGATTAGTATTTGTTCATGTGTAAGTATTTTGCTGAGTTATAAAATTGGTTATGGACAGACATGAAGTAAAAAAATAGATGTCAGAATTTTTCATAAATTTTACTACTGATTACTGGTAACGTTTAATAGGTTGTAATTTGTAAAGTTTTAGTAATTCGCTTGTATTTTTGTATGATATTGATAATAAAATGAACAATAAATTTTTTAATTGGATTATTGTTATTTTGTTCTGTGTGTATGTTTATAAGATAAATCTTTTGAGGATGCAGTTCTTTGACTGTATAGTATTATGTCCACTTGTAATGAATTGTATTTTAGCTGTTAATCAGGAACTTATTTTGAACACACACCTTGAAAAGTTGTTATTAATTTTAATTATTAAAAAAAATGGTTTATGTGGCATGTTGTAGGTAACAGACAGCAAAACATTGTACGGTGGAGATATGATGACAACAACCAAAATCATACAGAAGATGGCCCTTAAGATGTCAATAAACATACAAACATTTCCTGATCCTCGTCAACGTGAAGCGATAGTGACAGAATTGTTGCATGGTGTAGTCAGAACTAGTAGTAATTTACTGGATTCAGCACAGCTTCCTTCATGGAGAGATCTCACTCATAAAGAACAAATGCGTGTTGCAACATCATTACTTGTTGGCATTGAAGAAAATTCATTTTTATTAGCAGATACAGTTGCTCGAGAAAAGACTGTTACACATTCTGAGAAGAATATTTGTAAGTAAAAAGAAATTTATTTTAAAGTACGCATATTAAATTTTAATGGGAGTACTTAGGTAAATATTTATGATTTTTTTCTTTTGTAGTCACAGTCAAAGCTTTACATATAACAGGATGAGGTGTTAGATTTTTTTTAATGGTGTGAGCTGTTGTATGGTGCTTAAATCACTTATTAAGGGAAATAATTCCAGTTATTGTTTCCTTCCTAATGAACACAATTTTCTCCTCGTATCGGTCATCATGATCATGCTATTTCTTATCAGTGATTACTACATAGAGTGTTGGCATCTAATTTTTAATCCTAAAAGCAGTGGGATTACTTCATTAAAATGTCAAGGCATATTTAGACCAGATGTAGTGCTTGAAAAAATTTTTTCTCTAGATCATGCTATTTAATAGTTTTCCTTAAAAAAAAAAAAAAAAAATTATAAAAAAATCTGTATTGCATAAAATTAATGATGAAGCCTGATTTAAAAGCTTTTATGCTTATATCTTCTGTGAAAAGTCATACAAATTAGATTCATGGCTTTACTGGAGTTTTTCATGTTCTTATCTTAATTAATTAGTGCCAAACAAAATTAATTAGAGCAATAAATACACCTATTAATAAAGAAAAAAAATTTAGACTTTAATTCCATAAAAAATATATTTCATGAGAAACAAACAATATTTTGAGACTCCATATTTCATGTGATTTATGACAAAAAAATTTCCATCAAAACATATTCTCACATATTCATTTTTCATTATGCCAGCAAAGTTTCAGAAATATTTTTTTTTTGAAGTTATACTTCTTTTGGCACGTTAGGAGAAACTGTATTTTCAGCACGTTACATAAGTTGCGTGTGCCGATGTAACACACAATGAAGATCTGTGCAGGCCCAAGTGGATCAGTTTGCACGCACATGCGTGTAGTTTCTAATAAAGTCAGTCGTTCAATGCAGTTAAGTGATAAGCATGTGTTGTAAATATAACAGATATTGAGTCGTAATAAATATATATTTACATACGCAGATTTCTGAAGATGAATATTTTAAACTGTGAATATTATTGTTCATATTCATAAGACTTTTTTCATATTGCAGCTTATATTTATTTATTTTTTGTGAAAATTGTATATCAAGATTTGAGGTTATATTTATGTAAGTATTATTTTTTATGAGTAAAATTATATTTTTTAATGACTGAAAATAGCATGCATCAGATAAATTCTTGATTTTGCATAAATAATTTTAAATTTACCAAAAATAAAATTTTTGATAAAATACACTATTATAAAATAAAACTATTTGTATCATATTTTTCATATCATAAGATAACCCTTGTGCCTATTCAATCTCATCTGAAGAATTAATGTAACTAAACTGATTGAAATATATTCTATATACTTTGTTTTATATGACAATAAAACTTATGTTCAATGCTTTTTAAACTCTATAAAAAAACTGTATAAAATAAATATTATTTAATTTAAGTGTTATTTATTCAAACTTTTATTCATAGTATTTTATGTTGTCTATCAATTGTTTGACTCAATTCAAATTTGTTTGAATGCGTAAAAAAATTCTTTTTTTATTCACACCAAAGATGTATAACTTCTTACATGCATACATAAGTGCATATGAGCTTTTTTTTTAATTTTCGGTTCTAAAGCAGATAGCTAATGATTCACCACTGTTACACTGATAAAGTAAAAGAGAAAAGGACAACATTTTAGTACAGTCTGAGATTTTCTGTAAATGAGTGCGGAAAATTGGAAAAATTGACACAGTTTTATTTTTTAAGTTTTTAAAAAAAAGGTGGGCGACTACATAACCCTTGACAAGAGTAATAATGCCAGTTGGTAATTATCAGTTTTTTTAGTATTACTTTTTATCCACAATGATCATAAGTGCCTTGGCAGAATTATATTTACTATATTCTGATGAGATTAATAAGCAATTGAAAAAAAAAACATTGAATAATTGTGAAATAAATTCAATATTTATGGAGTAGGTAAAATATCTGGTTTTTATCTCATTAGGTGTCATTTATGTAATTTATTTTTAAATATGTCATCAATACATGTTATTTCTTCAATTAATGTTTTTACAGATTTTTTTAAATAAATTTCTATCAGTGATTAAAATTTATACACCCACCCATAATGGTACATAAAATAAACAAAACAAAATATATTGCAGTTCTTATGATTAATTAGATGAGATGTAAATGTAGTATATTACTTAGACTGAGTAGTATAATTAATTAGTTGTAAAGTAATTTAACAATGATTCATAAGCAGAGGCTTCATTTTCTTTACTTTCTTTTACTTAAATGTCAAATGTAATTTTTATTATCTCTGATCAAACTGTTTGATGAAGAAACAGTACAAACTTTCTTCTACTCCCAATATATTATCAAATCTGTGACATGTTGTATATCACACATTTAAGTTTATATTATTCAGTCAACTGTGAAAAAGATCCCCTCACCTGTATTAATATTTACTTGTTTTCAGAAGCACTTACGAATTAACTTTGATCTGTTTTATAAGGAAACTAAGAGAAAAGAATATTTATTTAAATGTAAGACTGACCCATTGTTACACTGTGCAGTAAGATTCAGGATTGTTACATAAATTTTATACATAAAGCCTGAAAATCTGGTTTTTCACAATCTCAGCATTATAATTCATTAGATTGCTATACTTAATGATATTCATAAATATAGAAAGTTCAGGCATTATCCAAAAGAAATCTGAAACTATGCAAATCGATATGTTAGTATCAGTCTATAGTTCAGTGCTATACAAAAAATGCAACTTTTAAATAGGTCCAGATTATTATAATTACATAAAAACGACTTCCAAAAGTTACATACTATTATTTTGCTTCAACTACAATTCAAGAGAGGTTTGTTTAGAAGTGTGTGTTTATGAAAGTTGGATTCAGAAGCTTCTGACTCACAGGCAACAGATATATAGCAATTGAAAATAGCTCAAAAAATTTTTAAAAATTATGAAAATGATGTCAATATTACAGACTGTGTAGATGACTTCAATAAATACTTCATTATTCCACATTTTTCAAAATATAATTAACTTACAAAGCTCTTTATACAATAAAATTTTCAATAAATCTCGCTCATTTTTACCGTATTCCTTAAAAATTAATAAATGTAATAAATTAAGAAAAAAATAATAGGAGTAGAAATTTTAAAAAAATCAGTAAACATAAATAAAAGCTTATAATAATAGGAGTAGAAATAAATTTAAAAAAATCAATAAAAAGTATTAATTAATACATGTGGATATGTGTGTATGTGAAAGTGCTAGGCATGTTATATGCTTGTCTACCCATTGTAAATACAGAAGACATGCTTTTTATGTCTGCATTCTTCTTATCTTTTTCACTTTTTATTTTACTTTTACATTTTATTCTTTAAAATAATTTTTCTAGGTTAAATTATGTATTGACAACCTCCACAGTTGGCTAATCTAAACAGGCTTGTACTATTTTGGTGACAATTGAAACTTATTTCTTAGGATTTGCAGTATTTGCCTTTTCTGACATCCACAGCTTGTTCAGAAATCCATTGTCCATGTTAATATTTGCCATAATTTTTGACGGGAATCAAAGTGGAACTGTTGACCATTCTCTTTCAGTTCTTGCACAATCTGTAACTTGTAAGGATGTAATTTTAAATCAAAATGAAGAATTCAGAGAACACTCTTGGGCAACCTGATCACAGCTGCTTGTTTACGAATTGAACGCTGTGGGCTCTGTACAACTGGAACACATACAGGCTCAATGTTGTGTGGAGTATAAGCACTTCTTGGTCATCTTGTTGGTTTCTTTTTTAGAGCTGATCCAGTCTTCAAAGTTTTTAATCCACATTTTTATCTTGTGTTTTGATGGAATGTGCCCTTAATTTCTTAAGAATACCAATATTTTTTCTTGTGGTACTAAAGCAGCAACTCTTCTTTCATGTTACTCCAGTAAGAACACATCTGTTAGGTACTCAATAAAGATTTGTTAAAATGAAGTAACTTAATAATTATCAGTACAAATATTTCAATTACATTTAAAAGCTTTACAGTTCTGTACATTGAATGTATAGTTAGTGTGAAGTATTGTACTTATTTTTTCAATTCTCTAGCTGGTCTGCAGCAGTTGATTTTTTCTCCAGTATTTTCTTTAAATTACAGTAAAAGCAACCTTTTATTCTCCTTATTTCAAATATTTACTAATTAAAATAAGTATTTATGTATAATCTTTAGTAATTACTGTACTAGTTCAGTAAATACCCAGGAAGTTGAAAAGTAAATACATATAATTTTTATTCACTTAATCTTAAGTATTTACTTAGAAATGGCCCAGAAAAGGTAAGTACTGTTGTATTCTCATCACTGATTGAGGTTTCTTTTGCATTAATGCAAAAGATTATTGTGTTAATGCATTAACACAATTGTCACAGAGTTATTATGAACCATTAATATTGGTAAAATTAATATTGTCAGTCAAATTTTTGCAAAGCTCATAGCAGTGATGTAAATTCTATTTAATTTACTAAATTATATATTTCTGTTCAGTAGGTTTGTAGTTTAATTACATTTGAAAAATAGTGTATAATTTCTTTCTCCTTTTTTTATTATTAAATTGTGTAAATATAATTTTAGTAATGACTATTTTTTATTAACTATTGAACTTACTATGTTATGGTCTTACTGGAATTACTTGTATGTTACAGTGTTGAGTGTTAGAGTAGTTGAAGTAAGAAATGTTGGTGCAGAAGTTTTTCCATCAGATGTAGCAGTACAGCATTGGTTAGGAGCCAGGGCTGGTACTGCTCAGTCGAACTGGCTAAGACTTGAACGTGGTCCTCTTCTTGAAAACAGTGAAGGTGGTCTCGTTCGAGTTGTTTTTGTTGCATTTGACCGCTTAGAAGAAATACTTCAGCCGCAAGCTCATAATGCCACTCGAGTGATTAATAGTAAAGTTATTTCTGCATCACTAGGGAAAGGTAGACACATACAGCTGGATCAGCCGGTCACAGTATGTTTGCGACATCTGGTCACCGATAATTTGACTAATCCAACATGTGTGTTCTGGGATTATACAATGAGGTGAGTGATGATTTAATGAGAGTTGCTGTAATTTATAAGTGCATATTTACTATTTCTTCTGCCCTTCTTTTAAATGAATACTATTTTTTTAAAAGTTGTTTGCCTGTGTATTTTCCCTTAAATAAGTTTTTGAAGTATGCTGGAAAAAAATCTGTTGTATATTTTCCTTTGCCCTTCAAGGAAGTTAACCCTAATGTTTTTTCCCTTTAATCCCAAGCAAATTTGTGGTAAAAATATTACTAATGATACCATAATTTTGGTTTAAAATCCATAGTAGATCATGACAGGTTTTACATCAAATTAGATTTTATTCTGCTAACAACATTGTATCAAGTTTTTATATACATATGCAAAAAGTATATTAATAGATAAAACATACAAATAATAAATTTTGTAATGTAGTAGTATTAATAACTAATTTTATTACGTTCAGTAAACAGTATTTCAAAACCTCAAATAAACTGTACAGGGGAAGGAGAAATAAAATATTTATGGTTTATCATATTATTATTCTGATGATGGAACTTTTTGCATCAGATTTTTTTTATTAAAAGATTCTATTTTTTCCTGCTTTCATAATTGTATCTGTTACTGAGTTTTTTATATGTTGATTAGGCATTCTGAAGTGTGACCAATTTTTCAAAATTACTGAACGTTGAGATAAATTGCTTAAACTTCTCTAACTCCTCTTGATTTTAAATATCATTTATATCTTTCTTTTAAAAGCCGTGTGCAGCTCTGTATCATTGATCTTCTGAAAGTAGTCAGTATTAGTCAGGTCATCATTACAGGTTAATTCTTCAGATTTAGCATCATTAAGGCATAGTGTTTTTAGCTGAAGCTTCTGTGTGAGTAAAATTATATTCCTAGTAATTTTATGTTTCCTTTATCATTTTCAGACTATAATTTTTTTCTAAATTCCTGTCATTAAATTTTCACTGACTTTTTTTTCAAAAGCTAGAAATATTTTTAATAGCATTTTAAAATGTTAGATAATTTCTTTATTTTTACTTTGAATTACTTTATTACTTTTGGTAACAATAATTGCAAAAAAAGTTGTTCTTCATTTTGTAGTAGATTTTGAATACTCGTGTCATGCCCTACTGCACGGTTGGGGTGAGCAAGATGTTACCAAGAGATCTTTACATTAATGCTCAATTCATGTAAAAATGTTTTGCCCCTATATTATGACCCGTGCTTTCAAATTTGATTGAAAATTTGTAGGTAAATTATCTTTTACACCGTTGATCACACAAGGACTTTATTATGATGCATCATTAGAGGCTCCTGATTTGTAACCGGCTTTTTTACTACTGGATAGCAAGGAGATGTGATTTTTTTGTTGCTTTTAATTGGTGCAATACCTTCTCTGATTTGGAACATAAGTCATGTAGTTTTCCAGTATGGACTTCATCAAAATAAAAATTTACACATTTTCTGAATATGTAATTTTCTAAAATGTACATTACTGTTATTAAAAAAAAAAAAAACTGTAATGAAGAAAACTAAAGAACAACATTGCACAGTTTGCCCAAACAGAAATTTTAATATAATAGTAAAATAACAAATACTGACAAAAGTGGCAATTGCAATTTAGCAGTATACAGAATGTATTTTTTTCATGAGATAATTATTGATTGTAATATGGTTTAGGATCAGCCTGTGTTGTATCAGCTATGTACTTTGATCTAATTTTTAATTTATATTTTGTTTACAATGGATATTGTGTCAGCACCTAAGTGGTTATTACACTTAAATATTAAAAAATACTAATCGTCTCTAAGATGATGATGCTTTTCTAATTTTAACTCACTTTCTGGTAATGTACATGTTAGAAAGTTTTTTGGTTTTTAAAAATAAAGTAAAACTTAATATACTAGCTAAAACAATTCAGGGGGGTGTCTCAATTACAATTGATTAAAAAGATAATTATGATTGAAATCATGAACAGATGAATTATCAGACTATTATTAATTGAAAAGTTTGACTCCAGGTTTATGTGTAATGTGCCCAGTGTATTGAATATGCTTAATGAATTTGTGATAAAAAACATAATATACATTTATAGAATAAATAACTATCAAAAGCTGTAAAAGAATTTTTTGTAAAGAGGAAACATCAGACTCAACAAAGTTTGCTGCCGGCATGGTATAAACATAACCTCTCTCAGTTTTAAATTACAAACAAGAAGTAAAAAAATTCATTTTTATGATAGAAAAGTTATTTTACAATATTTGTATAAGTTGAAGTGTTACTTTGAATAATATGTTATGTACTGTGATTTACAACTAATTATAATGTATAAAACTAACATAATTATAAAAGTACAGATGTATGATGCATTATAGAGCACAATCCTACAAATCTTATAATAAAACGTAAGATTTTAAAGAGTGACACTTATCATAACTAGGGTTATTTAAAAAATATGTTTTTGTGTTGAAGTATTGCTAAAACTTTAAACAGCTGTGTACAAATGAATTTTTCTGTTGGTGTGTGTATATCTCCATTAGGCTGCTTGTGCATTATCATAGGTTATAAAAACATCAGCCCTCCTGATGTTTTTAATCTGTACAACTTGTGTTACTGGTATTATTCTGATCTTAGGACTACTTTTCTTTCCAGTAATTGCATTTTGTATCCTTATTATTAAGCAGTCGGTGCTTTTATTTTTTACTTATTGTAATTTATAATTCTAAGTACTTTAAATTATCACATCAGTATTTTTTACTTTTAAAATCGATTAAAGATTGTAATAAATTGTATAAAATAGGAATAAGGCAACTTTTAATTTAAGTCACAAATTAAACAAAAACTATTATGTTCATGATCGTTTTCCGGTATTTGTGTGATAAGGTAGGAATAGTTATAATTTTTCTTGTAACCAGCAAATTAAGATATCTCTGCTTTTAAATTTTATTATTCACAGTCTTGATAGTCTGTTTATCTGTAGAGCTATCAGTGCTTTTTCATGTTATTACTGTTTGTTTTGTTAAAAAAGATTATTAAAGAATTAATATTGATTATAGACTTTTGTATTAGGTAAGCCTGTTCTATTTTTAACATATTTATGGGCCCTAATTTGGTTTATTTGAAAAAGAATCTTCCTTTTTTTCTTATAATATAATTTAGTGACACCACTGGTCTTAAAGGAAATGTAATTAGATCTTGTATTTCTTTACATCCACTCATTTTAATTCTGTCATATTTTAATTGTATGGCAGTATGATTAATGTTATTGTTTGTTCATAATATCTAGCTGTAGGAATTATAAAAAAATTATAAACATATGATTCATAATTAAAATTTTTTTTCTCAACCTACTCTTTTTTTGCTTAATATCATCAAAAGTAGAGTAAGCGGTAACTGTCTTTGAGCTTACCTTGAGACTTATTTGCTATCTGTGGTTTCTACTGAAAGTTTCTAATAAAACTGGCTATAAACTAGTGGCTATCTCATAAAGCTAGGTTTCCTGCTGCTAAGTTATCTGTGTAATTTAATTTTAGGTTCCTAATTCAGATTTATAATTTGTCAGGTATGGCTTATGATTTCATTTTACTTTTATATATGGGTATACCTCAACCTTATTATCTTAAGTTTAGTATGTTAATTATTACATTTTTTATTTATTTTTCAGTGCTTGGTCTGAAGACGGCTGTAGGATCGCATCTACAAATGAAACACACACAATATGCCAATGCAATCATTTAACCAATTTTGCTATTCTGATGGATGTTCAAGCAACTTATCTTCCTCCATCTCATCAGATGGCATTACAAGTGATAACTTATATCGGCTGTATAATATCTGTTATTTGTTTAATACTGGCTATTATTACATTCCAGTTATTCCGTGGTCTGAAGGTTTGTTTCATAAATTATTCATTCTAGTTTTGCTAGTAAACAATTTTATTTACACAGTTAAGTTTAACTGTAAACTTTTAACTGTTGCTGACTGTTAGACATAAATATTTAGATAAATATATGTATTTGTTTTCTAATGACTGTTTTTCAGGTAGATTTATTGATCCATAGTATTATTGTTCATTTCAGCTTCAAAATGTCATGTTACAGGAATTGTTGTGATTGTTTCAGCAATTTGTATATTTTAGATAATTGTGTTTACAATCTGTTTACAGTAGTCAATATAATTTTAAAGCAGATTCTTTTGTAGGGATGCTTGTTTTAAATCAAAGTGTTTAGTAAGTAAAGGAGTTGAATGAAACATGTATTACTATTTCTAATGGTGACTTCATTGTTTTATATAAAGTTAAATCTTTCAATGCCAAACTTTGAAACAAGTGGCTATTTCTTTCTGGTGGCACAATTTTTCCTTTGTTGTTTGATGATTATTGTTAACCGAACATTTATTTTGGTGTTCTTAAAAAAATATGTATATATTAATGAATTTGTAATTCAGCATCCTAGCAACATATAATGATTATTATAAAATAAAAACATCACTTGCTGCTTATTTCTTTAAAAATTCTCGCACAACACTTTGTTGGTGTGCACTGCTTCATCAGATGTATAAAAAATTTTTTTTTTTAGTTTAAAGAAGAAGGATGTTACTCCTTCTTAGTCAGATTGTGAAATGTGACAAAGAATTAACAATCTGACTAAGGAGTAACATCCTTCTTTTTTAAATTTTAAAGAAAAATTTTTTATATGTGATGAATTAGTGCGCACTGTGAAAGCGTTAATTTGAGAGAACTTTTAAAGGAATAAGCAGTAATTGATATTTTTACTTTATTTATTTAATAATATATCTAGATTAATAAATAAAAATGTGTATATATTTTTAATATTATTCTAAATGTAAGCTACCAAAACACAATAATTGGATAAGTTATACTCGCCATATTAATTATAGTAATTGATTTTCACAGGATCTTGCATCTTCAGTTGGTATTGAATTCTATATTTACAGTAAAACATATTTACAATTTATCCAAATTGTTTTCTTTTAAAAATTTTGAAAATTATCTATGGACGTATATGTAAATTCTGCTGTTCAGTACTGGACAAATTATAAATATGTTTTAATGTAATTATAGAATTCAATACCAACTGAAGATGCGGGATCGCATTAAAATCGATTATTGGAATTAATATGCTAAGTAACTTCTCTAATTACTGTGTTTTGGTGGTTTATATTTCATATTATATTAAATTTTATTAAAACTGGTCAATATGTTAGTTATGTTCAATATGTTAATGAATTATCTGAATTTAAAAAAAAATATATGTATTAAAAAATTATATAATATATTCCTTACATATTAGCAATGCAAAATGAAATTCACTTTCATGATGATCTCAGTGACTACAGTCATAAGTGCTACAAGCCGCATTCATTTTAACTATATCTTATGTAGTAGTCTTGCACATTGTTTTTTTTTACCAAGGAGAATTTGTGTGGCCTTCCGTTTTTTTAATTTTTCTTTAAGAAATTATAAAAAAAATATTAGAACAGGCTATAAGATGAATGAACTTTAATTAAGACTATTTCACATTGATTAATACTTAAGTGTCTGTATTGGATGATACCATTATTTATTATTTTTTCGTATTTTTCTTATTTTTTTTTATTCTTGTCTGCATACAAAATGTCTTGGCATCTTTGCAGAGCACTGTTGACACAATGTCTCAGTACTGTGTTGCTATGTAACCAGGTATAAATAAATGTGTAAATGTGTTTGCACTATTAATCTGTTACGATCTAACTTGTTTTTGTTGTTTTTAGTCGGATCGTACCACAATACATAAAAATCTATGTATGTGCCTGTTAGTGGCTGAAGTTCTGTTTCTTACTGGTATCGGCCAGACTGATCAAGTGGTTTTGTGCAGTGTAATTGCTGGACTCCTTCACTTTTTCTTCCTTTGTGCATTTGCTTGGATGTTCCTTGAAGGTATGTTGAAACTCCATTACCTATTTATATTATCTTACTTTTTTTTTATTAGCATTATGAATAGTGTCAAGTCCATTAATTTGGGTAATGCATCTATTTTTATACAAGAATATTTACAATAATTTTAGAAATTTTTTTCTTTTAGTATTAAATGTCTGAGTATAGCCTGGATTCAGTATATTTATACACAATGTGAAGGAGTTAATTTTGATTCTCACGCCTGATGGATGAGAATAGTAACTCGTGTTTTCACCTTTCTGTATAAGAAAGTACTTGGTCCTAAAACAAATTTGTCTCATTTTGTATATTTTTTTCAGATAAAGAAAATAGTTTTAAGTAGATTATAAGCTCCAGCTATAAAGTTCCATGATCAGTTGTATAAAACAGTGTTTATCAGCCTTTTTTTTTATGGTAGACCAGTAAAATTATAGTAAAATATATAGGGACTGGCAGACCCTCAGCTTAAATATTTTTGATGAGCCAAAAAAAATACTTGTAATATTTTTATATTATTGGTAATTAAATTTACAAATATATAATATTAATATCATTTCTATTTACAAACAACAAAATAATATATAAATGAAAATCAGAAAATAAATAACAAAAAATAAATATAGGTTGTTTTATTTAAAAATAGAAACTACAAACAAATCATGTTACAAACCAATTGTGAATAATGAAAGTTAGTCAGAAATTTGTTGTTGCTTATTTTCCACAATTGTTTCAGTGTCGGGTTGTAAATTACTTAAATCTAATCAAAGAGATGGATTTATTGATAAACAATTTCTTGTTTTGGTTTTAATAAGCATCATAGTTGAGAATCCAGTTTGACACAAATATGTGGTTGCAAAGGGAAATAGTATTTTCATGGCTTTGTTATGTAAATTTGGATATTCATTTTTTATTCCAATCCAAAATTTAATTAAATTCATAGTTGAAAATTTGTTTTTTAATGTTGTGTCTGAACTCAGCTCCAAGAGATGTTCTTGGTCTTTGTTACTTAAATTTATATTATTGCACTTATTCTCAATAAAAATATTAGTTATCCATAAATTCATCTCCTGCAAGTTTATCTTTGTAGGGAAATATTTTTCAAATTCATCATATAATGACTGTAAATGTAAACTTATTACTACATTCAGATTATCAACTATTCCTTTTGTGTCATAATAAAATCATAATAAGAATGAAATAAATCAGGATTATTTTCTTCAATTCCTTTAACCAAAATTTAATTTTTTTTTAAATGCCCCAGTTTTGTTAAATAAATTAAAATTAATTGTCATACTTCCCCACAAACTTAAATTAAGTTGTTTATGTCACTTAAATATGCCAGTTTCGCAGTCCAGTACATATTGGAAAAACATTTTGGTAATGGAGACTGTTTTTTATCAAAGATATCTCCACATCCATTCTTAATTCGTTAAGTCTGGTAAGCACTGTTCCTCACGAGAGCCATCTTACTTCTGCATGAAGTAAGAGATCCTGGTATTTTGCTCCTACCACTTGATAAAGAATGGCAAATAATTGAGAATTAAGATTGCTTTTCTTTACGAAATTAACAATTTTTGTCGATTCCAGGAGAACATCATTTAATTTAGTTGACATATTACTGGCTGTTAAGTGCTGGCAATGTATTATGCAGTGTATTAGTAATATGTCAGGACAAGCGATTTCTTGAATCCTTTTTTTACTCCATAATGTTTCCCAGTCATATTTTCTGCTCTGTCGGTATACAGAACAATAAAATTTTTCCAGTTTAAGAAATAGTTCTTAATATACGAATCCAATGAATCAGTAATTTTGGAACTTGTCATTTGGGAATCTAAATCTTTGCAAAATAATAATTCTTTAATTTCTTCAGAAGAATAGTCAGAGCAAAATAGTTTTTTTTAGAAATATCACATGATTCGTCGATCTGGATGGCAAACATTAGTGATAATTTAATAAATTTTATTAACTGATATTCAATATCTTCAGATAGAGTTTCACCTCTACAACTAATCGTATCATTTGAAAGAGGAATTGATCTGATCTGCAGCTGAGGGTACAAACATTTCACTGCAAACATCAATTAACACCGGTTTAATTAAACTTTCTCTGGTTGTGAATGGTTTTTTTTTGTTTTGGCTGTATGTAGTGCAACTAAATATGAAATTTCAATTGTGATTTATTTTGAATAAAAGTTTCTCTAAATTTTTTCTTTTGGAGATTAAATTCTTATTTTTGTTCAGATTATTCCAATGGTTTCTATTCTAGTTAAGGATGTCTTGATTTTAAATGTCGCAACATTTTGGGCGGTTTCATAGTATTATTATTAACTTTCTTTTATATTATGCACAATGGACATACATTGCCTTCTGTAGAATCCGACCAAAGTATAAAATCGTTTTTCAAGTATTCATTATTGTAGCATCTTGTGAAAGCAGATTTATTTTTCTTGTATGGTGAACATTCATTTTCTGTTTCACTCGATTTTTCTATATTTCCATTTCCCAGAGTAGAACTTTCAGTGTGTAAAAAATTATGTAAAGTTCCTTCTCTTTTTTTTACTTGATTTAAAAGTAATAAAAATTTATGTTTTTGTAATAATTAAAAGTAAACCACTTCACTGTAATACTAGTAGTTGACTGCGTAAAGTAAAGAATGTAGTAAAGAATGAATAAATGTAGTGTTTTCAATAAACTGAACTTGCACATAGCTGAGTCACAAAACAAAGGTACCACCAGAGCTGCACTCTTTAGTGCGGCGTTGTTTTGATATTTTTTGCACTATACTTCATGTGTCACAAGATAGTTTGTTGTTGCCGATTGTGCAAAGAATAACATGCATGCAATAAATTAAACACGTATCAGTATTCACCAATGTGTACATACAGAACATTATTAAATAATTATAATATATAAATTTTATATTACCATTATATGAATTTTTTATAAATGTTCATTTTTTTCTCATATTTTTAAAGTTTAATTTTTTTTGTGGGTCAATTTGTTCAGGGACTGGTAGCATTATCTCATGAACCATCACTGGTCCCATGGACCGGTGGTTGAGAAACAGTGGTATAAAATACATGAAAGTTTGAGCTTTTAACAATTGTCTCCTTTGATTTACTCTCCATCTTGGCTGGTGCTTTGCCATTTGCAATGTTTTTTGTCATTCGTGCTAGAAGTTTTTAGTTGAAAGGCTTCTGAGCTCAGTTATTTTGCTTTTGCATCTTCTGTGAATTAAAATAGTTTCCCTGCAGCAAATTTTCAATTTTTTGAGTATTTAAAAGTCGCAGGATGGTGATCTGGTGAGTGGAATGAATTTTTCAAAACTTTGATCTACATCATCAAAACCAGTTTCATAGATGAGGAGGTATGCAGGTGCATTATCTTGATAAAGACTCCAGTTCTCGTTTTAAAAGAATTTATTTTTCTATCCACTGGTCTATCATCACCCTGTTAAGTATTATCACTCGGTCATCAATCACTTTGAATAATTTCATTGATTTTTTTTTAAAGTTTTCATCCACTTTTCATTCGATTAGAGGTCTAAAACATAAGTTGTTTTTGACCTCTGTTCAGTCCTCACAAAACATTTTTTGCCGATTAAAACAACCATTAAAAGCCAAGAAGGAGAAAGACATGAGTGTAAATATAGTATTTCCAGGACTGTATATGTTGATTTTTATGATGGAAATAGTATACTTTTCCCTTCAAGACATTGCTGCTTCTTGAAAACCAACCAATAATCACGATTATAGTATACAAATCTTTAATTGTAATCATAAAACTTTTTTAAAAATGAAATGTTATTAATAATAATACACTCTTTTGTGTAAATAAATTTATTGATGTATGTTTGTTTTTACAAACATTGAACTCTGAAATAAAATCTTGTTAGATTTATATTTATGTAGTGAAAAATACATGATTTATTTGTAATGACAACTTATACAAAAATCTGTATAAAATTAAGGAAAGATTTATATATTAATAAATAATGGTATATTTTAGTTTCAAGACCATACATTATTTTTTTTAAACAAAGGTATGAGGAGAAATGGGGCAAATTAATATTACCAGCAATTGTGCTGGATCTTGGAAATCTTATGTGATTGCTAACTAGCCTGTCTGCCAGGTCATATAAATCTGTGTGATAGGCCTTAGTAGGGTCTGGTAAGTTGGTTTTTTTTTTTTTAGTGCTGTAGGTACCTACTAAGGGTTATATAATACGTATATGTCAGTCAATTTTTTTTTTTTTAGCTATTTCTGCTCTTAGTTTTTGTGTGTAGACTTTGTCTTTTCACAGATTTCATAACATTTTTGAGGATCTTATATAATGTTTTTTTTCTATATTTTACTTACTTTTAATATTTATCATTAATATTAATAAAATTAATTTATTTTTAAATGTTATATCTTAATTTTTTTCTTAAACATATTAAATATTTTTTTACAGTACTTTTTCTGATAAAAATTCCTTTTTCTTTCTTACCTTATACCCATTTTACTTGTCCACAGATTTTTTTTATCTTTAATATTATAACCTTTCGGATTGATTTTTTTGTTTTTTCAATTTAATCTGTCTTAGAATTATAAAAGCATTCACTTATCTTTTGTCATTATTTTTAAAGATTTATTTACTTGTATCAATAATAATTATTCCAGTTATGATAGTTTTCTATTTCTATTTATAATTTTGTCTTTTATTATTTCTGTTCCTGCCTTTTTAATCATCTTGTTTTCTATACAGATTAGAAACAGTTTATGAGAATAGTTTTTCTAAATAAAATTCCTGAAAATAAATTTATTTTACTTTAGTATATTTTATCATTCATTTTCCTTTGGTGTAGATTATTTATAAAAAAAAATTGGTTGTTACTATTATTAAAAAAAAAAAAGATTATAATATTTTTAACATGACCGGAAAAATATCAGCGGCCTATGAGTTCAAGTGTAATCCAGGCCCAAAGCAAAGTCAAATTATTGGAGTTCTTATGAGGATCAGATCACTCAAATCATTGAAAGATGTTTTTTTTTTGTAATTTACAACCCCTTCATTATTCAGATTGATGGAAAAAAATTGGTTAAGTTGGTGAATTAAATAGAAAAATAATTATAGCAAATGTGTTAATTCAACTGTTGGCAGGAGGTGACTTTAATGCTTCTATGTGGAATGTGTTAAAAAATTATGGTTTCACTGTTATCCTGTAGCCATAATTATATATATGATAAGAGTAAATTTGATTAATTGCCTTTGCTGTGTTTGGTTACACTTGCTTATGTTTGGTTTGATTATGTTTATTCCATGTATTGACAAGTCGTACGTACATTGACATAATCTAACCAAACATAACCTACACTTGCTTCACTCGCTAACTTTGTCTGATTAATGTTAAATATACTATTATATATGTTAGTCTCCAACATTGGAGGCGATTAATCAGATTCACCAGTAATTATGCATAATCACTATATTAATCAAATTTTCCATAACATGTATATATATATATATATATATATATATATATATATATATATATTTAATAGAATATTATATTGTATATATAGATATTTACAGAGATATTGTACATAGGAAAAAATGGACTATAAAAAGTGTAACCTAAATACATTAATATAAATTTATATAAAAACAAAAACAGTTTACAAACTGTTAAGTTTTTTATGAAATAGTCATCAGTAGGTTATTCATTAAATTAAGTAGGTAATATTGGCTGTAATAACACTTGCAGCTACTGTATTAAAATTGACTAGAGGGTACATCATTTTACTTTGAGACATGGATTTAGCCTTTTTATAAAATTACCAATATTGGCTATTATTTTTGTTGATATCTAACATAAATTTTGTAATCTATCTGTAGTTAATGTGTTTAAATGCAATAAGAATAGTTGAAATGTTGTTGGTAATGATTTTAAATTTTCTTTTATACTAAACAATATTAGTTCTTTAATAATATAATCTTTTATTACATTGTAAAGAGTATGTATCTTTGGTGTTACAGGTTTTCAACTGTATGTAATGTTAATAGAAGTTTTTGAAGCAGAGAAGTCTCGTATCCGATGGTATTATTTGTTTGCATATGGAGCACCTTTGCTTATAGTTGGTGTATCCTGCTTCATCGACCCGTTTAGTTACGGCACCGATCGGTATTGCTGGTTGCGTGCAGACAATTTTTTTATATTCAGCTTTGTCGGACCAGTCATTGCTGTGATACTCGTAAGTATTTTATTTATACAATACTTCCTAGAGCCAGGTTGTTCTTACTCTGTTTTTTAAATCCATATTTTTTAATCCGTTTCTTTGTTTTTGAAAATTATTATTTTTACATAATGAGAAGTTGATTTTATTCTATTTTTTTTTTTGTACTGTGTCCAGAGATATCTTTATCATGAAAAATATAAAATTTTGTTGGTTTGAATAGTTATTCCTAAAATCAGGAGTTTTTTCTGTTTGTTTATTTTTTAATTAATTTTATGTAAATTATAAACTAGAATTTTTTGACCTTGCAATCTTTTTTTGGAAGATCATGCTGAAAGGTAAATGGTTCTGTGTAGAGAGTTGTAAAAAACATCTTTTGGGCACCAGGGTGAACCCAGTTGTATTTAGACCTAGCTCCTGTTCACATGTGCTCTGTTGGAATTGTTTTTATTTTGTTGGTACTTGTGGGAGTTGAATGTCAAATGTCCCTGAAAACTCTATTGCGGTTTGTATGGAGATGCTAACAATTGTGAAGAGAACGATGCATGCGCAGTACCAAATGAAAATGTTAGATTTACTGTAATTTGAATTATCCAGGAGGATAGATCCCTTTCAAAGATCTCTTTCTTTTCCTCACATATAGAGTATTGACTGGTGCAAGTGGAGCACCTAAATGTGCCTAAACTGAGAAATAATGATTCTAGTGAAAACACTTTCAGATGACTGAAGTAAAGCTCTATTACGTCTAACCTTTCTCAGTGATGTAACTGTAAACAATGTCAGGCATAAAACGCTAAATACTTGTAAGGACCTAATTTTCTGTTGTGATTTATAGGAGGTTGACACCAAGGAATACCTTATTGAAGGTTGATAGCTCATTGCTTGTGAGCTTGGTCCCAAGGTTTGTTGGTGTGGGTCTGAAATGGACGAACCTACTTATTTCATTTTCCTTACATTTACTCTCTGTGTTCTGCCAAAATATGCTATCTCTTGGGGTTCAAATACAACCGTTCATTCCGAATCCTGAAAGGTGCTTAAGTTTCAGAGTTATGGGCATACTATAACAACTTGTCAGAAACCAGCAGTTTATTCATGGTTCAGCACTCAAGGGCTTGATGACATTGACTCCCAAGCAGAGGAAAAATGTGTAAACTGTAATGGCAGTAATTCAGTTCATTTGTGGAATTGTCCTTCCTTTAAAGAAGAGAATGCAATTCTTACAATGTCAATGGAACTAAAAAACAAACACCATATCCATCTCTACAAAGGAATATAAGAAAAACTTAAGCTCACAAAACCATGTACAACAGCATTTCATTTGCTACAATCAGTTGAGCACCTGTTATAAAAGAAACCAAGAACATGGATCGTGCAAAGAGTTAAAGAAGTTGTTTCAGGTGTAATCTGATCAAGTCACATCTCGAACTGCCATAACTACCAAGTATAATAAGAAAAATAAATCTTCGGCTGTCACTTCTGGTATACAGAATACTACAAGTGATGTTATTACCCTACCTAAACCACAGATGCTACTTGCTGCTACTACACAATCCAACCACTACCCGATCTCCATCTTACAAAAAAGAAAATTCTGGGAATTCCCCATCTTCCCAGTTCTCTAAATTTTTTAAAAGATTTTCTGCCAAAAAGAAGAGATCTCCTGTAAGATACAATAAATCTTATAATAAGTTTATTTTAACTTATTCTCTTAAACATATAAATTAAGATTTATATGTTTAAAGTCTTCATAATTTAATAAAATTATATTTAAATGTTTCTTAATTTAATAATCGTACAATAAAACGTTTGTCATCTTCATTCCCATTAGAGGATAGCAGACTCTTTGTCAGTGACATGTTTATTTTGTTTGCAAGAGACACGTCTCTGACAAAATGGCAACATATCTTTTTATAGCTATACCTATGAAAGATATAATAGGCTTACAGATGATAAAGGATGTATTGATGCAGAAATTTTCTTAAAGGACAATATAGTGGCAGGATAATAGGTTCTGCTTGTTATCCATGTTCTGAGTGTTGTTGTAGCAGTCGTTCCCATCAAATTAACATTTGCAATTTGAATCTACCACCTAATTATAATTTTCCGGAACTTGATCTTACTGGATCGTGATGTTGCTTCAGGTTCCTATTCTTTGATTGTCAGTGATTTCAATGCACACCAGTCATCATGAGATTCATCATATTGTTCCTTGCAAGAAAATATGATTGATAAAATAAGGCAAGATTGGGACATCTGTTTACTGATTGATGGATTTTCTTCCTTTCTTTTCTTTTCTTCTGGTACATGGTCCAACATTGATATTTCCTTGTAATCACCTCTACTTCTTCACCTCAATTGGACCATTTGTATTGATCACAGTCTAATCATTACATCCATGTGTGATGTTACTGCTGTGTTTCCAAGGCCACAGAGATGAACTGTTGGAAGGGGAGATTGGATTTCTTATACAAGTAGATTTGTTTAGGATTATGACATAAGCAGTGATGTATTAGAACAACTCTGATTTTTCATCATTAATAGTTGAAAATGCCATTGATTATATTTCAAAATCCTCTGGGAAACCTAAACATCCTCTCGTCATTTGTGGAATAATGATTGCTATCAAGTACTTCAAGAGTGTTGGCAAGGACTGCACAAATTTAATTGCAAACCCACAATTTAGCTTCTTTTGGTTAACGTAAGGCTTGTATGACTTCTCATCATGTTTTGCTAGTCACAAATTGTGAATTGTGAAGCCAGTATACTAGCACTATCTCTCAGACTAGTCTAACTTCAAGAATGTAGAGAAAACTGAGGAGTTTGTAACTCTTGACCAATGCACTCACTTCTAGGGTTGATATGTAATGGTTCTCTGGAGTTCCTTGCAGACTGGCAGATCATTAGCCAAGTTTCTACATTTTGTCTTACTGCCTGGACAAGCTCAAAGTGGAAATTACCTCTTTTTTACATTATTACAACTTTATATTTAGAACTTTATTATGAGAACGTTATATTTATGATTAGAACTTTAAATAACAAATTGAACACTCCTTTTATATTTGATGAACTAATGTTTTTTTCAAAAATTATAGTGATACTTCCCCAGGGAATGGTACTGTTAGATCTAGTACGATTTCTCACCATCAAGATATAGCATTGAACCATCTTTTGTTATCTATAATGGAATCTAATCTGAACTAGTTTTATCACATCATGGTTAGAAGCCTTGTTCATCCTAATCTTCAAACCTGGTAAAGATAAGACTTATTGTGACAAGACTTATTGTTCCAACTATCTTGTTTTGACAAGTGTCCTCATTGTCCTATCTCATTGACAAGTCTTGTTTGCAAGGTGATGAAGAGAATGGTTAACTTTGGGCTGGTTTGGTTCCAGGAGAAACTCTTTCATTTGTCCTGAGCAATGCAGCTGCAAGGTTAATCTTATGTCAATCACCTTTTTGGCCTCGAATTGGCGGTACAGAATGCTTTTCTTTCCTCATACTGCCTTCTTTTACTTAAAGAAAAGGTTTGGCACAGTTGGAAAAGACATTTTTTAAATATTCTCAAAGAGTGGAGAACAGGTGTAAACATAAATCACATTTATGTTTACATGGGACATTTATCAAAAACAGTTACTACATTACAATTTTTTTATACACAAAAAGAAAAAAAACAAGCTGTATAAGTAGCAGCTAACAGGGTTTACATTCCAAGTGGAGACGTTAAGCAGGATAGACTGTTTTTAAGCTGACTTTCTATTTTTGACTTGGTCTGATTTACACAATACTGTATAATATTTTTTTTATTTTTTAAAAAAGTGAGAAGTACTTATATATTTTAAATTATAATCATCCTGTAATTTACATAACTTTTCTTACCGTACCTATAGGTATTTTAGTATAAGATGCCTAAATGTAGTCGGCAAACTGATCAGTTTATTGGATTTGTTTAAACTGTAATTATTTCTGAAGAAAGTATTATGAACTTTTTTATTTTATCTGTATTAATGACTTAATAAATAGTTTAGAACATGTAGGATGTGGGGTTTAAAATGGTCTGCCAGGTACTAAACACTGATGTATGGATCGGTAATTTGGTCATATAATTCTTTTTTATTTTTTTTTATTTTGTTGGAATTAAAATAAAAATTAACCACTTTTTTAATTAAATTAGTTAGTACCAGTAATTAAAAGTGACTGATCATATGTAAATTGGTTTCTGACCTTTCTAGCTCTTACAGATTTTTTGACTGTGATGGGTAATATGAACACTTAACCGAGTGAAATTTATAAAATTATAAAATTACAGTTCGGAGTAGTTCAATACAAATTGGGTATTTCACTGTTTGGCTTAATATCTTAGAAGTGCATGGTTATTTCCAATCCTGTGCATCATTATTAGATTTTTTGAAACAAAAATGTGTAGCTACTGCTGTAGTTAATACTTCTAGGTAAATATCTGTATTAATTAATGTTATCTGATTTAATTTGAGGGTTATTTTCTGCACTTCCTAGCATTGTCATAACATTATTATAGTGACACATTTTGGAGTACCTCCACTCACAAAACTATTTTTAACACTCTAAAGTGCTAAAAGAATTTTTAGAGTGCAGAGTTTATGTCACATCATTACATCATAATAAAGTGCTAAGAGTGTTATTAGAGTGCTAGTAGTAGTTTTGTGAATGGAAGTACTCTGAAACACGTTTTTCAGATTGCTTGTTATTGTAATAAATTGTAATTCTCCATTACACTGGATTTTTTTTTATGTTTTAGGCCAATCTAGTCTTCTTAAGTATGGCGATTTATATGATGTGCCGACATGCGAATGCTTCAGTATCGATGAAGAGCAAGGAACATTCACGTCTTGCCAGTGCGAAGTATGACCGTATCTGCTATTTTTAATTTTTAATTTTGATGTCTTAGCAGTAAGCTAGTTTTATTTTTTTGCCTAAGTCAGATTACATTGTGAACTTTTCTGACAATCAGTATCTTCTAATTATTGGGCACTAATTACTAGTGTCAAATTAGTTATTAAGTAACTTTTTAAAACCCTTAATTTTTTTACTGTTATGATATCAGACATTTATTTACATACGTATTTTTAATGAGGAATGAGTAAAGTGGTTTTTGAAAACATGTCAAACTATTGTCAGGAATTCAACCTGAAACCAGCTGGCTTAAAAGTTGACCCACTGACAACTACATTTATTGATTGTAATTGTTGATAGTTATTGTGAGATTATAGTTTACTTAAATGAACTCCCAGTTTGAGCTGTTTCTTTCTTTTTAAACTAGTAAACAATCATGATCACATGAGTTTTCTCCAAAAATTGTAATTAACAATTCAAAAGAGGAAATTTTATAGCATATATATAAAATATAGAATTTTTCTTCAACTTCTTCAATTTTTTAGTTAATTCTATCATTATTGAGTGATTTTAAGATATAATAACATTTATATTTCCATTCCCACTTTTTAAATTACTTTTTCAGTATAATAAACAGTTTTCAACAAAAATAAAAATAAAAAATGAAACTTGTTTAAAAAAAATTCAAACTACTCAGTCCTTAATAAATTGAGTGGTTGTCTGAAGGCAAAATTAATGAAACTTATTATGATAATAAAGAATTTAATGATTGTTATAAGCATTTGGTACTATTAGACATAAATTAATAAAGTACCCTTTCAGAGATTGTTAAGCCCAGAGTTTCTTTAGAGATAGTGTTGAAGTTAATTTCTGAACCAAATTCTAGCTGTTATCATAGTCAGTTTGAAAAATTATATGCGAACTGTGAAATCCCAGCTTTTTCCTTTTATTCTGTTTATTTCAAAGTATACCAGAGATGTTTCTGTGCCTCCCATTGATTGGGAGCCCACTCTTTTTCACTTCCATAGCAGTGAGTAAAACAAATGCCCTCATTACAGCAGCATAGTTTCTTGGATATACTTAACTGGCTGGTTTTAAGTTTCCAGCTTATCTGGGTATCGACACTCCTTTCAATTTCTATTAAACCCTTAGGAGCATTTTAGGAACTCTTATAGTATGTTAGGAGTGTGTAATTAAAATAATACTTCCTTCCCTTTTCTGGATATCTCTTTCAAATAACCATGAAAAATTTCAACTTAGTAGTCATTCAGGAAATAGATGAATTAGATCTAAAGGTGTCACTGAGTTCTTTCCCACTTATATGATTATTTCCCTTTAATATAGATTATTTTGCAACACAGTTATGATTTTCAGTGTAGATTCACATGAAAATCTGCTCATTACCCAAATATTGTATGATAAAAAAACTTACTAAGAACATTATATTTTACCGCCATTACCATGAAGCTTTACTTGAATGGAGTTTTTAAACTATAATGAATAAATAGCACAGCAAAATCTGGAAGTATGATCTCAATTTTAATTTTGTTCATTTTAATATCGATCGAATTTCTCTTTCTAAAGATTTTTTATAGTCTGATATCACTACTGTTATTTGAAGCATCCTTATGTTTGTTTTATGTGTATAACATTTTTAGTGTCGCTTAATATGTTCCCTGCATCGTCTACAAATATGCAAGCAAGGAGCTGTCCTGTGCTATGATACACCGGGGTGAACTAGAATATTTCTGTTTCATCAAACCTTGGTGGAGGCCACCTTATTCAGAATGCTTTGTGTTAATAAGTTTCTCAGATTCATCTGTGTTATATTATAGTGCAGTTTGAGTCTAGCTTTTTATGTACTTTTTTCATGATATTCTGAATGTTATTTCAAAACACAGTGTTTCTGTATTATTAAGTGATTTTTTGATTTTTTAAGAATTAAAGTATTTATTTCAATTTTGTAATGTAATTAATTCTAATGGAAAATTCAGTTATCATTTGTGGGATTATCTTATCGAATGCATTTTTCCATTAAATTTTAAGTATATTTCTTTGAAAATTTCATTACCGATTTGACAAATGAAATCAGTTTACAATATTTTGGTTGTATATCTTATTTTTATTGTCTTAAGTGAATTATTAATAACCTACATTAAATGTTCAATAAAAAAATTACCTTCATATTTATATAATTAATTAATATCACAGAAAATATAAAGTCAGTTCGGGTAATTGAAGATGAGTGTGCTTGGGTATTTGTTCATAACTGTTTTCATCTGTAATTGTTTATTTTAAAAATAAGCGTCACTGTTTACATATCTTTTTTTAGGTTATTAGGATTTTTTCGTGTTTTCAACTTTATTAGTGTTTTTCAGTAGAAATTACCCTGAATTACGCATTCAGGAAATATAATTGTTTTGGTGTAATTATTACTCAGCTATTACACTTTGTCAGACATCAGCTAAAAACATTATGATACCTCTTTATGGGTAGGCTTTGACAACGTAACGTTGCCTTATCTTCATTCGCTCTAAATACTTTTCTGAACTAAATAGAAACAAATCATTTCAACTATTTTTGTTTTTCTTTTATGCAACAGTGAAAGAAACAAACAAGTTTAACGGAAAAAATATGGCATATATCGCATTTATTACAGTCAAGATAAAAAGATGGTTTACTGAAAATTATTACATCTTATGAAGTTAAAAGTATTCAGTTCAGCAGCAAAAATGTTTTTTGTGCAATTAAAATTGTTCAAAAATACTTAAGTATAGAAATTTTCATAAAAATACTTATGAGCTATAAAGTTATGAAAACTTAGAAGTACACTTTTTTCATATTGAAGAGCAAGATAACAATTTTATAAATTTATTCACTTTATCACTTTCTTGCAGAACGCGTTTATTACAAATGCGTGTCATAGAATAAATTTGTACAGTTTTAGTTACCGATTATTGATCTCTGTATTTGAATAATATTTTCTTCTGTTGGACTGAAATGATTGATAAAATGCTAAATGTAGAAATTAAGAGTTCTGCACACGGATGTCGAACTTCACATTTTCTGCTCGTTTAAGAAAAAATTCATGATTTCAGAATTTTTGTTTTGTTCAAAGTATTTATGTGAGTTTGACATTTTTTAAAACAATGTAATTTTATTCAAAAATCTTAATTTGTACATTTTAAATATGTAAAATAAATATATTATATTATTAATCATCAGATCTAGAATGCATTAAGAAAGTATGTTACTCTTTATTTTCTTCGTAATTCATGCATAATTCTGAAAAATTTATACTGATTATTTCTGTTATTACAAAAGGAATATCTACTCAGAAAAGCTTAGTAGAAAAGATTTGGATCGGTGAAAAAATTTCAAAAACTTTACAAAAAGTATCTTATTTGTTTCAAGGAGCTTTTTATATATGTAGTGCAATTAAAAAATAACAAGAGTTTAAATCTTTATTGAAAATTATTTATTTATTCTTCTTTATTCATATTGACCTATTGAAAGTAGTCTCTCAGAGGTGCAACACACAATCCAGCGTTTCTTCAAATCCTCAACACAATTGCGGAAAGCATTAAGGTATAGCCTTAAGTTCACTTAGTGATTTTTTTCTTTATTTCTTCTATCAATGCAAATCCAATAGTATTTAATGTATTTTTAATCAGTAAGAACAAGAAAAAAATCATAGGATGCACTGTCTGAAGAATACAGAGGCTGTGGCGTCAGTATTATTTTTGGCTAAATAATCACGAATTATTTTTGAAGTGGAGCTGAAGCTTTATCATGGTGCAAGATCCAAGAATTTTTTACTCACATGTGTAGTCGTTTTCTTAGGATTACCTCTTGTACAAATGACAAAACTACTAAGTAATACCGTTTGTTAACCACACGACCATTGGATAAAAATTCATAATGATCACACCATTGTAATAGAAAAAAAAACCATTAAAAAGAACCTTACATTCGATCAGAATCAATGTGATTTCTCTTCAGGAAGCTTCTGTGGGAATGATTGGATTTTCATTTCGGTATCATAACAGTATACCCACGTTTCGTCACTTGTTATGACATATTTGAGTAATTTTGAGTCATTAGCAATATCAGCTAACAGTTGTTTTGCGATTGCAAAATTTAACAGTTTTGGAATAAATTTTTCTGTAATTTGTTTCATACCCAAAATGTCAGATAAAATTGTTTCACAAAAGCCATAAGAAACTCCCACATTTGCATGACTTCTCTAAAAGTGATTAGATGATTATTGATTACAATGTCCTTTATTTTGTTGGTATTTTCATTAGTTGTTAATGTGTTAGGATGTCCAACCCTCTTTTTGACTTTAACTTCTTTACAGCTTTCTTTAAACCATTTGTACCACCTATAAACCGTTGGTGTTGACACAACTCGCTAAAAGCCTTCTCTAACAACTTCAAAACTTCACTGTACTTTATTTCATTTTTAGTGCAAAATTTTATCCATTTTCAAACAATATAAAACGTCACTCGTAATAGAATACATATTAATTATATAGCTGCCAAATTTGAACTGTGCAACTAATATGGCTGAAAATATTGATGTACATTATAGACAGTGTTGCTATATGCATTTTTTGCTGAAGTATTGCTCAAAATAAGCTCAATTATAAAAATTAATGGGACGGAATTAAAAAATTCTTTTAATCACACTTTATGTAATTTTTTTTGCAAACCCCTTCATCTTATTAAATACAGATTTTTAAAAATTAATTTATGTTATAAGTACATAATATATTTAAACCAATCACTTTGACAGTCAGTTTACAGGCTTACTGTTTGTATTTATTTTTTTTTCATTGTGTTGTTAGATTGGTTTTGTTCTAGAAGTATTATTAGGTTTAATATGCAAAAGATTCTCTTTTTTGGTTGATATTACTACTAGTTTTATCAGTCTTTGTTAGGAATATGTGTTAAGCATTCTCCGGTATTATTGGTTTGTGGTACTTCTAGACAGATAATAACTGCGGTTTCTTTGATAGTTTTCCTTTGATTGTTTTTATCATTTTTGGCTGAAACATTTTTTCAGTCCAAAAGTTATTTTTCATAGATAACAGTGAACATTTTTTTCCCCGGTTAAAATATAAAAATTAATTGATGCATTTAAGAATTATAGTTACAAAGATAAAAAATAAAGAAATACATGTTTTTTTATCTTAAACTGATTGGCATAATGTCCAAAACATAGATTTGACAGGCGTATTCTTATTTGTAATGAGTGCACTATTATAGATGTATCTTTTTCAGGTCATTTATTTTGTAAATTTAGCATACATATTTACATGTAGTTACTTAATAGAAATGTTTCAACAAAAGTTAGACAACTTTACTTTTGTATTAAAAGGAAATTCTTTCTAAATGCTTGAGTTTTTTGAAGAAAAAAAATGGACTGAAATTACAAAAATGTGTAGTAACTCTTTCAATGTGGATTTGTTTTGGAATGCGCTTAAGGGTGGAATCTTTTTCTCTTATTTTGTCAGTAACATACAAACATATAATTTTTTAACAACCACCTTGTTATAGATTTATAAACATTGTTTATAAATGATTAAAATCATCTAGCAACAACGGCGAGTTATGGGTAATATGATTCATTTTACTGAAGCAGAGCTGTTTTATCACCCAACAAGCTGTAAACTGCATAAATAGTTAATGTTTTAGATTTTTATGTTATTAATTTTAATGAAGTCTATCTATTTTGATCTTAAATTAACTGCATTTTAGAACTTTTTTATGGCTATCAGCTTATATCATTTCAGTATAAAATATATTATATGTTTTTATTGTGCTTAATCTATAAAATTTAGCATTATTTTTCCATTGTCTTATTGTTTGTATTTTTTTTTATCAGCATTTTATGATACAGTTGACCCTGTTGTTAACAGACTCCTTCTAGACCTAAAAGTTAAGCAAAAGGTGCTTAGCAAGAGAGTCTGTTAAACTTGAGTGTTATCGCTATTAATAACTGTTACAATAAGTTGTGAATTATTTATATGATGACTGTTTAAGGTACTATACAATAATAAATACATATGTGAATTATGCAATAATTTAATTTGAGGTCTGTTTAGAAAATAACTGAACATTACTTTAATCTTTGTTATTAATTTTACAGATTATTGGTTCTTGTCCCCTTCAAAGTATTCCCCTTCCCTATTCACACACTTATCCCAGTGGTGTTTTCACTTCACAAAGCAGTCCTGGAAATCTTCATTTAAAACAGCCTTTAAGATCCATGACGAATTTGCTTTAATGTCATCAGTAGTCTCCTTCTTTCATCACTGAGCATCCTTTCAGCCTTCATTAAAAGGCATCATTTTATCACTGATCTTAATTTTGGAAATAAGAAAAAATTGCAAGGAGCCAGGTCTGTGAGTAGGGAGACTGAGGACAGTCATCTGATTTTTGACACAAAACTGACGAATTGACAAAGCTGAGTGTGCAGGCTCATTATTTTGGTGAATGAAGTATGAGTTGTCTCAAGTAGACAAATGCCCACTCAATGTTCTTTCTGCTGTACAGTCATCAAAAGAGGAACAAACTTTGCTGCAGCCTGGTGCATGTGCAATTTTTCAGTCAAAATATTGCTACTAATCCTTATACGCGTTACACTTAAATAACAATAACATGAAAACTAAACAAGATATCAACAATTCAGTAACATGTGATTACAGAGGAGGTTATGCGGAACACATTGCTGCCAAGTACATGTCACTAAATATCTCTGTTGACACGTAATTAAATATGTTCGGTTATTTTTTGAACAGACCTTGTACATATATAAATTGTTCTAAAAAATTTTTATCAGTTAATAACTGTAAAAGAACACATTTTACTTGAAGTTATTGACTTTTTTTTTTATTAATTCATGTTAAAATTTACAAACATTATAGAAATCAGCAATTTTTATTAACTTTAACTCATAAATTTCTATAATCAATTCAGTTAGCTAATACAATAACACTACTACCTGAGCTTTCATAGATTTTAAAAAAAACTGCAATTTAACTGATTTTTTGATGTGGTGAAGGGAAATTCTTATATCTGTTCTAGTTGTGAGTATGCTGTTATGATTATAAAGTGTAGTTTTGTTATGTGCTGATCACAAATGATTTTACTTCAGTTCTTATCTTGTCTGTTATTTACTATTTATTTAGTCTCTTGTTTGTCGACTGCATTTATACCCTAAGCTATTAGTTCTTTATGATTTTTTGTTTGTTATTAAGTATTACATGAAATTTAAGCATAAAAATATGTGCTTTCATTAACTAAATATCCAACAAGTATAAATTTAAATAACCTGTTGATATTATATAGATGTTGAAAAAAATTAAATAATGAAAAATCTCCAACAGTTAAGTATATTAATACAGTACGGTAACCAAAAAATTAGTTATGAAGTACGATTGCAGATAGAGTAAATTTTAAACTGCATTGAATGTTGTTCATCTTCGGTAGAGGAACTGGTTTATTGTACATGGCTTAGGATGTTGGCATATCTTTACTTCACAACCTTCAGTTTCCGATGTTATTTCCTGAGCCATTTCAGGGAACTGTCACTGTCACAAAGGTTTGAATTATTTACTGGACAACAACCTACTAGCAAATGTTCTCTTACATGATTTGTTTCAAAGTTGATGTCTTAAAACTCTGATCATTGTGGTAACTACTAACTGGGTACCTTAAGACTTGCCTGGTGTAGAAAAAAATATTACTTAGAGCAAAATTCAAATGTGGGTTTGAACCTGTTTCCTGTTTTACTCAGAGTTTGAAACCATACAACATTTTCATTTCTTTTTGCATTAATGGTTTTCATTGAGTCTAAAAAAAATTTCACAGAAATAATTCCTATCTCGTAGCAAAGTCCTATTAATGATATCTTTCTGATGTGTTGTTGTCAGGTATTTAACAAAAGTTTTCTGAGTGCTGGGTTGTTCTGGTCATAGAGACACACATGAGGTGGCTTTAGATGGTCTCTACACAGGTTATAGTTTTAGTCTACAATGATATGTCGTTCTGGAAGCAAACTTTTGTACATAACGACTGGGCTCAGACATAAGGTTAAACTTTTGATTGAGAAATCAACAGTGTGGAACTATTGCCTGGGATTAGGTTCTAGGAATAACAGACCTAGTTTTACTTGATAGCCATGTTGACATTTACTTAGGCATTTTAATGAGAGCTAGATCAGAAATTAAGTTCCTATGTAGTCTCCACTCCACTGAGTCCTGATTAAGAATCAGCAGCCACCCATTGTGTACTAGAAGGTTCATTATGGTGCCACAGATGGAACCAGGATGATTGCTTATACAATACCTGAGGTACTTATCCAGGAAAGAAGAATAATAATGAGAAAAGGGACAGTATAGAGAGAGGGATGACCAACCCATAGTCGTATCTTTGGTATTATGTCTAAGCTAGATTGATTACAATTCAGTTTTTTTTTATGTAGAGCCTTAGAAATATTCTTATAAGTTGTTTTATTTATTTTAAAATTGTTGAATATGTATTTCTATTAGTTGTGCATTACTCGAATAAAAAATCAGCAAAATCTTTTGTAAAGAAAAACAAGGAAAAGTGTTTACTTAGCTAGAGTATTATGTGAGCTGCTGTGTCACCAGTCCTCCAGACACAAATATTACCATTATGTCTGCCATTGTTTTTAAATTGTTTACTATTAGGATGCAATGTAAAATTTTATTAAGTTTGTTAATTACATTATTAAAGAAAAATTATGGAAGTTACCACCTTTTCATTATTTCATAAATGTTTACTTTGTCTCAGTCTAGAAATGTTAGATTATATTAGATAGTCTGTTAACTCATTAAATGTTTAATTATCTGCTTAATTAAAGTTTTTGTTGGTCATTTATTTAGCATCATATCCCTTTATTTTATTTCCCTCCCTTATCTGGCATTTCTTCTGCCAACATATTTTTGACTGCTGTGTCTTCTTTAATTACTGTTTATCCAGTTTGTTTCTTTGAATTTTAACTTTTAATAGTGACCAGTTAATCTTTATTTTTACTGTTTATTCATTTACACCCTTTTATTCCTTGTGGGTTAGTATTTACTTCCAAAGATTATTTTTATCTTAAATTTTTTCCCATGCGAAGTAAAACTCGATTGAAAAGATAGAAAATTTTTCACTTGAGACTTGTACGCAGAAGTATATTGTTATGTTTGTTTATTATCACATATGTGTAAATACATGTGGCGTAAGATATATATAATTTTTTAAAAATTTTTATTTATTTTATAATGTTTTTTTACCTAAAATACCATTTTTGAAGTCTTCAAGTTTAACATTATGTTTGCATTTATGTATTTTATGATATAAAAATAAAAGCCATAAATAGCATTAATAAATCTTAACTCAAGATAAGATTTATTATATTAGTTGTTAGCATTTATAACGGATTAAATTTTTTATGATACATTATCGCAAAATTTTGTCACCTTAAGTACAATTATGCTTTAATTGTTTTCAATCGAGTATTAATATGTTTGAGTACTGGAATAAAAGTAGAACAGCAAGGCGATATTAACAAGTAGGAATGATGGATTTCAGCAGTATTATGAATTCATAGTTCTCAGCAGTTTACAAACCACATTTTAGGACTTGATTAATGAATCCATTTATTTTAGATGTTGTCAACCACACCATTTAAAATGTGAAGACTGGGTTTAAAAGAATGTAAGATGAAAAGAAATAATTGGTTTTTTAGATGTGAAAAGCTTATTATATTTCAGTATCTGATTATTAATTGTTATGAGTTTTCTAGTCACAGGTGTGATTTCCATCACACAGTACACACTCACACTTACTGTTTCTGTTATTTCATTTTGTAACCCTAGAATGAGTTGGCCAAGCCTTTCTTCTGTATTTCCCTACTTCTCGATTCGAAATCAAAAATCACAATCTACAGTGTTATTTATATGTACATTTTTTAAAAACACATATGGCTGATTATCAGCCCTGTATGATTCATCTTAGAAAATCTGTCGGTATATATACATCACTAATTCCAGAGTTACATCAATTTTCTCTGCCCAGTCTGACATTTACATGATATTTAATGGCTTAATGATGGTTTGGTGAAGGCCAAATGAAGGTTTGGTCTGAACCGTATACATTAGATCTTTTCCATCTGACTGTTCTAACCGTAATGTAAACTTACCCCTCTGTTATTTGAACATTGCCATGTTAATTTATATGACACAAGACACATTATGCAAGAAAATTTTGGAATGGTTTTGGTGAATAATTTTGATTTATTGTTAAAAAGAGGGTTTTATTTTATTATAAATTTTGAAGGATAAATTTGTTGATAATTGCCAATATACTCATATATAATATACTAATTGCCAAGTACCCATTATTTATTATTATTATCATTAAACGCCTTGTGTATTTCAGTGGGATTAAATCTGCTGATCTCTTTTTATTTATTTATTTTCATTTTTCATATTGAAAAATTCAGTAGCAGTAGATTGAAAAAAGAAAATCCAGGAGAATATGTTTTAAAAATTGTTTTTTTTTTACTGCAATAAGTTCTGAAAAACTGACGTACAGAGAGTAGATTGATTTTTCATATGAGCATTGTCTTTAATTTGAAGGTTTTGTTATTAACACAAAATTTTCTTTTCTCTTCTTGCATGGCATAGTGGGAAGGAAGAAAGTGCACTCCAGAACAAATTGCAATCACATCTGTAAGATTATTATTACTATTATATTTCTTATTATTACTATTATTTATAATGCTGCTACTGCTGCTGCAACTATTCTTATTACTACTACTACTACTACTGCTGCTGTTGCTGCTACTACTACTACTACTATACTCTTACTAGTACTGTTATTTTTAGAAATTGCTTGTAGTTTGTAGATGTTTATTTCAGTCCATTATTTTGAAATGGTAATTTTTAACTGTTTTGATTATTTTGTTTTTATTATTATCAGTGGTAGTTTTACATTTTATGTAAATATATGCTGCATTGAACATCATGCATCTCCATTTAATCTGGGAATTTCAGTTTCAAAGCTATTAAATTTTGTTTTTGTTTTATTTTTTACGGATTTTAGTTTTGTTTCAGTTGTGTATTGAAATTTTATTACCACTCTTGCAGTGTTGCGTAAATATTTATGATATGTGGTCAGTCTTACTTATTTAAAAATAAAGAAGTTATGCGCTATGCTTGTCGGTGTTATATTTTAAAAATTTTGTTTATTCATACAATAAACTAAAAGACTGTAGGTTTATGTAGAATTTTTAGAGCACATTTAACTTAATTTCACAAATTTTTTTGCATGTTTTCATTTTAATTCAGTGTTATTTTATCTTTCCTCTGATCCTTTTAAACTGTTTATACATTTTTGTAATTATTATCAGGAGTAATGACGGAGGTTTATTGGTTCAATAACAAGTGCGAGATTGTTTGTGTGTGTGTTTATGTTATATGTTGGCAAGGAATATTTATTTATTTACTAATAGTATTAATATCTGACCTATCAGATTTTGAGGTAACTTTTATTTTGATTAAACGATCAAGTTTGAAGATAAATATCTTGCAAATTGAGTCAGATTTTCATAAAGTGTTCATAAAAATTTAGCTTGTGGAGTTGTATTTTATATCTTTACTATTACAAGTTGGCAGGGATATGAGACACACTGTATCAGCTTGTGTTATAAAGTCATTGGTATAAATTAAATTTTAAAATGAAGTTATGATATGTAGGTGTCATTTTATAATTTATTCATTTTTGCATGGTGGTGGTAACAGAAAAGGAGCTCAATGTCGCCAGATTTGTTTTGGGCTGCCAACCCAAAAGATCTTTTACAATGTAAATAATCTATTTACTTTTATATCAAAAAGTAATCTGACAATGTTGAGCCCCATTCTCACTAAGCCTACAACTTAATAAAAAATGTAATTATTAAAAAAATTTCATTAAATTTTGGTTTAATATTTATTTTTTTGTTATGAAGCATTTTTCCTACAGAGACATCGCATCTTCCTTAAAGCATAAAAAGTTATGAGTTTCTTGTCTGAGAATGAACAGATCTTCTTAAATATTTGAAACTGAATGAGTAATACTCGATGTTTGAGTAATACTTCAATATTTGAAATGATCTTATTATGAATTTTGTGAGTTTTAATAGGTGAAAGTAAGGCCTTTGGAATTAAACTATAAAAATAGGTCCTTTTTTAGATTTACCTATTAAAAATCTTCTGAAATCAATTATCTAAAAAGTTTTATGAGCAACAAATGTAAAATTTATGCACATTTTATAAAAATTTGAGAGAACATTTTCTTTAAATTTGATCACCCATATTATTTAATTGTGTAGCAGTTTATTGTAATATTATGTCAGAATTTATTACTTTGATTAGCCAATTAATGCAAATAACCTTTTCTCATAAACCTACGCTTTGGTTGATGTAAACTAAATGACTAGAAATTCCTGGAATTTGTTTAAAGTACTCTTTACTCAGATTTGGTCATTTAGGTAAATAGAGAGGTGTCATGTGATTAAAACTAAAAACTGCTAAACCATATTAGAACTCTGGAACCAGTTTCACTGTAATGTTTTAACATCATACAGTTGTTGGTGTACTGCGTTTCAGACAATTTTTCTATTATATCATCTCTAAGATGCCTCAAGGAAAAAATTGCCTTATAGTACAGTCTAATTGTACCATAAAGGTTCATTGCATTTTAAACAAAATATTGCATATAATTTACTAAGAAATATGTAATTAAAAGTACAGTGCCTGTAAAATGATGAGCGAGAGAAAATGCTCATCTTTTTTAATTTGTTGAATATAATTCATTAAGATATTCCTAATTTTTAAAATGAATTCTACACTATCACTGGAAAAAAATACTTTTGTTTTAATTTTACCCCATCTATAAAGTAAGCAAAACATGTATATTTATAATAATAGACTAGAACACGCCTTAATCCTATGTAGAAAATTCTACATAGGATTTTAAAAAGATCTACTTTACCTATACAGAATCAAAGATAAGTCATTAGGGAAGTAGCTGTTCTTCTAGCTAATACGTTTGACCTTAAAAATTGAATAAATGTGGTGGCAGGTACGATCTTCCTGATTCCTATGTGGGAAAGGATGTTAGGAAATTTGAAATGATAACACAAGAGAGGAACTTAACTTTAAGCTCTTAGGAATATTAGGGTTGGTTATTGTCTTGCACAGGACTATTGCTGAGTAACAAGAAGGGAACTAAGAAAAAGAGAATAGGAGATACTAGAACACAAGTTAATACGTAAAGCTGAACGGACAGCTGTTTCTTGGTAATTTTTATGACTGGAAAAATACTATGAATAAAAATCCATTCCCCTTCTAATCATTAGGGGACAAAAACGTAAAAAATCATACATTTAATATTTTATCTTTTTAAATAGAAAGAAAAGTTTAAGTCAAAAATAGAGTTAGGGTTATAAATATCAAAATTATATTTTGAGTAATATGGTGATTTTAGTTTTATGTTCCTTTATATCTTTTTAATAATTGTAAATATTTTCATGACCTTAACTCATTTTGGATTTTGCTTATTTATCTTTTTCATTTTTTAACTTTTTTGTATTCTCAAAGCTATTTGAATAAATATTATTATTATTATTATTATTATGTACTACGATTCTAAGACTGTTCTGTTCCACATGTCTTTTTACCATGGTCTCTGGTTGCATTAGTGAGAGGAGGCATCAGGGTGTGAGGGAGTATGGAAGCTCTGAAAAAAAAACTTTTACTTTTGTAATGTAATTGGGAGTAGAGGCTGGGCTAATTCCATGCATTATTGTTAGTTTTTGTTATGCAAATAAAAACATGCATGACGTCTAGTGTATAATTAACATTTTATTTCTTCTAATAAGTGTTTTGTTGATTTATTATTTAAAACTATTCTGTTATATATTTTAAATATAAATCTATAAAATCTGTAATTCTTATGGCTTTTAGGTAATGCACAATGAATAATTAGTTTATCAATTTGACTGGCAATATACTGAAATTTGATTGTTAAATTTGTTAATTCTTTGAAATGATACTGTCTAAAACATTTTACTAGAAACGAGCAATTCTGACTTCTTTTTTCCCTATTTTACCTTTCTCTTTTTTATTATGGTACTTTGTACCATAAAATTCTATTGTCAGTGTTAACATTCAGAGAATAAACATAACTTTTATGATCACTAAGGTTCACTGAATTTTTGTGTTTATTATGTTCTTTAGTTATCATTTATGCTTAATTTTGTTAAAGAGTTAGACATAAAGATATTTAAAACCTTTTAGTTATAAATTGATACAATAGCAATAATTCATGAGTGATAAATACATTTGGTATTGAGAAAAAGTGATATACCCCTGATATAAAATGATACTTTATAAAGGATTAACAACTGACTTATGAAAAACTGTATCACTTTATAATTTATGTTCGATAATGCGGTTGAAATCTTACCAAAGTAATAATTCATATTGAATGAATATAATATTCAATAATTGCATTTGAAATTTATTGACAACACATTTCATCAAATTAAGTAATTTTGAAGAATGAGTATATTCTAGGGTATGAACCAATAATAATATCAAGATCAAACAAAATCCTGTGGTGATGCTTCAAAAAAACAAATGTTGTGTGTAAAATTATAAATGTTATGATACGTAACAACCAGTACATGTACATTATATGTCTCTGTTAAAAGCTAAAGAAGATTTTATTTGTGAATTTTTTTTCAGCAGTTTTTACATTTTTTAAGTAGGAATTTTTTATATTGCTCCAAATTAATATTTATGCTGTATTGAAAAGCTACATATTAATCATTATCAAAAGTAATGAGTACACTTTTTGTGAAGTGTATACAAAAATTAGATGTTATAAGGGATCATATGAGTTTTTAAAATTATATTAGATTGTTTTCAGATATCTTTGCTGCATTCATCCTCAGAAATAAATGAAATCCAATTGTTACCTTTTAACTGAGCTCCACTCTTACTCATTTTGCTTATAAACCCTTGTTTTGTCCCAACCACTTTGCTTTGGTAGTCATTTAATGCAATCAATCCATAAACTGTGACTCAAATTTTATCAAAACTTTGATAACTCATATGTTTTTTTAAATTTTAAATGCTATAGTTTATATTAACGTAAATAACATTTTTGGTCGGCGCATTTTCATGACTAATAACAACTTTTGATCGTTTGAACATTTCTCCTATACTTTAGCTACTTGTCTGAGCTCTCCATTATCATACAACAGTTTTAATGATTCAGTAATATTTAACTCAGTTACTGGTGCCTAGAAAAAGTAATGCTTGATGAAATTTTAAACCAGAGTTAATTCTTGTGTTTCTAAATTTTACTTGAAATCATATTATTTCATCTTGATGTTTTGATATTTGTCAGAAATTTATTGCGTCAATATGAGATAAGATTTAGTATTTTTGAAAATCTGAAATGTTAGAATAATGTCTCAAAAACCATCGCCATGTTACATAATAAAAATTGTATCATTCAAAACTCACTAGTACATTTGATAAGAATTATCTATTAGAATATTTTCAGAAATCTTGTTATGTTTCTCTTAGCAGAAGGATGAAAATCAGAATTTTAACTGGCAAAGTTTAATGCAAAAATTGTGAGGTGGGAGACCTACCTTGCATCATATAGGTAATAGAACAGTTATCTGATTTTCATTGTGTTTGTTCATTTGATGTCTGATTGCGTGTTAAAATATGTTTGTAAATTTGATATCATTTAAGTGTATTGAATTTATAGCTTGTATTTTATGTTTTATTCTGTGCTATTTTTAACATCTCAGATTTCATGTCCTTTATTAATTCTGTTGTACTGTGAAGAGTTGTGCCAAGAATCAATATTCACTGGCCATTTCATCAATAATGGACACATAAAAACTGAACATTAAAAACAAATGGGAATGTTACATATAATTCAAAAAGCCACATACTCATCGGAATAAATATTAAACACTCTCAAATACATGCAGAATCCATATGTTAAACTGATTGGCATAACAAACCAAATTCAGTCACTGGACTCATGATCTATTTTCAAATTGTTCCACTGACTGCAACAACAGCGTTGTAGCTACTGCAACACATCTGAAAATTCATCTTTCCATGAAACTGTTAGAGTAGGTAGTTCAAATTGAATTTACAGGTGAACTTTGAATGTTATAATTTTTAATATATTCTCATACATGATATGTAATGAATAATTCAAGTTATTGTGGGCAATAAATAATTGTCTAAAAAAAAATATTTTATTTTGATTGAGGAATAATAAATTGTAAGCATATGTTTTGATTGAGAAGTAGAACTGATCTACTGGAACCATCTGATCTCCTGTTACTTAACCCTACCAACACTTCATCTTAATGACATGTATATTTAAAATCTTTTTTACAGTTATGTTTATTCCCTTATTGTGATGAAAAATGTTTAAAACTGGACAAATAGATAAGTGATGATGGAGATTTGCAAAACCTAAATTAAATAGATAAAATAATTTTTATTTTAGTAACACATTTGTGAAAGAAATTAAGTAAACTGTTGGAAATATTGTTCATTATTTGCCTTGCCTAATTTTTCTTTCACGTTTGTAAACATAACATTATTCTAAAATCTATCTTACTTTCTTTTTATTATTTCATGTCTATTTGATAACCAACAAATTTCAGTCACTTGTAAAAATTTATACCTAATATGTGTTTGGACACGACTTAATTTAATTTCTGTTTTATATAAAATAAGTACATTTAATTATGTCTGGATTAAACCTAAATTGATTGAAGTGATGTTTAGTTTTAATTTAAATCTGTGAAGTGAAAAAGTTTTTTTTTACAAATCAAGATTTTTTTATATGATTAATTTATATATTTAATTCTTTGTCTGTCACTATAAATTTATTTTTTATTTATAATCACATTATATATGATTTTCTGTATTGACTTTTTTTTTTTCAGAGCGTGGCTAAGAGGTGCCATTGTTCTTGTCTTTCTTTTGGGACTTACATGGACTTTTGGCCTTCTTTACTTAAATGAGGAATCCGTCTTCATGGCTTACATATTTACCGTATTAAATAGCCTACAAGGATTATTTATATTTGTATTCCATTGTGTTCAGAACGAAAAGGTAAGGAGAATTTTGGGCCTCGGTCATACAACAACTTTGCTGTAGATCCTGCCATATTATCTGATGTAATTTGTAAACAAAATTTATTTAATATAGACTGTGTCACACAGAATAAAATAAATATATATATATTTATATATTCATAAAAGGAATGTTTTTGATGTAGTGTATATAAACTATTTGTTCGGTAAATTATTGAGGTGTCTTATATTTTGGTTAAATTTTATTATACATGGTTCAATTTATAATTGAAATTCCATTTGTATAAGGTCAATAATAATATTAAGCAATAAATAGCTCTAGTTTCCTTATCCTTCTGCACTGTATCATCTGTAAGGATAAACATGTTTTATGATTTAATTTATTTTTGGAATCTACCTGAAATAAGAACTGTATTGAAATTGTATTTATGTTGTCAATTATCTATTTGAATGCTTGAAATGTGAGTTGAAGAGAGAGAGAGAGAGAGAGAGAGAGAGAGAGAAGTGTGTATGTGTGTGTGTGTGTGTACTTTGTAAACATTTTATTCTTTATATGACTGGTTTTTATTTTTTGAAGGGGTTTGTTACCCTCTAATCTTTTTTCCTATTCTGCTTAGTCACATTGTATTAGATTTAAGTTTTCGATTTAATTTGTATAAATAATATTTATTAGTATTTGTATGTTTATTCATTAATTTTTTTTTAGAAAACATAATTTAAAGAAAAGTACAGGTTAATAATGATAAATCTTTATTATATTTATGATACTGATAGTTATAATTTCATTTCATCTTATTAAGACATTACTGAAAACACATGGCACATCTATACATTTTGTTATTGTTTAATTTGATTGCACTATATTATTGTTACGATTGTAAAAATATATGATGTATTATAACACAATAATAAACTACTTCATAATTATGATTATTGTGTGTCAACTTTGTTTTAAATATGCCCAAACATACTTCTGCGTTTACACATGACTGTAGTGTATTTGCATGGATGTGTGTATAAGTAAGTATGTAATGGATATAACATTCAAGGGTTATATTTTCAGTATACATCTTAGAATCAAACTATATATTCATCTTAGAATTAAACTATATCAGTTAATATAATCTTAATTGAGAAACTACATTTTTTGTTTTATTGAACTAGTCTATGTTTAATTAAAAATATTTTACATATATTTAGAGTTTCATTATAATCATTCACGTTATTGTTATTTTTTTTCTATTAATTTAGTTTTCTTTAGCTATTATTAGGATAATGACGACAGTTCAGTGTTATTAATAGTAATTGACTGTTGGTCATTACTTTTTTTTGCAATAAAATCTTTTCTGACTGAAAAATTCAGGAATAACTGGCTGATGAAAATCATTTATTTCTGTCATAGATTTTTTTATTGTGTAACTACCTACAAGATGGTGAATTTTTGTTACATTCCTAACACTGAACAAAGGTTTTCTGTAACAATATCTTAGAGTTATTTAAATTTCAAATTTGTCCAAAACAATTGTATAATTATCTACTGTAAGCTGGTAAAAATATAGTTTTTGTCTAATCTACTGCTGCTTTACAGATTAAGAAAATTTGTTTAAATTGAATTATCTCTAAAGATGAAATTATCTCACTGATTTCCCACATTTTATTTTTGTTGTAAATTTATGTTTTATTTTTTTTGTCTTCAGTCATTTGACTGATTTGATGCAGCTCTCAAGATTCCCTATTTAGTGCCAATTGTTTCATTTCAGTATACCTCCTACATCCTACATTCCTAACTAATTTATTTATGGTCTGTAGAAAATGTTTAAATATATAATCAATTACAATTTCCCGCTGAATTTTTAACTTTAAAGAGAAAAAATTATTAAAAGTTTTTTACTGCATATAAATCCATTAAAAAATGAAAAATTCATAAATAAACTGAAGAAATTGTCACACTAACATGTCTATGTAAACTGAAGATTTTAAAAATATTTCTTATTTAATTTACGATCTCTAAAAGTAATTACAGGGAAGACATTTTACAAAGTAGTATTCAGTTATCAAAACTGGTGTTCAGTAACAAATAGAACTGATGCGATTATTATTATTTTTTTTTAATCACTGCTGTTAATAATAAAATTATTAGCTATAAATGAAACATTTATGTTTAAACTTATTTTGTGTAGATATTTAAAATAGTTTTAGTAGATAAAATATGGTTATTCTAAGGGTATCAAACACCTTGTCCCTGTTGCTGTTCCCTTGAAGTCACAATACAATGTTGCCCGCATAATATCTGCTTTGTGTTTAAAATAATTTTTCTGATTTAGAGAATTTTTATAGCACTTTTTAATACTTGAGATTTTAGCAACTAATCCCCCTCCACATGGGAATGGAATTTAGCTTACGCGTGTGATAGCATTACACACAATTATTTTATTTCGAACACAAATTTAAAATTCACTCTCAAATTTTATTTATGTATATAGAACTGTAAAACTTAGTTTATTGGATTTGAAGTTTTTCTTGCTCATTTTTTGATTTTATACATTTTTATCAATTGCATCAAAATTGTGGAAAATAAAATAAGGTTTTTTTTTCCACTCTATTTTTAACATGTTCTCAATATTTCTTTTAATATAGATTAAAATATGATTCCAATAAATTTTACATCAGGTTTTATTAAAGATGTTATTTATTATTTTCCATACTCTAATTTAGGAATCCCGTATTTCTAATTTTAGAAAATTTAGCTTTTAAGAGAAGAAAGAATGTTAGTGTAGAGGTTATACAGAAGCTAGAATACCATTATTCACAATACTGCATGCTTATTTACAATTTTCTGATTGTAATAATAATTACTAATTAATAATATAATAAATAATTAGAAATAATAAGTTTAAAAATAGTAAATGAAAATTTTTATATTGAACAAAACTTCAGCTATAACTATGAGTGTGAAATGGAATACCTTACTGTACTCTGTGCTAAAATAACATAATATAAAAGTAAATAAGGTGGACAAAATTAAGAAACAAAACAAACTTTCAATCTGGTCGGCCGATAGCTTTTCAACTGAAAATTTCAAGTAATCATACATTTTTCAGAAATTATTTATATTTAAAAATCTGATACTGTGTCAGGAAATTTGAGATCCCTTGTATGTTTTCACTCCTAATATATTGCATTCGGTCATACAGTATTTTGATTATATTAACAATTACATACAAGCTGAGTGCCATTTTTAATTCTACATTTAAATTTATTTTTTAATTTAGTTAATAAAAATTTTAATAACTAAGTTAGTTAGTTAATGAGTTAGTGTTAAAGAATTACTACTAACGCTAGTTAGACAATGCATGTTATATAAACATTTCTTGTATCATATGCGGTTGAACCTTGCTACACTGAAAGAGTTTCTCTTTACCGACTTTCAAAGCTCAAAATCCAGGCAGAATATGATAGTGAGGATTAATTTTTGTTAGTACAATTATTTTGTATAAAAAGATAAAACCTGTAGCTTTTACCACTTCACCACCTTTTTTTTACTGCGGTATGCATGCCAATTACTATTTCTGTTTAAGTGCCTTACAGTTATTCAAAATAATGCAACAATATTTCATTTTCTTTTAAAATAAAATTTTTAATAGTTTTTTTCTTAGAGAGTAGACCTTACTCGGTTAAAATTTTGTGATAAAAGTTCATGTTTTATAAAAAGAAGAAAAAGAGATAAATATTAATCATTTTATCAAAACATTTTCCTGGGTACCTGAAAGTAACACCCTAATGAAATCAAAAGTAATAAAAGAATACAATAATAATCTGGGTATTAGATTTTGGACTGAGCAAAATATATTTGATTTGTACCATGCATTTTTAAAGTGCAGTTAATTTTTTTGAAAATATCTCCTACCTAGTGGACCTGAATTGATAGTCATTCAAAGTAACATAAATATTAGCAACTATGGTAGAGTTCCACTGGAGGTTAGTATCTTTACTTCATCAATAGATAACTCTGTGAAGTGGACCATTCAGCCATTAACCATTTAGAAGTGTCAGAATATTGACTAAAATTGGCCTCTGACTGTTTAAATGTTCTAGATTCTTAATAATGTTACTCGACTGGGATCAATTTACTGATGCAACTTTACACATATAATTTTCCAGTTTTACATATCAGACCACTATTTACATTCCTTCTTCTGGTTCATATGGCTGTTTGTTCGGTAGGAAGTCACAAAACTAAATTATTATAAAAAACATTTAAAAAAAATTAAAAACAGTTAATCCTGCCATACCTTGTTTTATTATACTGGATGTACTGATATGAGTTGATTTATGTCCTGTGATAGGGGAAAAATACATGAAATACAAGATAAAATAAATACAGTAATCTGCCATAAATAAATTTTATGACAAAATTAAGGAAAGTACTATGATCCTTTTCAAACTGTGGTACTGTAATCTCAGATCTATATTAGGAATAGTGATATTTATTAACTAACATAAATATTATAGTAACTAATATTATATTTTACCTGTTCTTGTATTAATTGCATTACGTACTGTTTTATTATGGTACTTAATACAGAATACTGAATGGTGCACGTGACAAGATCAGACCCAAATGAATGAAAATGTGCAGCCCCCCCCCCCCCCATAAAGATGGAACTGTGTTGTTGAATTGTAGCACACACACACACACACACACACACACACACACACACACACACACCATAGAAATGTGAGAGCATGAAAGACCTTCTCAAGGCCACAAGCATCCTTGCTTGCATGAAATCCTGCCTGATTATGTGTCTGTAAATTGCCTCTAATAATCGGGTAGATATTACATATATATTTTTTCTGTTGTTTACATTCATGTTTATATCAGTCTTTGGTGCAGGCTTTCAGTCTCCAGAACCACAGAAGCTTTTCAGCTTTTATATAAAAAAAATGAAAAGAGTTTAAAAAACTCAAATAAAAGAAAACAAATGAAAGAGTTTAAATAAAAATTTTATGTTTTTAATCTTATTCACATTCAATTAAAATTTTACAGTGGTGATTTAAGTGGGTTTGGACATGATCACATACTTACCAGTGCAGATCATGTCTTCCCTCTGCTTTAAACATCAGTCTACATGTTGTTTATGTATGAAATTCAGGTATTGTTAACAAAATGAAATTTTTTCTCAGCTTTCAGTTGTTAAGTATAAGTGTACTAGACACATTACATCATGAAGTATGAATGTTAATGTTGATGAATTAAAACTTTTTTTAATAGGACGATGCTATTTATAAATCAGCATGATAAAATTTAGATACTTTTGAAAAGAAAGGAAAAAAAATTAAAAAGTTATGTTAATTTTAGTCATTTTTTCATCAAAGGACAAATGTTATTGTGTAGTTTTTAATATTAAATTTCAGTGAAGTAAAAAATTCTTTCATTAAAAAAAATAATTTAAAATAGAATAATTTTAAGCTCTGTGTGTGTGTGTGTGTGTGTGTGTGTGTGTGTGTGTGTGTGTGTGTGTGTACACGCACATGTTTGGGTTTGTTTGAATGGGTATTACTGTTGACAAACTGGTTGTATGTAAACTGTACCAGTGGAATTACCTGCTTTAGTTATCCATTCCTAGACTGAACAGGAGTAATGTTGCATAGCAGAATGACCACATTTTGTGTATTTATTAACTTCAATATTATTTTCTTCTGTTACTGTGTACTATTTTTAACAAAAGTTTATTCCATAATATCTCATTTAACGTGTCATAACATTATGCAGTCAACATCCCCAAGAAGCTGAAAATATCTTGTAGTTTGTTTTTCACATCAAGCAAAACCTTTTGTCTTTCCTTTTTCTTGTGATTTAAAGATACACATAATAATTTCTCTTAAAGCAGCTTTCTTTATCATTTACTCAATCAGAACACTACAAATATCAGCATCAAAAACTACAACACTAGTTACCAAGAACATAAAACAAAGCACTTGCTTCACACAGAAACTGCAAAAGTAAATTTGTACCTTACATTTTAAGTTTTGCTGTGTCTGAAATAAAAACTTCTGATATTACAGCTAAGATTTTTAACTCTGGAGAAAGTTTTTTTTTAGAAGAGAAAAACATATTGCTGAAAATTAAAAGCTATATTTTAAAATTAAGATTTTTATTTTCGTATAATTACAGTATATGACGATTTCTAATATTTCATTTTTTTCTGTTCAAATGGGTATACGATTTATTTACTAAAATTTAATGTATCATGTAGATTTTTTTTTGTGATTATTAATAATAACTAATTATACTGATAAGTACTTAAGATTAATATAAAGTAACCACTTTTATAGAGCATATAGTATCATGGTTTTATCATTAACAAATTTTATTACATGATGAAATAAATTGCATACTTTTTTACAATACTGCTGTCACTTCTACTCTTGGATATATAACACAGAAGACATTAAAACTGTGCAATGAAATTATACATAAACTTAAATTATTAGACTTTAAAACTGGATACTTGCTTTATTTGTCCAAGCCAGCAAAGGCCTACAGAAAATGATTTATGCTAAGTGGCAGTAAGATACTATTTATAATTCAGTAATTGTCTATAGTATTTCTTTTAAAAAGGAAGAATAATAATAAAGTTATTTATACTTCAAAAAATGTATTTAAAATAATTTTGTGCTAAATGAAATGGATAAAAGTATGTGAATTAATATACATAAAATTGGACTTCGTGCTGGTATTGTAAAAATACATAACTACAATTTATTTATTTTTAGATTTTGTGTGAATGTGCGATCATTTACTTGTTTGTTTATAACTATTTTGTGATGTGGTACAGTAGAAAGCTACTGTGACTCCTTGCCGTAAAATTTTTGTGATGCATTTCTAAAATATTAATTGTCATTGTTTTAATGTTTAATATAAATTATCCTTTGTAGCAGGCTTGCTTTAGAATGGTGGCAAACTATTGTAAACAGAAGACAAGGAATTTTTTTTATTTTTAATTGTCTTATGAACTGTGTTAACTGAAAAATATTTTATTGGAATAATTCAGTGTTCCAGTTTTCCAGTTGTTCCATTTGATTTATTTATTTATTAAAATAAAGTACTTGATTATTGTTACACTAAATTTATTTATAATTTTTTTTTTCATTTTATATTTTATATTGTCAGATATAAAAGCTCATTTTACCTGATTAATTTTTAAAGAATGTAAATGTTAAAATTTTTAATTATCAGGTATTTTCTTACAAAACTACTTAATTTGTCAAAATTAATTTTGTTGTATCTCATTGCATGCCGCTCATACTAATGCAACCTGCTGGTAAAATAATTGAGGTAAGGATCTTGCCACATGTCTCTTTTATGTTTATTTGTGTTTTCAGTAATGTTTATTAATATATTTTGCAAATTCAACTGTTGGGCAATAATAATAATAATAATAAATAGCATTATCTGAAATTGGATACTGCTTACGTACTTTTATATTTGCCGGAGGAAAATATTTTTATTTTCATTTGTGCATAGTTATGATGCTAAAAATTAACAGTTTGTGTTGAGTAATTAGTAAAGTTTTTCTGTGGAGTAGCATTAGTTTTACGTTTGCTGTAAAGACAGTGTTATCATGTTATATTATGTGTTATGTATCTTTTAAAAAATAGTTTGGTATATCGATGGAGAAAAAGCATTTAGTGAAAAATAATGCAAAATTATTATTTTGCTATCGTACTCTATACAATGGCTGACATTTATGACTCAAAGGCAGTTATTAGATTTACACATTGGAGGATGCCTAGACTCTCCTCTGCTTTCATGCTCTAAACTAACTTAACTGTTAGCTCAGTCTTACATGTTCCTGTAGTTTTAGGATTCTCATTGACTTAAATTTAATCATTCATTAGTATTCTAACCTAAATATTTATTCGAATATTTTTTGCCTGTTGAGATAGTAAATGAAATCTAATCATGAAATTTACCCATATGTTATCTTGTGGTCAGGAGTTTGTTCATTAACCCTTTTGAGGGTTCTACATTTTTAAATAGTAAATTTTTTTGATTTTCAGTGGTGAATTTAATTCTCTTTCTATTGTGAAATATCTAGAGTTACTAGTGGTCTAGCTATTTTATATGGATTAATAAAAAAATCTTTGCAGTTTTTGTTTCTTTGAGAGGTCACAAGTCATTCAATTGATTTGATGTTTTCTACTTCAATTTGTGTTCTACGACAATTTTTTAACCTAATTTCTGTTTACTGGAGTCTGCAGTCTCGGTTATCTGCTATGTGTATTCCAATTTTTGTCTTCCACAGTTTTTACCTTCTCTGCATTCGTCTATTACTGAATTACTAGATGTAGATGTCTTAATATATACAGTTGACTGACCTAGATTGTCTTTGTGAGATGCTATTTCAAATTTTTCTCTATTTGTATCAAGATGTCTTAATTGAAAGTTTTATCAGTTTACATCATTTTCAACATCTGTCAATTATATCACATTTCAGAAGCTTTTGTTTCTAACATTTGTATGAAATGTTTAAATTTATTCTAGTACTATTTCATTTTTTTTATGAAATGACCTAAATTAAATATCTACTTTTTCACTTGCTTTTCAAGAAATACAAAAGTAAATAGGTGACCTGTCACATTGGTAACAGTTGATTTATCCTTCGAGATTTTCACATCTGTGAAAATTATGTTTTCACATCTGTTCTTATTTTTTGTAGTTTGTTAAAAAAAAATTTAGAATTATTTTGAGAATATAGATGTAATTTAAGATTTACTAGTGACACTACCACCAGATATTAGTTCTGTGAATTGAATCAGAAAACAGGAATTGTTCAGAAATATTTTATCAGTAATGTAGAATGATTTGGATGTGAATACATTGTTTATGAATGAATGTGGTGTAATAGCTGTAGGTTTAAAGAAGTGTTCAGTGTAGTGTTAACTGCAAATAAGAATCTAAACATTTCTGATAATACAATTTGTTTAGAATCTATAAGTTATTTCTCTAACAGTCTATCAATAAAAATATTTCCTGATTATTATTTATTTTGTGAACTAATTCAAACAGAGATTTTATATAAAATAAAAATTTTTTTCATCTGGAGTCAGTGCCTTTGGTGTCAATGCCAAAGTGTTATTAAGTCAGTGCCTTTGGTGTTAAGTGCAGGTACTGTAGGAAATGAATTTTTTATTCTCAATTTAAAATATGGATCTTACTAAATATGTGTATCTTTTCTGATTTGATGTTATCATAAAGGTTTATAATCCTGTAATATGTAGCAGCAGGTACTTCTATTATAAGTTAGGTTCAGAGAGATGTGTAGTTTCTTCGCTCTCACATTGGTTTGTAACTGCCAAATAAGATTGGCAGATTCTTCCAATATGTAGTATGTTAGAAAAAATACTAGTGGGATGTGAGAAGAAACTATCATAGTTGTGTAATATCACAATATAACAATGTTTATGACCATAAATTAGGATCTATTATAATCAGGCTTTAAAATTCTCATTAGGTGGATAATTTTCCTTATGGTCCTGTGTATGATATTAGTTTCATTGTAGAAATGTAACAGAAATTTTTTGTTAAGTACATATTTATAGTATATATTCTTATAATTATTGTTTCAGGTTCAGAAAGAGTATAGGAAAATGTTGCGGCAGCATCCTTGGCTTTCAAAGTGCTTAGGGTGTGTTGAAGTGACTTCAAATAGCAGTACAGGAACTAGTGGTACGGGGAGCGGTTGCGGGAAGGAAAGACGTTCTAGCTTGTATACTGGCTCAAATGGGAATCCAGCACAGAGCAGTGACTTAGCCACAACTATGACACCGCATGGAACAAGTGTGGGTACACACAACACTGAACACTCCCTTCCCCATGCCCCCAGCCCTACGCACCAAGGTATCAAATTATGTACCCTTTTCCATTGCTTCCCACTAACTTGGAAGGCTGGGGGCAAAGGGCACACTGCTGCATGTTAAATTATGCATTTATTTCACACTAACATAATTAACAACTTTTCTGACCTCTGTTTTGCTATTTATTAATGTTTCAGTTCAAATATTATTTGCTATGCTTTTTGTTTTTTATGTAGTTTGCACAGCAGCATTTATTTTTAAATTTTATTTTAGTGAAGCATATATCTGTTTTTTATTATGAGCAAGCATACATATTGGCTCAAATTTAGGCTGTTTTTAAGTTAAAAAAAACTCAATTCTTAAAAATTAAGAGGAAGCTTCTTACATGCATAAACTTTAAATAATTTTTAAGGCACTTAATCAAAATAGTGTGTTTTCCCAGTTTATATAGATCCTGCAATATTTTGTTTTTAGTATTAAATGGATCAAAAAAATATTACAAGCATCAAGAAACTTAATGTAATATGTGGAACTATGGTGATTTCCTCTAAAATTATTTTTTCTAAGTCAGCAATATTTTCTTAGCAGTTTCTTAGTTGATGCAACAAATAGAGCCAATAGTTTTGGTGTTGGGAAACAATAAATTTACTATCATGTTGCCACTTTGGATAAATGGTATTAACAGGTTATTGTTTATTCTTTAGTGCACGTATTGTGAATGGGCTTCGGTCAGTTGGTCATTCTGAATTCTTTGTTGTAATCTTGTTTGTAAACTTGTAGATTCATTAGTTACATGTATCTGACATAATCCTGGTTCTGTCAGCAACAAACATACAAATATCTACAAAGCCATATTGACTCTGAAGGATGCATACTGCAGTGAAGTAATAATACTTCATTTGTGTTTATGGTTTCATTATTTAAATTTCAAAATGAGTTTTGATCAGTTTCACTGAGTTGGTTTCTTACTTATTATTTAAGCACTAAGTATGAGTTTACAGTCAGAGGGCAGGTGATTTACTTGGAAGAGACAAAGAATTGGTTCCCATTTTTTTTTCTTTTTGCTGTTATGATTAACCATCTGGAATATTAATCTTCACTTTGTTAAAGTTTGATGACTAGTGATCAGCATTTGATCAGTTTTTGTACTACACAATTTACTGAAGATATTGACTCTTAAATTACCTTTTTCCTCAGAAGTTATTATTTTTTCCAGTTTTGTTGATCAACATTTAAGGATGTGGGTTTTATTTGGGACAGTATGTTATATGTGTATATTTTTAATGATTATTACATTTATGAGCCACCATCTAATTTGTACGATTTGAATATAGAAAAAATATATTTCTCACAGAGACAGTAAAATTGAGTGAAAGAATTGCTTTTCAATGAGATCAAGCACTTTTGCTGTATACTTGAAGCTTGATTAGTCTAAAAACATACTAGATTTAATACATCAGTTTGCATGCCATTAAATAAATAAACTGTTTCTAGTCAACTGAAAAATTTTTCTATTATCTAATTTGTAAGCATACAAAGACTATTATTTCTAAAATTTGTCTGTTGGTCAGTTACTTTGCTCTTATCTTTAACATTGTATGTGTGTTTTTCAGTGTGTTACTGGCAATGACTGAAATCAAACAGTGACAACAATAACTAGGCAATGATGACATTGCCTAAAGTTATTAGGTAGTATCATCATTGTCTAGGCATTGTGGATAATGCCCAAAGTGCTCTAGGCAATATCTTCATGAAAATTAATTTATTCCTCTATGATTCATAGGAGACTGCTATAAATGATAATATAATAATTTGGTTTCAATGGAATAAAGTTATACATGAGATTAAATTCACTTAATTCTAAATTAGGTTACACTTAAGGCATGGGTTTTGGTAAATTTGCAATATGCATTACATAAAAAGTAAATAACATGGTTTAAATGAAATTTGAATTTAGGTCAATAATAAGGTTAGTTTAGATAACTAATGATTCCATGTACAGTATCAACAAAACATAATCTATTGCTTGCTTCGCTCACTAACCTCATCTAATTAATCTTAAATATTAAATTGGTTGATTGTTAGGCTGAATCCATTATTGTGTATGATCAATTATTTAATCTGAAAATAATGTGTATTACACTTGTACAGTGCTGAATTACAACATTTTTTGTGACTGTTTTGTGTAACTTACAAGGGACATAACTCAGGTAAAAGGCATTTCCAAAAAAATTTCAGTTGTAATGAATAACTTAGGTATAAATAAGGTGTATTTCAAATTTCATAAAAATCGGCAGTGAGTCCATAATTATATATGGACGTTGGTAAAATTATGTATTATGTGGTATAGTGTGGGCATTGCCTAAATCTGCTCAGCATTGTCAACATTGACGAGTCAGTGATGACATTACCTAAAAGCATCAGGCAATTTCAATATTGCCTACATTTTGGTTGTTAATAGTAAAATATATATATATATATATATATATATATATATCTTTCAAGGTCGTCTTTTTCTTTTAAAGAAGCTTGTTACAACTGGTGAAGTTCATATATTTAATTCACTTTACCACAATGATGCTAAAGTTTGTGTAAATGTAGTTTATTTGGGATTTATCTAAAGTAATGTGATGGGTTATCAAGCAAAATTAAATTTTAGTTATATTATGTACTTTAAAAACAAATACAGTAGAAATAACATAGTAGAAATAAAATAAAGAACCAAAGCACATAGGATAAATGCCCAAAATGACTACCAGCTGCGGGGACAGCCAGATGTGCTGTGTAACATAGACTATTACAGTATTGCTGGTAAACTGTAATTTGATTATTACTATAAATTACTACTACTATAAATTAATGACATATCAGTTATGTTGATCAATAATGATTTATATATAAAAAATGATTCATTGAACATGTACACATGTTTGAGTATTATAGTTTGATTTACATCAGTTTTCTTGTGTGCTTGGCTCTTTAGTTGTATATTAATTTTCCTAATTTTCTCTGAATTTTTGTAATTTAGCCCCAACATTTTATTTATAGTGCTTAAATTCATATTCATCTAAAATTATTAATGTAAATTCTTGATATGACATGATCATTTTTTTTCTAAAGCAAATTTGTCTATTATGGAATCTTCATTGATGCTACTGAAACTTAAGTGTGCTAGTTTTAGATTTTTTTTCTGAAACAATTAGTTTAATGTTAATAATTGCAAAACGTGAAATATTACAAGAAATACCTTCCATTTACATTAAGAGTAAACTAAATTATGTTAAAATACCAATCATGATTATGGTCATAATCAGTCAACAGATTTAATAATAAGATCTTGTTCTACATTAGAAAAGGATATAAATGATGCAGATATTATGACATAAAAGGAGTTGTAAAATAAATACCTGGGACTGAGCAACACAATGTTTAAGTTGCTTCAAAGAATGAACAAATTTACTTAAAATACATTTATGCTATTTATACACCCATTTATATGACTTAAAGATTCCATCATTTTATAACGATTTTTAACTTCTTTGATAAAATTAAAATTTAAATAAATATTCTGAAATTTTTCTTTTGTTGTTTTGGAAGTTATTATCTAATAATGAATGAGTACAACAACCTAAATAAAAGTTATTCAGAAGTATAGAAAGAGTTAAAGCTGTGCGATGGTAGGACACTGACTTTGCCATTGATTAGTGAATTCACACTCCAAAAATTTGCTACTTCTTTACACATATCTATTGATTTATACTAACATCAATATATATGAGGTTTTTCTCTTGATATTTGAATGACATTTGTTTATATTGATGTCTAATAAAAATAATAATAATTTTCTAGTCAAATTATTTCTTTTTAGTTGTGGAATGTAGCAAGGTTCATTCCAAGAACAAGAGGCCTCACTTGATACGGTCTCACTTTTATATGAAGTATATCACTTACTTCTTTTCCTTGTGGTAATTAGTAAAATAGCATGAGAAGCTATATGCTACACTACCTATGCACCAACATATCATGTTACCATGTACCAACGTACCTTGTGCTAGCACGTAAGAGACGAGTAGGAAGGTCGTACATTTCTTACTCCCACTATCCGTATGACAGGTTGATGATATCTTTAAAAAAATAAAAAATTACAATGTTTCAGCCTAGTATATTTATATATAAACTTTAATAATTAAAGTTGATAATAATAATATTAATATATTACAACATTTCTTCCTCTTCACCTTCTGGGTGAACTGAAAAAAGTTTTATTAGATTGGTTAAAAATTAGACTACAGCATAAAAAACACTTTTGATGATTGTTAATGTTTAAAGGAACAAATTCTAAAAAAATTGCTTAATGGGTCAATATTGACAAATTTGTGTGGTATTAGATGGCTGCCTGGATAATGAAAAAACACTATAATAAGTTTTAAAAAAATGTTATATAGATTATAAAAATACTTAAATTTGTTAACAAATAGTACTTGTAACAAACCAATGATTTATGAAAAAATTTTAGTGATTTAAACTTATTTTGCTTTCAACAATTAATACATATGTGTGTATATATATTGTAAAATAATTAAATATAATTACTCTTAGCTATTAGTTAAGTTTTCGTACCATTTTTTATTGTACTTGGTGGCTTTGATACTGTATTCAATTATTTAATATTATTCATTACAGTAGATAGAGTATGTTTGGAAAATAAAACAGTCAAACTTCTCTATAACAAAGTGTCAAGGGAGAGTGGGAAAATTTCATTATAAAGAAACATGCAATATACACAATACTTCTAATATTACATACCTAAGTATCTGGTATCCACAAACCTCATAGTTTACTGAACTTGTAAAATTTTATTTCTTCATTGAACTGCACAGTATCATGATAATAAATGTCTAAAATTTGCATATTTAAAAAAATTATGTAACTTTTTTGTTTTAATTATTCATATTAGTTAGTTTTACTTATTGTTATTGTTCATTTAAAAAAAACAAATCGTATATTTTAGTTTGGATATACTAAAAATTGTTTTGTTTTCAATGAAAGATTCTAATTTTTTTTAATAAATTAACATTTCTTCCTGTACACTTTCTTGCTGTTGTATTCCAGCGTGTATTAATGAAAAGCCATTTTGTAAATCACTAGTGCTTATCCGGGCATTCATCACATCTTCTCCAATTTCATTGTTGCTAGCACAGAACTGAAAGAAATCACTTACAATTTCGTTGTCAGTGGGATATTTAGTAGCTACAACTCCATCATCAATATCAATGTATTTCTGTAATGTTACATCATCAGTCAAAAAAATCTTGTCTTTTATTTTATTCTAACTTTCGCATAATAAGTGTAGAATTTTCTCTATTTGAACATCATTGTTCATATTGGTAAAACCAGCCTTACTAAAACATTGCACAATTACTTCAGAAGTAGCATCATTAACCCATGCTTTTGATACTTCTGCAATACAGTCTTTCATTGTAATTGTAGTGTTTCCTTTGTAAGAGTTATTATCAGTTGCGCTGATCACTTTTATCAACACTCATTTCCAATAGTGAACCTTCAAATTCTTTATAATACCTTCATCCATAGGTTGGAGTTTTGAGGTTAAATATAACCTCAAAAAAATGAATTCATTTTCATTCTGAATTCATTCAAAAAAATGAATTCAGTTAAATGAACTTTAACTGAATTAATTTTTTTCTGAAATTGATCATGGATGTGCAGGGCAGTTATTGATGAAAAGTAACATCTTTCTCTTTTGTTTCTTCGTTTCATGATCAAACATATGGAGCCTTTCACATTAAATATTGCTCGTCATCCATGCTTTCGCATTAAAATCGTAATCAGTTTGTAGTGTAAACAATGTGATTTTTTACTTTTTCCAGTTAACAGAATCTTATGTTTTTGGGTCAGTCATATTAGCACATAACATGAGAGTCTCCTTTCTTTAAAACATTTTTCCTTGAAAACATTTATTGTTTTTTTAAGGCAAGAGTCTTACTTGGCAGACACTTAAAAAATAATGCTGTTTCTTCTGCATTATTAAAAACATCATTTTTATCATACTGATGTAAGAGGTTTACTAAAACATTTTTTTCTCTCGCAAGATGAACAGTTGATTTCATGTACATTGGCACTTTCACTGCTGACGACTTTCTGAGAAGTTCCATGCCTGTTTTTAAATTTGTCCAACCAACTCGTGCTTGCAACAAAAACTTCATAACCCATAGTTTTTGCAAACTCTAGCGCTTTTTCTTTTATTATAGCACCTAATATGGAAATATTTTTCTTACAAACCACTACCAGGAATACGTCCTGGAACACCCATATCTGTCATAGGTATAACATTTATACTTTAGTATAAATAATATGATAGTAACATTTTAATGTTTATGAAGGCAGTTAATTAATTTTAATCAAAATTAGATGATCATGAATACTGTAATGTATAAAATAATTGTACTTATTTATTTAAATAATAACTTAAGCCCAGCTGTGCTTATTATAATATAACACAGTAATAATTTATATTTTTATTTCAGGCAAAAATTTTTTTAGCGGAGTTATAAATAATCTATGTAAAATATTTTATAACACTTCAAAAAAATTATGTAACGTGTATCATTTTAAATAAAAAACAATGAAAGTAATCTTATTCACCTATGCACAGTATCATTTCTGGTTCTCTTGGGTTCAATATCAATGAAAGTTTAATTCTTGAACAAAATCTTTTAGAATTTCTGGTTATAACTTAGTTTTTTTGTAATACATTAATGAGACAGGAATCAAATGAAAGTCGACTTAAAACTCTGCCAGCTTTGTTATAAGTATGGAGACTTCTTGATTGAATTGTAAAAGTAGAGCATTAAACTATGCTTTTTAAAACAACCAAAGGAGGTGTTCATTTTAAAATATTATATCCCAGTTAATTTCTGTTATTTAAAGATCAAACAAAAACTAAATTAAAGGAAATTTTTATAAGCTTTAAAAATATAATCTTTACATTTTTATATAAAAATCTTATTGTTAGAGATATTATTTTAAAATGGACAATTTTCTCTTCCCCTCCCTTAAAACTATCAGTCCCACTGATCATATTGTGGTCTTAAAAAGTAAAAATGAACAGCTATGCTCTACTAATTTTCATTGCTTTATTACTTTTTTCTTTTTATTCTCTATTCTTAATGTGGACTATTATTCAAAATTTTTTGTATTGTAAGGTATTATTTATTTTAATTTTATTGGATCCTATTACCTGAGATTGTTAACTGTATTTATTTTATAATTATTTTTTGTTTTACATTTAATTATACTATTACATCTTGATTTTTAAAATGATAATTTAGAATTATTATTTATTTATTTATTATTAGAATTATTATTAGGTTCGGTGGGAAGAGGAAGGCGACTTTTGGTCAGGTGATTTTAGAATAATTAACTCAGCTTCAAATAATGGGCAGGCAGGAGTAGGTTTCATAATGGAACAAGAAGATACGGAAGAGAGTAGAGTATTTCAAAACGCATAGCGATCGAATCATTGTAATAAGGATAAAATCAGAACCTAAACCAACAACGATTGTTAACGTCTATATGCCTACAAGCGCCCATGATGATGATGAGGTAGAATGTGTATACGAAGAGATTGATGAAGCAATTAAACACGTAAAAGGAGATGAAAATTTAATAATAGTTGGAGATTGGAATGCAAGCATTGGAAAAGGCAAGGAAGGAAATATAGTGGGTGAATACAGATGGGCTAAGCAAAACCCACCGGGTTGGTCTAGTGGTGAACGCGTCTTCCCAAATCAGCTGATTTGGAAGCCGAGAGTTCCAGCGTTCAAGTCCTAGTAAAGCCAGTTATTTTTACATGGATTTGAATGCTAGATCGTGGATACCAGTGTTCTTTGGTGGTTGGATTTCAATTAACCACACATCTCAGGATTGGTCAAAATGAGAATGCACAAGACTACACTTCATTTACACTCATACATATCATCCTCTGAAGTATTATCTAAACGGTAGTTACCGGAGGCTAAACAGGAAAAAGAAAAAAAGATGGGCTAAGCAAAAGGAATGAAAGAGGGGACCGACTTATAGAGTTTTGCATGAAGTATAATTTAGTAATTGTCAACACCCAATTTAAAAATCATAATAGAAGAATATACACTTGGAAAAAGCCAGGCGATACTGCAAGGTATCAGATAGATTATATCATGGTTAAGCAAAGATTTAGAAATCAACTCGTTGACCGCAAAACTTACCCTGGAGCAGACATTGATAGCGACCATAATTTGGTGATAATGAAATGTAGATTGGGGTTTAAAAACCTGAAGAAAAGGTGTCAGATGAATCGGTGGAATTTAGAGAAGCTTGAGGAAGAGGAGGTAAAGAAGTTTTTTGAGGAGGACATGGCAAGAGGTCTGAGTAAAAAAGATAAGGTAGAAAATGCAGAAGAAGAATGGGAGAATGTTAAAAAGGAAATTCTTAAATCAGCAGAAGCAAACTTAGGCGGAATAAAGAGAACTGGTAGAAAACCTTGGTTTTCAGACGATATATTGCAGCTGATGGATGAATGTAGAAAATATAAGAATGTTAGTGATGAAGAAAGTAAAAGGAACTATCGGCAGTTAAGAAATGCTATATACAGGAAGTGCAAACTGGTGAAAGAAGAGTGGATTAAAGAAAAGTGTTCAGAAGTGGAAAGAGAAATGAACATTGGTAAAATAGACGGAGCATACAGGAAAGTTAAGGAAAATTTTAACAAAACTTTTTTCACAGTTTAGATTGATTTTTTTAAGAAAAATTGTGAGCCAGATCTTATATTTAATTCCCTTTCTCTATCAATTTTGAAACATTTATATGTAGCAGTAGTGTCTTGGTAATAAATGGATGGGAAATTGGGATAAACCCCTAATAGTTTAAAACATGTTTAATTACCCAGTCACTCTCAATCATCTCTAGTTTCGAGTGCATTTATAATAATTATGTGTTGTTTAATCTTATTAATGATATCATTATTGCATTTTTTTTTTAACTGACTTCATTAAGATAAAACAGGAAATGTTATTCATTCAATTGCAGATATCTATTTGTGATTTACTATGAAAATCTTGCTGCAAAAAACAAAAATTACTGATGCTTTTTAATCGTTTCTAGTTCCACTTATATTAAGAAGTCCTTTTTCTCTAATTTTTTGAGTGCATAAAACCATAACCATATAAAAATATACACAAATAAGAGACAATTACATTACAATTCAAGAAAGAAATACATTGTTTTTAATTTTTTTTTCATCATTATATGAATTCGTATAACTTTTTGAACTTGTTCAATGTGTTATAGTTGTATTAAATTTAGAATTGTACAGACAAAAAAAACTTTTTTCTATTATTAAACACACATTTGTTACTAATAATAAATTAATACTCTTTTATCATGATCGTAGCTTACAAAATAATAAATAAATATGGAGTATACCCTCGCTTAGGAATATGGTCACCATATTATGTTTGATATGTTGTGTTTTGATTGCTAAACGGGCTTCTTACTGTAGAAGATCACAGATATGATCTGCAGTGGTGATCACACTTCACCAATGGTACAGAGGGTTAGGAGGCCCCTCCTAATCTCTTCATGATAAAGTGCCACCATCTTCTGCTGAAAAACCTACCAGGGTCAGACCCACATTCATGGAATCATCCTTAGACCTTCAACAGAGAAGATGGAATCAAAGATAAGGAAAAAGAATCGCTGTTAGAAGTAAGATCTACTCTAATGGTTATATCAAGATAGTATGAATAATTTTACCACTGGCAGAAAAATTAGATGGTGAGGAAATAAGGCCGATTAAAGAGTTGAATAAACTTAAAAATTAGGTGAGAATAGGAAGAAAAGTTAGGCATAAAACTGAAATTCAGTCGGATTTGATCAAAAATTTGTTGGAAGACTCACAAAAAAATGAATTCAAAATTAAAATTCCAATGGCTTTGCTTAAAGAAATTTAAAAACAGTCAGAAAATGTCAATAAAATTAAACAGTTTTAAACTGTTGGCATAACAGATAATTATATAAATGTAATATTCTGTCCAAATTGGTTTTTGAATATTTTAGAAAATGGAATCGAACTGAATTTGAGAAGTAATTATTATAATAGTAAAAAGAGTAAAATACTGCTTCTTGTGGACAGTTATGGTTCAGTAATTTTCTAAATAAGCATTAAAATAAATCTTGTGAGATAATCATTTTTAAACCTTAAAACGTTTTTTTCTTTATTATGGGTCAGTTAATGGTTTATGTATCCATAAACCATTAATTCTTCTTTATAGGAATCTTTAAACACATCTTTAATCTATAAAACTATGTTATAGAATCAAATAATATGTTCTAGAACCGTAATGCTGAACTATCAGGGATCACATCACATTAACCTTTTTGTATGATTTTCTAATGGAACAAGGAGGAACAGGCAAGATAAATGACTTCTTGGATGAAAATAAGAGTCTTATGTTGAAAGACTCTTCCAATTGACCCAAAAAAAGCTAAATTAATTATAAATATAGCTAAGTATGATAAGCCAGAACGGAAAAACAAATTTGTACACCATTGTGTTAATTTAAAAAATAAGAATGATAAACTTATTTATACCATAAAACCCCTCCTAACTGAAACCCGAACAGGGTTAACTGTTTAAATTCTGTTTTAGTGTTGAATAGATTTGAGAAAATAGTTTAATTTTAAACTGGGTTCAAAATGTAAAAGCTTATATACTCATGCAACGCCAGTAAATCTAATTTGTAAGCATGCTTTTTTGCACAGTTGGAAGGGTTATTTAGACACTGGTGAGGGAACTGTGATGTTTTAGTGCCAGAGAGGGCAAAACGCACACACGCATCACTTGAGTACGTGTGTCTTTCTGCAGGCAGCAGAAGCCTGTCTCATTTCCTTTTCCATCTTTTATTTTACAACTACATATGCTCATCGAACCGACATTTATTCAAAGGCAAACAAAATGAACTATTGTTTATCGACCGATTATGCTTATAAAACTTAGACTTACTGTTCTGTTATAATTTGTTTCTTTACATTCTTAACTTCAAGATGTTTTCTTAGAGGTAATAAATGTATGAAACATTCCATTATATTTTGTGAAGTTCAGATAGGTATGGATGTTTAAAACCAAAACAGTTTTTTCACAGTACTGTTTCACACTCGTTTGTTCAGCTTAATTCTTCATTTTTACAAAGTACTATTCTACAGAGTATAAATTGCCTCATCATTTAAAGGATCAGTTTCTTAACTGATATTAAGTAAGTTAGGGTCAGAGTGTGTGTAATTTCCTTTCTCACTTTTATCTTAATTTACCATACTAGGCTATTAAAGCTACTATTTCTTAGTCCAAGTTAACTTGCCGTTAGCTCAATTTATTATTTTAAATTAAAGTGATCATGGCTGAAAACAAAAGGGTTTTTTAAACTTATTTAAACTAAAAAAAGGTGAAAGATAATTAGACAAAGACAAATAGATGATAAAGAACTGTTTAAAAAAATACTGTGGCAGATTTAATGTCATAACTTTTACAGTGTCAGATTTGATAAAATTAAAAGATAAATTATATTAATGATTTATTTGAAAAATACCTTGTAACTAATCAGAGTTTAAACAGAAATCATTGGAAGTGACTACATACAGATAATTAAATGAAGCATTTTTCCATTGGTTTGTTAAACAAAGAAAAAGGAGGAATAAAAATTATATTCAAATCATGAAATCTGTTACACATTATTTAATAGCTTGTATTGGGAATCATATGTTTACAAATGTACAAAATTATAAATAAAAAAATGAGAACTGGTTTTAGCAGTATGATAAAAATAAATAAGTACTTTACAAAATTATTTTGATGTAACATTGTAAAGATATTAAATAAATAAAATCTATATACGATAAAATAATTTTAAAATCAGTAATTAGTAAGTGTTTGAGTATGTACTTAAGTTCACATTAAGTATACTTGAAATTAAGGTTTATTTAATTAATAGCAATTTAATAAACTCATCATCAGAGTAATATTTATTTATAAAAGGAAATCTTGTAATTTTAGGATGATCTTGATTTTAAGATAAATTCATGGATCTACGAGATTATTAAAAATAGATATGGAAGAATAATGAGATCTATTATCTTAAGCCCAGTGTTTTAAGTATTATGCTCTATGATGCAAAAGTGGTTGTGTTATCTGGTTTGAGTCGAGTGAATATTTTTATGTTATAACAACAAACCACTTTTTTCATTCTTTGTATACCAAAGCCGAGTTATTCATCAGATGTTTTATATACAGAAGTATATTTTTAATTTAATATATACATTTTTATATAGTTATGAATTTCTTTCTACTTAATTATTTTTATACTTATAGAATTTAAGATCTTTTAATATGGTGTATTAATATATATTAATGTCTACCTAATTTTGAATTTATTTTCCAAAATTTCTCCTAATTTGGAATCTGATTAGCCATTATATTCCGATTAAATGAAGGGAGTTCCTCTGTATTTACCTCATAAATGAAAGGTTAAAAAGATAAAATTTTACTAAATAAGATTTAAATTTAAGCACTTCCAGTAAAAGTGTATTATTTATTAAATTAACTGAGTTGACTTTATGCCATTTACTAATGAAATAAATTTGAGTAAATTCAACGCCTAAAAATGTTTTAATGAAGTAGCAGAAATGTAGAAAATGAGCTTAAAGAAATAGACAAAAAATTAAAAAAAATAATATATTCACTCAAAAAAATGGTGTAAAACAGTAGCGGTTGCATAAAATCTAAGCACTTCAAGGTATTATATATATATATATATATACACACACACACACACACACACACACACACACACACACAAACATACTGAAGCAAGACTATGGAATAAAAATATTTTTGAGTTATAATAGATGTTTTTAATAAATGTAATTTTAACTTAAAATTTTCAAAGTTCACTGAGCCCAGAATGAAAATAAGATTTTTACTAAAATCCTATGCAAAATACACAGCATCACATCAAATTATTTAATATATTTCAAATAATTGTGATTTTATAGTTTTTTTAAATCATATGATTAGATTTTTTTTTAAATCACCTTATCAAACATTGTGGTTTTCAAGAAAGTAACAAAATGTGTAAGGAATTAAAAATATTGTAAGTGCACACAACCTTCAAATTATCACTCACGTTTATACTAGAGTTACAGATATATTTGCAGTATTACAGATATACCAATCTTAAATATAATAGACAATATTTTAACAGTTTTAACTGACAGTCAGATTTCTATAGAAAGTAATAAGTTATCAGACTGTGAATGCAAGCTATTGGTTCTCAAAAAATAAATGATAAAAAGTAGAGACTAAATAAAATAACAACATTTTTTAAGAGCTTTATTCCAGCTAATTAGAACTGAGTTTGAAGAAGGAAGACCAATCAAACAAAACAAACCTACTTTGAAATATAATAAATTTATTAACTTGTTTATGTATTATTTCATTGAAGCTTGTCCTGTTGAGGAAAATTAAGTTAAAATTAAAAACAAAAATGGATGGATATTCAAATAGTTATTTTGTTTAAGAGAAAAAGTTACAGAAAGATATAATTGTTGGAAAGCAACAAAAACCATTTGGGAAGAAGATATGGAAGTGAAGTTCAAAGAAGTAAAAAATTAAAAATTGCAAAAAAATTATTGCAGTTGTGTGGAGAGTAGGAAATGAGGAATAAGTTGATTCAGGCAGTAGTGACTGTCAGAAATACAGCTTTGTAATGAAAATGTGTTATCAGAATGGCAGTGGACTCAGTGGTTTGTTTAATAAATTCTTTCAGATGGCAGTAGTTAATTATATAAAATAAGAATTTGTCATGTCATGCAATGAAGATTCAATTTCTGTTTGAGGTAGTTTCCAGAATTATCTTCGGTGGTCTTAGAACAAGTCATAAAGGAAGAAATTGATAAGTAATAGTCTCAAAGAAAATAATAAATGTTTAGGTAGAAATGAAATATTGTGGTCCTAATAAATTTTAGAGAATGAATTAGGATATTTGTACGATCCATCACTTGAAGCTGCAGGAATGGTCCCTGAACAATTTGAGATAGCCAGAATTAGACTTTGTATAAACTCCATGATAAAAACAAGTTAAAAAATGTGGTCTTGCAGAGTCTGCTTTCATAATTATAAAGCATCCTTTATAATATTCTTAACAATGATGAAAGCAGACTCGATCACAATCTCATCTTAGTGTAATATATTGATAGCAGAACAACTTGGGTTTGTACAAGGAAATCTGCAAAAAGCGGTTTAGTAATTTTTTAGAAAATTTAATTACATACAATCGATTCAAGAGAAAAAGCTATATCAGCCTTCTAGAACTAAGTAAAGCTTTTGACATTGTGAACTTAATCTCTTAAAAATAATTTTAAAAATGGAAAAAATAGCTGGATCCAATTATTTTTAGTATATATCAGTGAGCAAGCATTTATGAGTTAAAAAGAGTCAAATAACCCTTTATGCAGATGATACAACATTGATTTGATACAGCCGTAATAAAAATACATCAGAAATACCTTCACATATGTACATTCAAAGTTTTAAGTTAAGTTTATTAAGCTTATAAACTTTTATAAATCTATATCAGCTAAATTTTTATTAAACTTTAGAAATAAACATAAAGAAGAAAATTATAATGAAGATGACCTGTGATAATATATTTTTTTTGTAAAATGAAGAAAGCAGCTTTTAATTAAACAATACTTCCTTGAAGAATTCCTTTCCTTAAGAGGATTATGCTGTTATTGAAAACATTAAATAGGATGTATTACTACAAATGCAATTGAAAATATACCACGTAATAATTTGTTTGTTAATATTGTGTTTTAGATTGATTTTGTAATTACTCTTGAATTTTTGTTCATTAGTTACATTTAATTCTTATGCAATTGTTAGTTTTGGATGCAATTACCAATTTTTTATTTGATTTAGCTGATTGTTTATTTTTTGCTATACAACCATTTTACGGAGATAGAACAGTGCTGTAGCTGCTTCCATTTTAAATTTCTTAGAAGATTTTTTTTAAGTTAGTGAGAGTTTATTAATTGAATATCATAATTATTAATAAGGATTTGAAATTAGAGTGGTATATGGCTTTAAAAAATGTACATAGACAATATTTTATCTATGTAAAATGATTGTAGGAGTTATAGTCTGAGTGTGTTACATTGTGGCAATATGGTTCCTGTTTAATTGCAACTGATGATAACATTTCAATTTTAATAATACTTTTAATCGCAGTCACATATTACCACAAGTTAGAAGTTCAAATCAGATAATAATCCTATTAATAAATATTATTTTGTCATTCACTTTTAGCTATAAATAGTATTTTTATTGTTAATAGTTATTTAAGCAAAACTATAAAAAAGTAGATTGTTAAATGTTGCTTATCTTAGCACTGTGTGATGTTTACTGTTTTACAAATGGCATGTAAAAATAATGAAATTTCAACAGTTTAATTTTTACAGAATAGTATAGTAATTTAATTAGGACAAAACTTTAAATTCAGTAATTAGAAAAATTAATTTAAGTATTCTTAAAATTTATTTATTTATTTATTAATAACACTACATTAAAAGATGTAGTTTAAATGAACCTAACACTTGTTTTCAATTAAGGCATTCTAGTTATGCCTAACTTTCATATCAAGTTGTAGATCATTTTACTGTATTATGAATAACAGAATTTAAAATTCATTTTTTGTGTCTTATATCATCTTCTATGACTACAGATTTGTAAGTAACATTCTAATCCCTTGGTTATGTTATCACTGTTGTACTGAACAGAAAACAAACGAGTAATATTTGATTGTTTTATTTGCGGTTAACAGGTAGCAAATAATTTTCTAAAGAAAATTAAAACACATTTTTAGTTTTATTTTTGTCATTTTTAAATAAGTTCTTTTTACCACTATTACTTTCTTGATTTCTGAATTGCAGTAGAATTACAATTTCAGTTTTTAGTAATTGGTTTTGCTGTGTTACTTATTACAATAGGTTTCTCATTGTCATTCACTTTTGCTGGTCGACTGAAATAAGAACATTTGAATTTTTTAAATAGACAGGTTTTATCTCCATTATAGATGTTGTTAGGACTTTAATAATTTAGAAATATTTTGCTTTCATTTACGGACTTTCAAATTTACAACAGAAAATTCATTCCTGTCATTATTCCACACAGTATTGTGTCTATTTTCAAAGTTATTCAACCACCCGTTAGAAGTTTTAAAATCGGGTTTACCTATGATTTAGCAACTTTAAGAGCCTCAGATTGAATGAGCACAGACTGGCATTCCTTTTACTCTATGCTTACAAACCATTCCCAGACTATTATTTATTTATTTCTTCTTTCAGATGATTTCAATTTCTTTAGTTTTTCATGAACTTCAGTAAGCATTTGACCATAACCCCTTGTTTTATTGTGTCATAAATTTGAGGTTTACTGTTTTTAAATTTCTCAACTAAAATTTTAATGGACACTGGTTTTGTGTTCTGTTACCTTTGCTTTCTCACTGTTAGATAAATACTTTTAATCTACCGTTACAGATCTTTTTAAGAAGAAAATGAATTGAATCTGATAAGAAAAACACTATAAAATGATAAATGCTAATGAAAATTTTGAACGATAGCCATCACTAAATGTAAATAAAATACAGCTCGGTATTTGAAATGACTGTACAGTACCGGCTAGTGTGTTTCAGTACAAACACACTTCTGTTTGTTTAGTAGAGTATGTGCTACTAACAAATAATCGTCTTTTAGTAAGACATAGGGGGGGATAACAATTTCGTAGTAAGAATTTATATGAAAAATAAAATTATGACTTCTCTCTGATGTTATTAAATGTAATTATTTTCAACGAATCAGAAAATCGAATAAGCTCTAAACAGGCTCTCAGTAAACTACCCTTCTCTTCCATGAACAAATTCAGTCCCTCTGTGGGTTGAGTTTGAAGCCCTATTTCTTTATTCCCTTTTTCATGAATGAATACCATGCGAGTTAAGTTTTCTGTTTCTCTAGTTTCATCTGTTGGGGCTAGCTACCACCTTCTAGTAGTCACCAGAAAAGCACCTCCTTTATTGGGCTTGGTTGGGTTGCAATCCTTTTTTTTCCAATAAAACTACATAAGGACTTTATTTCCTATATGTAGTTTTCTCACAAAACCATACTTATGGTCAAAGTACTTACTGAATAGAATTAGGCCTGCTAATCATTATAAAATATAATTTAGTCTACACTGTATGTAGTGCATCATCACCTATTAATACCCAATACCAAATTTTATGTGTCGTGAGACCATATAAAATTAAATAATTTGTAGTAATTATTGTTAAAAGTTTATTGATTTGCTAGTTTATAATTTGCACTGTAACTATGTAGTTTAATTAATTATATATACATAAAGTACTATACTGAAGTTATATTTATTTTCCGTTAATTACATTTTAGAGAGTGAAAAATAAATTCAACTTCAAACAAAACTCTTGTTCTATTTTGTGTGCTACAATTTCCATAAAGAAAGGCTATTTCTTTAGTTAAAATTTATGGAACTAATTTTTTTCTGATTTGTAAAGGGACCATCTTATCCTTTATTGTACTTAAGAGTGACAGTCAAATATAAACCTGACTTTTGTCTTGTTGGCTCACACACGAATATGAGTAGGTTGGTACAGAGGTATAGTGACAGTGGAGATGTGGTGGGAAGATGGAGCTCCGTTGCCTTGGCATTCATGTCTCTCTGGTCAGTAGCCTCATGTCAGACAAGAGGTTCCATCATTGGTTTTATAATATATTATTGTGCGGTTTCTCACTAATAAAGGTGCCAAACCCTCCAAAATTTTAATTAGACTGAATGAAGAAGTCTGGGGATATAATGTCACAACCCAAGTTTATTACTGGGTCAGACAATTCAAATGAGGGCATAAAGCTATAAAAATGAGTCACTGTATGCAGTCAAGAACAACTGAGACGGATGACAGTATTTGATCAATATGTGACCTCATTGAGGATAATTGGCACTTTATGATTGATGAAATTGCTTTGGAAGTGAGTAACACTCATGAAGTGCCCATTCCATTATCATAAAGCACCTTGGGTTCCACAAAGTCTGTGTGAGGTGGCTTCCAAGACTTTTGACTCAAAATCAGAAACAGACTTGACAGAAAATATACTGAATGCTTCTGAATTAATTTAAACTATAGGGAAATAATTTTCTAGATCAAATAGTACGTGTGTTGAAATGGGTCCATCACTGCATTCCTGAGTTAAAATCTGTTAGTATGGAGTGGCATAGTAGTGAATAGCCTTGCCCTATAAAGGCAAAAACATATGTCAGATGGAAAAGTCCTTGCAATCGTCTTTTGGGACTGGAAAGGCATATTTCTTGTTGATTTTCTTCACAAGCATTCTAGTATGCTACATACTGCTGACAGCTCTTGGACAAAGTGAAAATGCCTAAAGGAACAAACGGTACAAATCAGACAATCAGAGATGTGATTCACCTTCATGACGACACCAGGCCTCACACAGCCTTAGGACTTGAAATAAACTGGATGAAATTTACTGGAAAACTTTAGAACATTCTCCCAGACCAGGTTTATCGCCTTGATTTCCTTTTTGTTTAGCAGTTGAAGGAGGCACTGGAAGACATAGATTCCAGAGCAACATTCAAGTAGAGTTCATGCACAATTGGCTTGTGACACTTCCTCAAATGTTTTGTAAAGAAGGAATCCACAAGCTCCCCACATGTGAAAAACGTGAACTGCAATAAATTTGTAGAAAATATGTAAATGTGTTTTGTATTTTTATTGTGTACTAATAAATTTTAAAAACAAAAGTCTGGTTTACTTAAATTTTATTTTAATGAATTTTGTTACTTTTAAACAAACTTTCAAAAAAAAAAATGTCATTGTGTTCAGTGGATTGTAACTGTATTCCATCCATGTATAACATGAAAAATATGATTTCTGGTAATCTAATTTTCTGTGCACATAATTTATGTAATTTTAATTGATATACTCTGACCTATTAATTGCACGTTTATGTCCTTACTTTATTATACATCAGTAGTATTCTTTTACTCATTACAGATTCTGTTCATTACTACCATAGAAAATTTTACCTAAATGGTAATGTCATTGCTGAAGTTCAGAACATGGATTAATTTTTTTCTATTCAGATAAGCATCAGTTATCTTGTGTGAATGAATTTTAATTTCTTTCTCTTGTAATCAGTTGCTTCTTTTATTCAGATAAGATTATTAATATTGTTGTATCTAAGATTATAACTGTAGGTTTACATTATCTCTGTATTTAAAAATTGAACTTTAATAATCTTATTAAAATAATGGGTATTTTTTCGTAAAAGACAATAGTTAAGTTGTTTATGATAGTACTTATATTTTTTTTTACCCAGAGAAGTGTGGACAATATTAATAAAAACGTTTTTGTTAACTACATATGTTGGTAAAATGCAGATTTTTTTCTGTATTTGAAGTATAACAAATACTTATAAGATGGATCTCATTGACCGTTATTTAAATTACTAAATTATTTGCTGTTGCTCATATAATAGGCTTGTAATATTTGTTATACTATTTAAGGACTTCATAATTTTTGTTACCCTCCTTTTTTTAAAGTTATTTTTGTTTGATTGCTTAATGAATTATCTTTGATGTAAAGTATCTCTTTATATTTGTTTTTATTTTAGGAATTAAAAGAATGTACTGTTGTGCCAGTACAGTTACTATATCGGTGTTTCTGATGGGTGTTAATAAATAATTCTTTAATGTAAAATTCATGCGATAAATATTTTTTCTTGGTAGTAGTATTATATGTTTACTTTTTTATTTTATAATTGTATAAATGTTTATTTGAAATTTATGCTGATGGGGCATACAGAAAGTAAAGATACAAAGACCAGAAAAAGAATTAAAACACTTGGTAAGACTTTAAAATTAGAGCATTTATTCAATTTTCAATAAGTACATCAAGGTTTTCTTGTATTTGATTAATCTATAGACAAACTTCTTAAATGCTCTCATTAAAATCTGCTGATTGTTCAGTTAGCTACTTTATAACCTCATCTTTGGTTTCATCATTATCATCAGTCTCCATAATTTATTCATTCATCCTCTTAAAATGTAGGAAGAGCAATACTTGTATCAAGGCTGAGGAGAGTAATCCAAGATTTTCATCTGGAGGATTATGCTGGATGTCTAGTTCTATATGTTGTCCAGCTGACAACTTTTCACCACAATCTTTAACTTTTTTTTCTGGATCATTCATCAAATTCTTTTTATGTGTCACAGTATGGAATATCACATGTGATGTCTCATGTAGGTCATATATTGTCAAAAGAGAGCCCGATTTTCTTTAGAAAGTGGTTGCCATTATTAATATTTAGGCAGTAATGTTGACGGTGAGATTTTTTTTCTGTGATAGAAAACACTTATGCTGACAACAGCTAATTTTTGGATGTTTGGTAAAATAACAGTGCTACATTCCTTTGTTACTCTGAACTCCAGAAATAGATTTGAGTTTCATGGTAATAAATGATTGTATTATAGCTGCTTGACTTATCTCGTCAGGTAATATTTTTGGTCCTGATTGTGCAGAAGGATTCCAGTAGTCTAATTTCTCAATCACCATAAACAGTTTTAAACTTTCTGATCGTGTTCATGAAGTAAACCCCTATCCATCATTAAACATTTGTGAGCATTAAATTTATTGAGTGAAGTCATTAACGATGACCAGTAATCTCTCTGTTTTGATGTTCATCGTGAACATTCAGTTCTCCTGTTTTATGTTTAAGTCATTTTTTTGCAATATTTCCTGTAATTGTACCGGTCATAAAATACTAACACAGTTAATGATGAATTTCAGATATATTTTCTTGCCTTGTGGCAGGAATAAGAACCATTACTGTCTTTATAAAAATCTACTGCACGGCTAGAGTACTGCTATAGAATTTCCTGGCCTCTTAAGTGAGGTGAAGTCTAGGTGATCGATCAATGTAACTGAAATTTTTTTAACTAAGTAATTTTTTCTCTCGACTACTGGCTTTGTATCTTTAGTTTCTGCTTTCCCCTTATAGGTTTTTGTATTAAATTTTATCGGAAATAGTAATATTTGTGTTTCTATTTGTAGTATTTCCTGCACCGCGGGTGGAGCTTGCAGAGCGGGGACATGGGAGGGGGGGATGGCTGTGTCACCACTTTGTCATATGACCACACGACCCCTGCCTCTCCATCCGTATCTGCGCCCACGCCTGGTACCAGCACTCGGCCGCCATCTCCTTTACAACCGATTCATCCTTCACTTCCTGTCTGTCCTTGTCCTGATAGACCGTATATTCCTAAGTCCGCAACCACATGGGGACCGCTTCATAAACCTTTCACATGGAAGGTGAGCCGCTTCAGTGTCACGGATGTGCCCTCTCTTGCATGTCATGAAAAGCATGGGTTTATTTTGGCAGAATATCACCTTCTGATGTTCCTTATAGTGAACTGTGTAGAATTTTGTTGATAAAGAAACTTATGACATCTTCACTTCTTGTGTAATGGTTACTTTTTATCTTTTACTCGATCATGCGTTTTACAGTTCTTTACTTTTTTACATGATCCAAAAGTGATAATTTTTACCATACTATGAATAGATTTTTAAATCGCTTATGATTTTTGTTTAGTTGCTTGTTAAGAGAGTGATCATTAATGATAAGGATTATTATAAACTCATCAGTGTTCTACTGATACCAGATGAATCACATTTGTGTAAAGTAACTTTTTTCTGGTACATTTCTTGTGTTTTATAAAAAGAAAATCATTTAAGAGTTCTTAGCTATTATACTGCATTAATGTTGGTCTCTACCTAATCTCATTTTTATATACACTACCTTTGCATGTGTGAACTGGTTTTATGAGTAGGTGCTTGTATCATTTAGATTGATTCAATTTCCCTTGTCTTATCATTAAGAGTATGAGGTCAGTGTAGTGTTTAGTAGAAAACTCTTGTACTAAAGCAAAATTTTTACAACAAAAATCTAACTTTTATTTTGTTTGTTTTAGTGTTTAGTATGTATCATTGTGTTGTTTATTCTTTTTTACTATTAGTTTAATATGTAACCTTAACATTATAAACATATATTCAAAATTTTCCCATAATTTGTATGCTAAAGAATGATTAAATAGATGTTTATAGATATAGTGCATATTAACTTTTTAGGACTACTATTAGTGTTCATCTGATCTGTTGGACATGGACAAGTAATTTATTTTATTTTCTAATATTATTTTAGTTTATTTATTACATAAAACAACTCAAAAAGTAATGCTGATATTCATTTTTGTGTTAATATTATGAGATTGGAATTAAAAAAAAAGTTAATTTAAGTATTGAATCCATTTCATAAATTTCTTATCAGTATTTTTTATTCTGTAAGTTATTACTGTTGGTTTTATCCTTATCATTTTTTCATTATCTTACAATTTTAAAAATTCCTCTTTTTCTTGATAGATTGCTTACCTATATTATTTTATTGTGGTTATTATTACTTGCCTTTTATCAAATATCTACTTATATGTCATATAAAATCTGTACTATGTATATAAAGTTTTATTTTAATCATCTGTGTGTGTTGTGTGTGTGTGTGTGTGTGTGTGTGTGTGTGTGTGTGTGTGTGTGTGTTAAGTGTTCTTGTTAAGCTAACATTTTTTTAAATGGATGATTACACAAATATTTTATTTATGCTAATTATAACCCTTTAAAATTAGTACCATGCAACCACTTACCCAGACATTAACTCTTTTAACTTGAGTGAGCTACATGACCCAAGATTAAAATTGCCTTTGACTATCAATTTTATGCTTATTTCACAGAGTTCACTGCAAAATCTTTATTTGACAAAATTATTAAATTAAAAACCAACAGAAATAGATATAAATGCGACTGAAGTTCTTTACCTTCATTAAAACATAGGCCACAGTTCTGTTAAATAAATGATAAAGTTTTGACATATTAAGATGAAAATTGTTATCATCAGAGTTACCATGAATATGTAAAGATACTAATTCAATAAAACAAAACGATTGAAAAGTAAATTTCTTCATTCATAAGTTATCTTTTCTGCATAATTTTTGTTGATTTTATAGACACTTGTGCCTGGACATAAGTTTTCATATTCTGGAGTCGTAGAACACCTGTGACTATAACTGCATAATGACCTTGCTTTTTGTCTCTTCATTTACATCAAGCTGTGTTATTTTGGAAACAATCCGTAACCTTTTGACGTGGAGTTGTAGGGATGAGCTAACAGGATGTTATAAAAGATCCATACTTTGCAATAGCATCTGCATTAATGTATACACATGCAGATTATTTTACAATAAGCTAACAACATGGCACTAGGCAAGATAATAAAATACTAAAACTGGAGGCAGTCCTGTGAGTCTGATTATCCCCTTCCTCTGTTCTTTCCCATTCCTTGTTTTCATCCTTTCTTCCTCAATCAGTTATCATGGGAACTGTGTCAGTCTTGCCTTCACTCCATTTGTGAAGCTATGCTGGCCCTTTGCAGCAGCCTGCAGGATGAGTTACTTCTTTATTGAAGTGGCAACTTTTCCTGTTAAACTTTCTAATTACTCTGTTTCCTAACAATTTTATAAGCCAAAGTAGTGGGTGATGTGCTTGTCAGCTAAAACTAAGCCTCCTGTCCTTTTAAAATCTTAATCTAAACCATTAATTTTGTAATAGAGCAACTTTGGCCTTTTAATTTTATAATCGTCTGTATGATGTACTATTTACAGTGCCAATTTAGACATAAAGTCCATAAAATGAAGGTTCTTGATATGCAATATATGTGAAAATTCAAGAGTACACTGCTTTGATGATGAATTTTTACTAAATATGTTTATATTACAACTGAGTTTTCATGCCTGGTGGTTACTATATATTTTTATTAGAAAAAAAAATCAGGCTGTTATATTATTCACTGACCAGTTGTGGCAGGGAGGAAGACTTTTAAGATATAAAAATTCAAAAACCTTGTGCCAGGCTTAGCATTTTGTTGGAAAATGTTGGCTCTTGTATAGAGACGTAACTAAAGGTATACGTGAATAACAGTAGATAGTTTACCTATCATTTGTATTTTGTTTCATGTTACTACAGTTTTTAAAAACTGCAGTCCTAAAAAATAAATTCAGAATGAATCGTGTAAGATAATGTCACAGTACTAAAAATAAAATTAATTTAATGTTGTTACATTTGTATTTATGTTGAACTGTGCTACTGAAGGTGATCGTTTTTATTAAGTTTTTGTAAAAAAATTAGGAAAGTTTAACTGTAATAAAACCAATAAATTACTGAAAGGGAAACACTAGTATAATTTAACAAAAATCTGAGTCATCCTGTTTTAAATATCTTTAAATTATTTTGAGAAAACAAAATATCAGAATCAAAAAACCAACTCAAAGGCTTTTTCAACAGTCAGTTGAGCAAAATATTAACTGTTCTGAGCTGCATTTAAGCTAGCCTGTGAATAAAAAAGTCTGAGATATATTACCTTAATTCTCACAAGAGTATCTGAATGCTATTGTAATTGTATCGCATCGTTGTTATGAATGGGTTTAAAGTGTTATTCATCTTTAAAAAAAAAGAAAACAAGTGGCTGAGAATTCATTCTCAGGATGAAATAAATTTAATTTTTGTTTTATATTATGTTTATATCTTTGTGATTATATCATATATGTAGTATTTTTCATAAAATCTTTAGCCAGAAGTTGTACTAAATATTTTTGTGAACATATCTGGAGAGTGTGGTCACAACCATCATTTCTGTGTATTGTACTGTTTAATACAGTAAGGTCTATCGAGGGAAATCAGAGGGACTTTATATTCAATTAAAATAGTTGTATTGGAAAATTTACAATCGTCTCTCACAACTCCTGCATTCATTTTGCTAGAAAACATTAAAACAAAGTTATTGTTATCTTTTATTAAAAAATGAAATATGATGATTGTATAGTTGTATTTTGGTTTTTATAGTAAGACTAGTTAGTATTCATTTTGTGGTGCTGTGTTGTATACTTATTGTTTGTTAATGTTTGTAACTTAAACGTTTTTGTGCTAGAACAACTTATTAGAATTAAGTATTGTTTGTTATTAACATTACAGCACTTCATGAAATAGATTGCACTGTTTACATAATGATGATGTGCTTGTGTATCTGTTATGTTATTTAACTTGATCTTGAATTGCTTTGTGCTATCTTCTATATTTCACTGAGTGATATACAGGTTTTGTGCATGTTCTTGGTGTTTTGGGAATATAATGTTTTATAAAAGTGGATTGAAATTTAATATTTTACATTAAGGTTTGATGAGTGATGGTTATTAACCAGGTAGTTGTTGCATCTTCCAATAATATAGTGACTAAGCTATATTCTCTTGAACATAATACAGCAGCTACAAGGGTTGATTTCTTTCATCTGAATAATTTTTCTTTTATTTTGTATAAATTTTCTGCATCATTTATTGTTAGTTTTCATATATGTGAAAAAATAATTAAACAGTGCTCAAATTTGTTTGTGTTTTTTCTGTAAACCTCAAGTTGAGAAAACTCTCTTGATGTCAGTCGATTTGACCTTCTTGGTTGTCAGTCTGACTGCGCAAGTTTTTTTGAACATATTCATGAATGTGTTAAGCTTAGCTAATTTAAACTGCAAATTACTTATAAAGATTATTTGAAAAAGTGCACGCATAAACCATCAAATATATTATTGGTTTTTTTATCTTTACTTCTCACAGTGGTGATAAATGTTTTTATTTGTAGTGCTGGATTCAGAATAATACATTATCTGCATTAAGGAAGTTTCATTTACATTTTGACACATATCCAAAAATTACAAATATAAAGCAATTTTTTAAAACCAATTTTTAATAAATTTTTCAAAATTATTTATCATATGTCTTCCATCAATCAAACATAGTAATCTTTATTACCTTTTTCATTGTGTAACTTCTAATGTGGTTGTGCTATTGATTATTAATTAGTTACTGAATTATATGGTAAATTGCCCAGTTTATCTACTTCTGATCACTTTACTATCTGGTTGAGTGAGTCCTTCTGATTACAATCCATAAACCAGTAGTACAAATAAAATTATCTGCCGATAATAAGCAAAAATTAAAACATTTTAACCCATCTAGTAATTTTGACAGGCCTCATCCCGCATTTTGAATGAGATAAATAAGGATGAGTACACCCATCCATGTAGATTTAAAAATGTACTTCATATGAAAATTCTCTAGATCTCAAGTTAAATGTTTTGTCAGGAAATAAAATGTATTCCTTGATTTTTTCTGAATTTACATCAATTCTGACTGTTTAAATGGAATTATTCTCTTTGCATATCTACTATGTTTGTGTAACAGTAGAAAATTTATTGGCTATTGAGTTGATTGAAATTATGTTTCATTGTAAAGCTCTAAATGAAGTTAAATAAAACTAGAGTAAATTTCGTTTGTTTTGTTGTGTAAAATTCTTTCTAAATTTCTTGTGATTAAAAATTTCCTTCTTTTTGGTGTTTCTTACAAACTGCTTATCTTAAAAAAACTGTACATTTTAAAAGTATTATTTATAAATAAACTACTCTAATAATCTATTCTAAAAACATATTTTAACATAAGATAACAATCTTTGATAATATCTTTATTGCATGGAAATGTTTTAACCCTTAAGAACTGATTATTCATAGACATGCATTACTTTTGCAAAAAGGAACTTGAAAAAGATACTGTTACAAGAACCACTGTTTTCCTTGAAAAATTTGTTACCAAATGGGTTAAAATTGATAGAATATTGCAAGAAATTCATTTTTTGTTTCGATTAACTTTTTTATTGTACTGTTGTATTTTACTATACAGTAATAGTGCTTTATTGACTAAAAGTTATCATCCGTAGATGCCAGAATTTTAATTTATGATCACTAAATTGATGGCTGTTTATCAATTTTTTTTTTAGATTATAAATCTAAATAATGCTTTCAGTCTTTGAATTATGTACAATATTTATTTTGATTTTTATTAAAAAAATTAATTAAAACTTTAATTGAATTCTTTTCACAGAACATTTCTTTTAAATCATACAGTCGAGATTCTGGTCACGGAGGTTCAGAGCAGGAAGAATCTCCAAGAGCATATGGAGGAAGCCTTGCTGTGGGAGTCTCCTTAACAAATCCTCGGCAACGCACTTACAACATGGCACCTCCTTTACATCACCTGCCTCCACCCACGACACCTTTACATCATCGTGGAAAGCATCGACCTGCTTCTCCATGGAATCATACATATACTGAGATTCGTGAACAAGTAGGATCAGCAAGAGCTGAAGAAGATCCTGTCTATGAGGAAATAGAACGTGAACGTGAGCGTGAACGTGAACGCGAGCGTGAGCGTGAGCGCGAACAAGGCAATGATATTCAAGTGAGTGATATGAGTGATGAGGATGGTAGGAGACAGAGCGATATGTCTCGCCAGTCATCTCGTAGTTACGGTGATCATCGTCCTCTTATTCCTTACTCACCACCACATCCTCTCACACCTGACCGAAACTTCCAGACCGCTCTCGATGTAGCATTTCGCCACCGCTTGAAAGAGCAGACTCGCCATCAGACTGGCACAGTAGCTGTTCTTGATGGTGAAACTGTAGTTTGTCATCTTCAGCCGGACTCGCAGCTTTACTCTTGCCGGACTGCACCTCATCAGCCGTACAGTGAGTGTTAATGCAAATCTGACATTAATATATAGGTCAAGTTTAAACTGCATAATGCCTTAAAAACAATCTTTGAACTGATTTAATGCTTAGTATTTTATTTTTTACTTTGTTTATAATGTAAATAATATGCTTTGTAAATGTTGGAATTTGTTGTGATGTCTCGCGGGCTAACAGACATGTCGCAAACCGAATGTAATATGTTTTCTTATGACTTTTGATAACATCATTCGATAGACATGATGTATCGTAAATTAATTTAATAATAATAATTATAATAATAAAAATAATAATAAATATAATGATGATTTAGGTATAAAGTAAGAAAAAAGTAATAATAATAATAATAATAAACCTGTGATGATGCCATTGTAGTGGTGATTATTTATAAGACATCACTACCTGTAAGACTGTGTATCTAATGTATATGTATGTATATCTTAAAAATTACCCAAGACTCAACATTTGCACAAAACTTTGCAAATAAAGTTTAAATTATTTGAAATTTATGTGAAAATCATTTTAAGAAACCTGTGTCTTTGTTATTTAACATAATTTATTTCAGCACTTTGGGTAGCATCGTCTATATGCTAGTATTGTTATTTGTAGATTCTTGATATCTCAAATTAATTTTTGATGGTGCTCTTTATTGCTAGAGAGTACCCAAAAATGCCTCTACACTGACATGATTTTATAGATGTTATGAAGATAAAAACTGTTATAATGGGTAGACTGCAGTGACTTACTTTTTAGGCTATTGATCTCTAACATACATTATTTCATTTAACATTTAGTTGAAATAATTTTCTTTATTATTGAATTAACAAAAATTTCTTCAACATTCAGCAACTTACAGAATTTAATTTATTATGGTATAATTCCTTCCAGTTTATTCAAATTAACTATCTCGCTTTAATGCATACAAGTTTGAATACATTTCTGTATCAATTTTTGTTAGGAACTGCAGTTATTTAAATATCTGTGATTAGAGGCTACTGTTTAAATAATTTTTTTTTTTTTAATTTTTTTTTTTTTTTAATTTTTTTTGAAGAAAAGGATTTTGCAAATAAAGGTTTCCATTTTTTAAAAAGTGACCCTGAAAACATTCTCTAAATAAAAGAAATGATAAAATTGTCTTCATTTATAAAACAATACAGCTGTTATCATCAGATTTTTTTCCATTAATAATCATTCTAACTTTTCTTTGTTTTATTCAACTTATCTTAATCATTTTGTTCAGAATTAAATTCTCTACAAGTTTAATTTAAAAGTTTTATCTGTATATTACTCATTTAACAAAGTTATTTTATTACAAACAAAAAACAGGGCTTTTTACCTCAATTTATTGGTTTTCACCCCAGATTTCTCAAAAACTACTGCAAATACGGTGCTTTAGACCTTTTTTAATTCAATTTTTCAGGTCAAAAACTATAAGAAATCACTAATTCTGCCCCTTAATCAACAGCCTAAAAATTTCAGTGTGACCTCATTTCACTAAGGTAACTGAAGTGCGAGTGAGATCTTTCTCTAGCGATAACTCGGAATAAAAAACATTTTAGGTCAAATGTTTATGTGAACTTTTTCCATTATTTTCACAAGTAGAGTAGGTTATGAAAGTCCTGGGAGAACTTCTAGATGCACTCTGTATAAATAATAACATAAGCAAACAAAGATTACACTTTATAAGATATAACACCGACTGGTTGACAGTGAAAATGTATTGTCTAAGAAAAAAAAAATTCTGTCATACGTTTCAGCTGATATGGTAGTGTTCAAATTTTTTGTCATTAAAATCAGTTTTATTCCCAATAAATCAAATTGAACATGTTTCTTTAGCATCATTCAATAAACTAACATTTTTTATGTACATTAGTAGAAAAAGTATCAAAATAATAATGTATGATATTAAAATTACAATCTACTTTCTCTGTATTCGTAGATTGGACAAAGGCATTTTTGAAATGAGTACGTGACATAGGTTAAATGAGATGTGGGCATCAAAAGAACTAATTATTTAGAAACTTCCCATTGGATTCCATTTAAAATTTATTCTTCAGCACTAAATACATTCAACCGTTAATTAATTCTGTCAGATCTGCTGGTAATAATAAACTGATGGAATTATATATCCCCAGAAATCAAATCATTGCTGCTTGTGAAAATTTTGTAAGATAGTAGCTTAAAACTAGGATTTCTGTTCAGCACTAATACTAGAACATGCATGAAATGATTTTGGTCAACCTTTCAGTTTTTCTTTCTAGAAAGTTAATATTCTGTGACTGCTTCATTACAGCATGTTCCTTTTTGTAATTTTTTATTTTATAATATATAAGTATTTCAGTTTGTTATTAAATCCGCAAATTTAAAGCCAATGCACATAGAATTTTTATTGTGTACATTGGCAGTTTGTGACACTGTTTTTATATTGAATAAAATCATAATTGTTCAATTCAGTAACAGATTTCAATAGTAGTAATAATCAAATAGCTGGACAGTCATTCTGAGTAATTCATAATGTTAGTAATGAAATAAACAAAACCGTATTTTGTTTTGGTAGGTTTTTGGAAATCTTTAATTAAAGTTCTCAAGTGATCATCTGTATGGTATTGGTGTTTGTTTTTTGTATTGTTATTGTGGCTTTAATTCAAGTGCCTTAAAGGAAAGTAAGTAATTTGTTCCCAAATAAATATTATAGATTGTATATGAAGATTATTCTTTTAGGGAAATCAGTTGGTGAGATTGTTTCAATGCTTCAAGAAGTTTTAATCCTTTGAGAGCTTGCTGAAACAACTTGTAGGTGTGGTTCCCCACACATACACACAGTCGACTAGACGTCATTTCTACTGAATGTATTGTTTATCTATCTACATCTTCCCTTGTTTTATCTTAAAATTTTGAATAAATCATGTTTTAACATGCATTTATAAAACAAGCTTTTAAAATCTAAGATACAAAAATGTAATAGAAAAAATGTTAATTGATCAGAAGGGATAAACAGAGATAAAATTTAATCTCATTTAATTCCTTTATAGTTAAGATATTTTTCCATTGGCAGCTATGAATAAACTTAATCTAAAAGCTATATTATTATTTAAAAGCTATCTTCTTTTCAAATATATTGCTAGAAAAAAATTTTTGACATGACATCACTTTTTAGTTATTTAAACCACTGGTGTACCTAGCAAGAAAAAAATGCTACGCACTCGGTGCAACAGTTATGATATAGACATAACAAGTATCAAACTGATAGAAAACACTTCCCAATATCCAAGAAGGCCCAACAAGTAAGAGATATTATGTATTGAGACTACATCAATCTATCAATTTTTTTGTTCGTCTTGGTCAGACTGTGAATGAACAATTTTATCTGGAAGTATTAAATAAAAATTGTGAAATAATGTGTAAAGAAAGCTGTAAATGAAAGGCAGATATTTTGCTGATTTCAATGAAAATAAACTGCTGGAGGCCTTGACTTGAATTGAAGACTTGGAAAAAACATCTGGGCAAGTAATCAGATTCAAAAGGGGAAACCTTGAAGTAGATTACACAGATAAGTTTATAAACTAATGAATTATTATTTTTTTAAATTCTTGTTAGTTTTGGGTGGACCTTCATTTTGCATTTGCATTTCAGTACTTGATTTTTTTTATATATATAGCATATTGTTTATTTCTCTATACTTATTGTAAATTTATGATTGAGTGATTGACTTTGTAGTCGATTGCTTTTCAAAAATTTATGCTAGTTGTTTACTATAAATAATTAATTTTATATGCAAGGCTGAAAATAAGTAATAAACAGAGTTCAGTTTTTAAAAAATCAACTAATGCTTTTCCATAAATTCTGAAAAATTAAGAAAAAACCTATAAATAATTTCAATTCATACAAAATCAGAAATATTTTACTTCTGAGATGAGTTTTGAAAGCTACTGATGTTGGAATAGACAGTTTGTTACAAATTAGCCCACTAATGATGTAACAATTACTTTTTTTAACCTCTGGTACCACTATTAGGTATTATTTCAGAGGATGAGATGAATGATATATAGCATGTGAAAATGCCATGCCTGACCGGGATTTGAACCTGGGACCTCCAGAAGAAAGGCCGAGATGCTACCACTCGCACCACAGGAACCGGCATGTAACAGTTTTAGAGTAGTTGAAACAGATTTTACTTTGCTCTTTGAATTAGGGTGAAAAATATAATTTTGATTGTAGTTATATAAACATTTTCAACATACTCAAAATTTTAAAACACAAAATAGGCTATATATTAACAAATTAAAATATTTAGCGGGTATTATTAAAACTCACTTCATCCATTTTTATAAAAACAGAAGAATTTAATGATTAATTACTGTTTTATACATTCAATAAAATATGTATTACTTGCTCTTGCTCTTCCTCTCTACTTATACATTGTTGGAGTCTGGAACTGCTTCATATTAAAAAAGTGAGTTTGATAGAGATAGATACAGAATGTGTAAAGACAAAAACATACTATTTTACAGAAAGTTTGAAATATCTGTTTGCCATCTTAAGCCATTTCTATTTTTTCAGTAGTAAGATCTTCATATATTAATGACTCCACCTTACATTTAGAAGATAACATTAATTTAATTAAATTTTTTTATATAAATTTGTAATTCCTTTATGTTTTGTGACACAAAAATCTGTTAATCAATGTTTTTTAACAAATTCTGTAATTATTTGAATAAAAATTAATTTAAGCAATAACTTGAGAGTTATATAAATTCACTTGTACTACTTTTTTTGTTCTCGGGCCTTAGATTTGATGGTGACTTCCACTATGACAACTAAGCATTGGTTTCTAGGTCATACCTATACACCCAAGATTCATCACTGGTTCTTACAATCTTGATGAAGTTAGGATCACAATTTCACAATCTAGCATGCTGTGTGCAGTATCCAAATGAATCTCTTTCAGTTCAAGCGAAAGCAGCTTTGGCATAAATTTTATGGCCTTTCTCTGTTTGAGTATTTGGAATGGACTGTTGGCCGGTGATTTTCATTATCAAACTGGATATGTTGTTAATGACATTTGAATTTTGGCTTGTTAGATATGAGGGTAAATCAAATATAAACCAGAATTTTTGTTTTATAATTTATTGAAGGATAATAAAAATATATACAATATAATTTTTCTACATAATTTCCTCTTTTTGGAAACACATATTTCACAGCAGATAGGTAGATTTTTGATCCCACTATTGTAAAATGAAGGTGGGCATGGCGTCAACCAACTGCGCATGAACGCTTCAACAGCAGCATTGTCTTCAAATTTCTGTCCTCCAAGTGCTTCTTTTAATGACCCAAACAAATGATAATCATAGGGCGATAAGTCCAGACTGTATGGAAGATGCTCAAGTGTAGTCCAGAATAAGGATGCAATTCTTGAGTTTGAGCCACGGTATGGGGCTGAGCGTTGTGAAGCAGAATGACATCTTGGATTGGAAATTGACATCTTTCTAGATGATATACGAGTTTTGCTTTGTCTAAAAATTGGCAGTAGTAAGCAGAATTCACTGTATAACATTCATGGAGAAAATCAATATGCAAAACTCCTTTGAAATCAAAATCTACTGTGGTCAGAACCTTTCCAGATGACAGTCGAGTTTTGGCTTTAATGGGTGCAGTTTCTCTCTTTTTTCACTACTCCATACTTGCCTTTTTTGATTCTGGGCTGTAATGGTGCACCCAAATTTCATCACAGGTCAGGTGACATTGTGATACTGACTAGAAAAAATAGAGTTGGCTTTCTAAGAGTGGGATCCCCTCCGTATATCCCTATGTACAACATTGAGAAGCCATGCCCCTCTCCATTAGCCGTGTGTCAACAACAACAAAAATTATGGTTTGATTCACACTTGTATTAAAAGAAGACTCCCCTTTTAAAGCCAAAATTATGATGTTAGAAGCTTTCCAAGAACAAAAGATCAGGAAAGAAAATCTGAAAATGAAATGGTAGAAAAAATGCAAAGAATAACATGCAGAGAGAATAGAGAGGTACTGGAAAGTGAGAAAAGAGCAAAAAATAAAGAAGTAAAAGAGGATGAATGTGCCCCTAAACTTGTTTGTTAAAAATATTTTAATAAATAATATACAGAGATTTGGATGATCACATAGATAGTTATCCTCAGTTCCTGAAAGATTTGGGTTTTTGTAGATCCAGATTAACCAGTAAACAAATGTTTAGGGCCCAGGTTTAGTAGGAAAAATAAGTAATAATAGATTGTAAGAAAATGTTTTTTTTTATTTTATCTTTAATGATATAAAATACTAAGTTGTTATTTTCAAATAATACAAATAAATGTCATAGTCATATTTGAGAAAGTAATAAAATTGGATTAGTGCCAATGGTAAATCCAATGGGGCTATGGTGGCTCCCCCTTGGAGTTTACATGATGTATTTTTTAAAAAGAAAATTAACTTAATTATTATCTTTTAAATGATAATGTTTACTTTAAAGTTAAAAAAATGCTAAAACAAAAGAACTTTTTCTTTTTAAAATCAAACAAAAATATGAGAAGGCAATTTAGGAAATTTCCCGACTACCCTTCAATCTTTGTTTGATGTTGTCCCCAACTTATATAAATGGGGCTCCAAATTTAAACTTTGTCTAGGGCCGAATAGGGGCTTAATCCAGTACTGGGTTTTTGTACCTGTAAAATTTTCCAAGTCTTTATTTGTAATCATTAAGTTTTGATGGAACATTACATCAGTTAGTTGTGCATAAATTAAGTATAAACTTACTTATCGTAACTCCTTATGTATCGTCAGATGAGTATTTTCATTTAAGAATAGAAAGGTTTAAGTATGCATTTGTGATACATGATTATCTACTAGTTTTAATACAAACAGTCTAGTCTAACTTTAATTTTGTGTTGAATTTACTAGTGAACATTTTAATATCAAGTAAAGCAGTATATTTTCTCAATGAGAAGATTCAACATTTCATGTGTTCTGTCTTGTCTGCCTGCTACATCCCACGCTTATTGACTAACCTGCTAAGTACTTCAAAAGAATTGGTTACAAAACAAATAGAAAAATGATACAATATTAAAATTTTACTTTATTTTAATAATTACATGATATGGTAAATCTTGTACCGTCCTTTATTTATTATCATATACTAACATTGTATGATAAATATATTAATTCAACATTGATATTATTATTAATTTGTGCAATATCATTGCAATGAATGGTTAAAGTAAAAATATTATTTTGTTTAATGAATAATAATCCTGGTGCTACGGTCTGATGTGGAGTTTGGCCTTTTCAACAATTCACCTTCAATCCTCCCTTCTCTGAACCACTGCTCTCCACTCCTATTGACCTCAAGTCCTCCAGCATCTATCCAACCAACGCTGCCTCAGCATTCTACCAAGGCAAACCTTTTTGTAACGTTACTCTTCTTGTATTGTACAACAAGCTATGCAATGTCTGTCTTGCAAGTTTGTAACTTGGCATTCTCTCCACATGTCCTAACCAACCAATTCTCTTGGACTTAATAAGACTAACAATGTTTTGATTCTGGAGTATATATTTCTATTTCTTTGTTACATATTATTCTCTACACTTCTTCATTAATAGGCACATACTTCTGACTAACCTTTCTCTCAAAAACCTTTAACATGTTTGAGTCTGCTACCTTCAAAGTCCATGCCATAACTGTATATTACCACTGGCCTTATTAAAGTTTTATATACTTTCATTTTTGTATTGCGGGTTATTACTTTGGATCTTTAATAGATTTCCTGTTTGCAGAGTATGCTTTGTTATCCAGCATGATTCTTTTCCTTATTTCTTCAGAAATGATGTAATCTTTAGTAATTTCTGTTCCAAAGTATGTAAAGCTTTGTACGTTTTCACACAAGTAATCATCAATTCTTGTTACATCCAACTGTTTTTATTTCAAATCCCATCCTCATATGTGTAGTTTTCCTCATAAACTCCCTCAAGCCCTTTTCTCAGTAACAAATCAAATATCTATTGCAAGGCATACATATTCCTAGCAATCAGAATAGTATCATCTGTTATGCAAGCATTTGAATGGTTCTGTTCATAATGTTTCCTTCCTCTAAGATTCAATTCCCCTACCACTTTGTGAAACACCAAATTAAAGACCAATGCCACCATTGTATCTCCCGGCCTAACCCACTGTCTATCTTATACTCTCTACCTACTTTCTTTCCCGTCAGTATTACAATGAGCTGTCTAAAAGTGTAATTTTTACTAGCCTTGAAAGTTTACATGGTATTCCATAGTTCATAATATCCAATACTTTGATTTTAATAATCCTGTCAAAGACTTGCGTAAATTCTACAAACAGCATATGCACATCTATATCATACTCATAACATTTCTCCATCATCTGTCATATTACTAAAATCTGATATGAAGTTCCTCTTCCTTTTCAAACCACATTGATAACCTATTATCTCTTCCACAAAAGAACTTAATCTGTTTGTAAGTATACCTGAGAACACTTTGTATGCAGCATCCAACAGCGTGATTCCCCTTTAGTTAGCATAATCCTGCTTATCACCTTTCTTATCTATGGAACATACCAGGTCTTTTTTCCAGTCTTCTGGCATCTGTTCCTTATCCCAGCTCAACAAAATTAATTTATGAAGCCATCTACAAGCTTTCCACATCTCCAAAATTACTAAATCTTCCTGTGCTGCTTTGCTATTTCTTAGTCTTCAGTATTTTCTACCTTCATTAAGAGCGGGTCTAACAACCTCCACATCTGCTGTTTCAGACTGGCATCCACCCTTCAAAACTTCTATGGCATCAATCTGAAAAAGCTCTTCAAATTATTCTGTCCATCGCTCCATTACTCTCTCTTCCTCCCTTAGGGGGTTTTTGTCTTTACATACATCTCTAACTTGAAAGGCTTTCATATTTTTTACTGCATGCTAGAATTTTGTAGCCTCATTAGTCTTGTTACTCTTCTACGTTTTCCAGTCTCTTTTTCATGTACTTTCTCTTAATAATATATTAGCTATTCTACTTTTCTTATAAGCTTCAATATTCTGTCTTGTTTCCCTTAGCATCACTGTTAGCCTCCATTGATTCTTCTGTGCAGTCACATTCTTGCATTTATCATCAAACCATTTTACATTCCTACCCCCACATCTTTCTCTCTCCCCAATGGTCTCTTTTGCTGCATCCACCACTGTCTTTATGGTGTTTCACACACTGTCTTCACTTCTCCCTCTGCCTCCACAGCAGTCTCTATCCCATTCTCCAACTTTGTTTGATACTCCCTCTTTTCTCCATCCTTAAATCCTTCTACATTCCATATTGGGCTTTCCTGTTTATGCCCTCTATCTGCAAAGACTATCCTTTGTAAGACAATAACTCTTACTATATAGTGACTGGAGTAATAGTTCGAACCTGAAGCCACCCTGACATCCACCACTGAACTCCTATGCCTTTCTGAAGCTAGCACATGATCAGTCTGGTTTACAGTACTTGTTCCAGGTATTTTCCAAGTACTCAGATGCATTTCTTGTGTGCAAAGAGAGTGCCAGCAATTATTAGAGACATGCCTGCAAACATCCTTCCATTTCTATTTATCTCATCATGCAGTGTATGCTATCCACCTACTCCACACAGAAATGGCTCATTTTCCACTTTTACATTAAAATCTCCCAACAGGACATACATATGTATTTTGGTATCTTTCTACATTCTCTGGCAAGACATTTGTTAAATTCATTTTTAACTTCATCTGTGGCTTCCTCAGTCGGCGCAAATACAGCAGTCATAGGTACCTTCCCTTTAACATTATTCTACAGATATGTTCTGACATGGTTCAAAAGTCAAGAGATTTCTTTACTTCAGCATTTATCATGAAAGGGGTTCCATATAGGCCATATCACCAATATGAAGTAGACGGTGGGTGACCTTACTTGTCTATTCTGCTACTTCCTCTCCACCTAACCTCCTGTAGCACCATTATGATTTCCTTCCCCTAATCAATAAGCATCGGCTTTTAGGTGCCGGTCACTCTTACCGACATAAAGGACATGATTTGCTGGTTTTGACTTCTTTGTCATGTGCATTACTTGATATTTAATGTCAATGTTTTATTGGCATTAATGCTGACTTCAAGACACCTATCCAACCATTTACCATACTTCCCCAGCCCCAATATTCTCAGGCTGATACTCCCTAAGACAGGTATTATGAAACCATCGGGTTGCAAGGGACGCAGTTAAATGTCTTACCTGGAATTCATAATTAATATTTATTAAGGAAAAAATAACTGTTAAATAGTATTTTTAGCTGTTCTAACTTGCTTGTTTTAAATTGTATCAGAAGTCAGTTGTAGTTACAGGATCAATCTGTATTATATGTATAATATGTACTACATCATATTTACTCACATAATTCATGCACCTGAATTTTTTAAAATATTCAGTCACATAAATATCATTCTCACGCTGATTATCACATTTTAGTTTCATTATAAACCTATCTAAAATCGTTTCCTTCCATAAATCACGTACCTAATTTAAGATAAAAAATGTTGGTCAAAAAAGTCCATGAATTACAAAAGTACATATGATATATAATTATTTCAATCCAGGTTTGGACTCTGTGCTATGCAGATGTGTTAACCTGAACACTGGTTTGCATTGCGCTCATATCTATTTTTCCTGTTTAAGTTCAACTATGCTAGCTAAAAGTTTTAAGAATACATTCATTATTATTTAACGTCCTTAATTTTATTTTATTTTTTCTATTGAAATATTGTTTCTCTTTTGTCTGTTTTATTTTTAGTGTTACAGTGTCTTACATTAATAGTGTTTAATTTCTTTTTGTTTTAGTATATATTTCTTTCTGTAGCTAATTTTTAAGAATATATTTAACATTATTAATTTCTTTTTATGTTTGAGTACATTTGAAAATGGAGTATTTGAACTTGAAGGTCCTGACCAGAGCGAGAGGTGTCAGAATACGTTCTTTCTAGCTTGCCTTTTAGTAAAAAATTAACTGTATAAACATAAAAAGAAATACTGATGTGGATACCACATGACTTCCTTGTACGCCTATTAAATTACATATACACATTTTTTTAAAAAGAAAAGTACAACAAATTTTATTTCATTAATACATTCTGATATTTTTTCTTTTTTTTTATTATTGTATATTATTCATTGTAATTTTTTTATAATCAAAGTTAATAATTATTAATAAATCAATACATTTAAATTAAAAAAAAGGAGACTAGGTCAAATTTGAACTGATGTGCCCTTCCCCATGTAAGATCAAAATATTTCATTAATTAAAATTTTATTTGGCTATAAGTTATAGCCAGATAAAACATTGTAGCCTATAACTCTAGAACCAATGATAATAAGTACCACTTATGATATATCATTGAAGAGCTCTCAATGAAGGCTTATTACTGCAGTTAAGAAAAGTGCAAAATCCAAATTTTTTGGATTTTGGGCTTTTTGAACACTTTTGGTCCAGTCGATTGCAATCAAAAGGGGAGGTGAACAACTAGATGTTACAACAGTCCTAAATCCAAAATTTCAACGTTGTACAGCTAATTGTTTTTGAGTTATGCAAGATACACATGTACATACATAAAGACTTCAATTGGGATTTGGTAAGCTGTTTTAAAATTATATATAAGATTTAAATTGGGTGCCATTTTTTCTGTTGGTTTGGCAGTGCTCTCTGAAGCACCTGTAGTAATAACATTCTGGTTATTAGTGAATTAGTCGTGATGGATAAATAGATGATGCAGGAACATGTAACTATCATGAAAATATATTACAAATACGTAGTGTTGTGTTGAAATTGTGCACAAATTATGTGGTATATTTGGGGCACAGAAGATCCTTGTATCATTGAAGAAAAGCCGATTTATTCCCAATGATTGTCTGTGTGGTGTGCACTTAGATGTTGTTGAATTATTGGGTTATACTTCTTCAAAAACGAGCCCAGGAATGCAGTTACTGTCAATGGGTGTACGTTATTGCACGATGATAACAGCATTTTTTTGGCCTCGGTTTGAAGCCGTGGACTTTGGCTTTGATGTTGATAGTATGTTCTTTCAACAGGATGGTCATCTGGCATGTGAAATTAATGAGTTGTTACAGCAGAAATTCCATACGCAGCTGATTTTCCACAACAGTGATCACAATTTGCCACCAAGGTCATTCAATCGTATACCCTGGGGATTTGTAAAGTCCAAGGTTTACAGCAAACGCATACCAACCATTCCTGAACTTAAAGAATAAATACAAGTTAGCACAATTGAGCCACAAGTCTGCAAAAATGTGATTGCAAATTGTCAAAAAATTGCATGAGTATCCATGAGAGGTGGAGGACATTTGCCAGATATTATTTTCCGTATTTAATCGGATTGTTTACGCTTTCAAAATATGTAACAACTTTGCCAATCCAAGCATAATAAATAAAGGTTCATTTAGTAAATTTAAATCCTGCGTTACTTCTTGGACACTCTTTTTTTATAATTTAACTTATATTGATATGATCTATATAATATATTTTTATGTTCCGATTAGAATAAAGATTTATTTATTTGTAGATTAAAAATTAACAATTCTGCACATTTATTTTGAACAGTGTGATGCACTCATTTATTCCTAAAAATCACAATATTAATTTTTATCAAATTAGACAAGACAATTATTTTTGTCTTACATACCACATAATACATTAGCCTATGAAAAAGGACATTATTACACTAATACCATTATCAGAAGCAGCACTCAATTTGTGAATTACAATCTGTTTTCAACATATTATTACTTGTTAGAGTTTAGAAAGCTGGTGGTAATCACAGTGATATGCAGTAGTTCTAGTTGGGGTATCTGGCACTGCTAATATTACAGTGAAGGTGATGATGTACCATGAGAGAACGTCATAGATAGTCACTGATCCAGCAATCCATTCTCACTCTACATGTCAACTAAGCTTTAAAACTTTTAGGAGCAAGATATATAATATTTTATCTGATTGTTTCTCATAAGATAGCTACATGTAGTAGCGACTGTTTTCAGAGTGTTGGAAAACTATTTCAGCTTGGAGACTAGAAGTGGTTCAACTGACTGGTAAGACTGGTCAAGTGTAATATTTGTTATATGTAAATTAATTTTATTTAGTTTGAAACGTAAAATTGTTCATCATTCAATTATGCATTGAATATGTTTATATTGGGTTTATGCCAGTGTGGATTTAAGTTCACTTTACTAAGGATATATTTTAACATTCGGAAATATTTTAAGTACTCTTATGTAGACCATGTATAATTTTAACAAAATGTTTTTTTTTTTTTTTAATAGTTTTAAAGTACAAGAAATGACTGTTAAAGATTGCAGTGTAAGTCACAATTTTGAATAAGTCTTTTATATAAAATGAAAATGAGACAGTTCATGAGGGGAAGTTGTGACTCAACAGTTTAAATAAGGGACATCCATCAGGATGACTAGTTGTCAGCAAACATGGTTGCATGCAATTTAGGTAATTTAACATATGTACTTGGTGTTAGTGTTTTTCTACATAGAGTTGCTGTGCAATTTATTTTACGAGTAGTATGACTAGTTTTGGGGGGAACCCACCGGGTTGGTCTAGTGGTTAACGCGTCTTCCCAAATCAGCTGATTTGGAAGTCGAGAGTTACAGCGTTCAAGTCCTAGTAAAGCCAGATATTTTTACATGGATTTGAATACTAGATCGTGGATACCGGTGTTCTTTGGTGGTTGGGTTTCAATTAACCATTGAGGATACTTTATTTAAATCGTTTTGAAATATCACACACTGTCCCTAGTCCAACACCACATTCAGAAGCTATTTGTTGTGTCATACTGGTATGTTCAAGAAAGAGAAACAACTTTCGAACACTTTCTTGGTGTTAAGTCCATTATTGAATATTTGACACAAAGAACAAAAAATATAAAAATATGATTCTGTAATAAAAAATGAAATAGACTTTCATTGAACACTATTTACTACACGAAAATTGCTTCATAACCAAAGAACAATAAACTGACATTTCACAGATAAATTAAAATTAAAAAATGGGTGTGACCAAGCAGTGTAATCACAACTTAGAAATGAACAAAAAATTCCCCATGTTCAGATTAATCTGCATGCTACTGTAAGTAGGAAATGATTGCAGCCATCTGCATCTCTTTTAATATTATTTTGCTGTCTGATATGGGGCTGGTGTCTGGATTACGTTTTGAAGGATCCTTATTGTTGTGATATAATAGATTAGTGAGTGCAGTCTGGATTGTGTTTGTTCATTGAGAATGTTAATTTATATTTTTAAGTAATTTTAGTGTGCCTAGTTTTTGTTCTTTAATGTTTTATGTAAGATTTTCACGTTTTTGTTTATGTTTAAGCACATGTGATGATTCAGTAAGTCAGTTTCAAAACTGTTTTTGGTAATAGAGAGAAAGTGGAAGTGGTACAGCATTCAGTAAGAATTACTGAAGTTTTATTGTTCTTAAAGTTTATTTGTTCTTTGTATCATGTAAACTAGCTGCACCTAGTTTTTCCTATGTAGAATTTATAACAGTTAGAGCAGTAAAAAATACAAATAATATTAAAAAAATATTTGAATTTATAACTTTACACTTAAGACTACAAAATTATTATTTTAAATCCTGGTGAAATATATATTTTGATTCTTACATTTTGAGCAGCTCAAAATGGGTAAGTGGCAGTCATAGTTTAAAATGTGTAAAACATTTAAAAAGTTATGATATTCTTAAAAGCTTGGTTTCCTACTATTAACTACAATAAAGTGGAGTTGTGATACAACTAATACTATTAATATATTGTTATTTATTTATATAAACAACCTGCCTTCACTTGTTTATTGTCTAAATCACCTTTTTGATGTGATAGCCAATTACTGGCAATGATCTGATCATGGTCATATTCTTCCATGTTATAAAGTAACATGAAATACTGAATTGATGTGAATCAAATTAATAGCTCTTATATGATTTTTATCTATTGTACTACTAGTAACGATAAATATAGACAGCTCAAATTTGTTTTAAACATAGCTTCTTCCTCATTGTGTCCACCCAAAACATTATATGTCTCTCTTGCTGCTTTTGATATTCTGAAACTACTAATTTGAATAATTATAATCTAGATAATGATACCTGAGTTTGAGCTGTTATAATTTTGTCTGACAGTTTAAAAATACATGATCTGTACCAAATTAAAGCATGTTCTGTTTTATTTTGTTTAATTAAGAACTTGTTTAAAAAGAAGAAAAATGTTTATACTTTCTGAAAAATATGGGAAAACACCTGTGCAATTTTTCTTAAATAGAATTTTCAAGTTCTACAACTTCATTTAAGTAACTATTTTGATGATAAATGGACTTTTAAAAACATTGCCCCTATAAAAATAATTTTTTAACAGTAGTAAACAATTACATAACAGAAATTAAAAAAATATTACCTTTTTTATAAGTACAAACAGCAGGTTAAAAAGAAAGAATAAAATTAATGAAAACAGAATTTTATGTAGACACTTTCAGTCAACTACACTATGTTATCGGAGTAGTGGTCCCTTGCACAAACTACAGTCACTGTCCAGTGACAAAAATATTTAGGAATTGCTTTTACAGAGTTCAATTAGTCATTAGATTCAATAAAAGTATACAAAAGACATTGTCACCTACCTCAGTAGGATAGTTAATATTTCTTAAATTAGTGACCACTTATCACCATACAAGATTATCTATTGCACTTTAAAACTGAATAAGGGATCTCAGCTTATTACTCGGATCCCTTATAACATCAAAGAAGAAAAAAATATCAATAAAATCACAAAATAAAATAATCATATATAATAATGCTTTTAATAAAACTAAATCAATAAAATCATAAAACATAATATAAGCCTCTAAAAATATATTAAAGTTCCAGTGAGTTAATAAAAAAAATATATTTAACTTGATTGTAAAAATAAGTTCTGTATAAAATAAAAAGGATTGCTTGGTAGCATAATTATAAATCTTAAAACATGACAAAGGAAGTCAGGAGAATTACTTTTAATTAACAATAAGATTTTATACAGATTAAAAACTTATATGTTTCTATGAACAGTAGATTACAATAATCATGAGGAGGTCTACAATAATTCTGACAGCCTTTTTTGGAAAGTAATAACACTATCTGCTCCCATGACATGGCAAATAATAATACTAATTCATATCTTATGACCATTTAAGATAAAACAATAAGCTACTTTATTAAAGGCTGATGTTGCATATCTTTTTAGTTTACACAATAAAAATGTGATCTTGCGACAGTTTGACTCGTATGACTAAGTCCCCCCCCCCCACCAGTTTAGCTGTACAGATAACAAACAGTTTTATATCATCAATATTTAGGCCAATATTATTAGAAATAAAGTTGTTTCTTGTCTCCTATTGTCATTAACAAAATATCCAATAATTCTAAACCTGTTTAAACAGTCTCAAAAGAAAACTGTTTAATTCTGGATAAGTGCTCTAAACTACTAAAATTCCAGATTGTTATGTCATCAGTGTATATTAATGTTCTTGAGAGACTACAAGATACATAATTCAACAATCATTGTTAAGTACAAAATCGATCTGAGTATGGCTGACATACACGAAGCTTTATGTTCATCTGATTAGATTCTCTTGATGACTCCCTGATAATTATCAAGGTAAGAATAGAATACCTTCAAGTGATTACAATGTGTACTGTAGTACTCAGTATTCTTTCAAAAAATGTCATCAGTCCAATCAAAGGGCTACTCAGATCACACAGTGTTATGCTCAGGCTCATGGTTCCTGAACAAAGTCCCAGACCAAAAAATTTATTAACTAGCTTTTTCACAGGTATAGTATATCTTCCTGTTCTATCATTATGATGACCAGGACTGACTGAAGAAATTTTTGGTTTCAAACCACTTTCAAAGTTGTTTTTTAGTACTTTTTAATTATTTTAGACAATACAGTTTACAAGAGATGGGGATGATACTTTATCTGTGAGTTTTGATCCCACTTTTAATAAACAGTAATCACCCTAATCGGCATCAAATTTGGGGAAAGACATGAGCATAGTTTCATCAAGTAAGTAAATTATTTTATTTAATAGTAATTCTGAAATATTTATTTAAAAAAATTTGTTTGAATTTGTCCCTATCCAAGTTTTTACATAATTTTATTACACATTGCATAAAATAACTTTAATTCCCTTTTTATAAATCAAAATTTCTCTTTAATATTAAATGAATATTTTGATAAAACTTAATTATATATTCTGCAGATGTGTTGAGTGTACAATTACATAGATAAAAAAATTAAACCGCTTCAGCATTTTCTTGGATAGTTCAAGGTTCAATACACATGGTAAAATCTTGACCTGAGCAACAGGTAATTATAAAATTAAAAAATAGAAATGGTTGAAGTCCACACTAATACCTATAAACAATAAATACTAGTGAAATAAATAAATATTCGAAGGTATGGAATAACTGGAGTACGTTTAAAAAGACAACAATTTAAATCGTATTAGTCTAATGGAAATTACTTGGACACAATGTTAATGAAATTATAGAATGTCCAGAGCTTTTTTTGGATTAGTGCTTTTTAAGAATTCTTTCTCTTCTTGTACACTGAATTACTGTGCTGAGTTATATGAAAGCAGTTGCTGTTTGGTTTGATTGATGTGAATGATGTTTATTTTATAAGTGTAAGTGACTATTTTATTTAAACAAAGGTAGCTTATTCATAAATATAAATACACGAATAAATAAAATCTTTTAATTTACTAAATACTAGTCTACACGATTCATATCTATAGTTACCAAGCAATGAAACGACAGCCCATTTTTCTTGATAACTTGTTCTACTTTTTGAAGGAATCGCAAAAGATATTTCACACAAGAATATAAATACAGACATACAAAACATTAAATCATAATGAAAAGCTTCATGTTTAATTAACATTCTTTAGAGCAAAACAGTGTAGTATGATTTTTTGAAAATGGAATTACTTTGATTATGCCATGAGAATCTACCATTTAGCAAAACATCTAGAAATTTCACATTATGAACAATGATGGAAATAATATTATCAGTAATATTACGGCGATAGCAATGGTATGTCTGAGTATCACAATGGAATAGTTTTATTCATATTTAAAGTTACAATCCATCTAGTTCTGCATTCAACTGTTCCAAATATCTTAGATAAATTATTTATATAAAAGAAGAGTATGGGCCGAAGAATGATTCTGGGAAGAAGATGCCAATAATCACATCAGACTCCCAATTCTGATCGTCTATTGGAAGCTAAAACAGTCTTTATAGAACTTGTCAGAGGTTTAGACTCATGAGCTGGTTCAGCTGTCACTATTGTCTACTACAGAAGCTCAGACCAAACGATTCTTTTCAAAGCCAGCTTATTAAGATGGATGCCAACCTGCATCAGCTGCTACTGCTGAACGCCCAGCTACCAATATTCAAGATGCCTCTTGTTACTTTATGGTGACATATTGAAACGCTTACTTATTAAACATCTAATATAATTTATATGGCTATTCTTTTTATACATTAAAAATATTTCAAATGTTGAGAGTTTAAAGATTCAAACTGATGTGTCCATACCTTAGAAATAGCATACATAAAACATAGAAGGTTTATTTGGTTTTTTATTCTCAAAATCTGTCAATGAATTTTTAGTGTTGTATTAATTTTAAAAAGTACAAGAAATGACTGTTAAAGATTGCAGTGTAAGTCACAATTTTGAATAAGTCTTTTATATAAAATGAAAATGAGACAGTTCATGAGGGGAAGTTGTGACTCAACAGTTTAAATAAGGGACATCCATCAGGATGACTAGTTGTCAGCAAACATGGTTGCATGCAATTTAGGTAATTTAACATATGTACTTGGTGTTAGTGTTTTTCTACATAGAATTGCTGTGCAATTTATTTTACGAGTAGTATGACTAGTTTTGGGGGGAACCCACCGGGTTGGTCTAGTGGTTAACGCGTCTTCCCAAATCAGCTGATTTGGAAGTCGAGAGTTACAGCGTTCAAGTCCTAGTAAAGCCAGATATTTTTACATGGATTTGAATACTAGATCGTGGTGGATACCGGTGTTCTTTGGTGGTTGGGTTTCAATTAACCACACATCTCAGGAATGGTCGAACTGAGAATGTACAAGACTACACTTCATTTATACTCATACATATCATCCTCTGAAGAATTATCTAAACGGTAGTTACCGGAGGCTAAACAGGAAAAAGAAAGAAAGGACTAGTTTTGGGGGGGGTCTTTTTATTGTTAATATTTCAATCCTTCTCGATTTAAGTGAATAGTTTCACCTTATATTTTTCATTATCCACTACTTAAAGTTTGCATGTAAAACATTGAATTTCAAAGTAACTTTTTTCAGTTTTATTAGTGCACCACCTTAAGATTATGGGTTTTTCTAAAATGAATTCATGAACTATTGTGGGTAAATGGATATGATTCCGATTGTTGGAAAGTTTTTCTGAACCATTGGAAAACATGTGTGAAAACTTACATATTTGTACTGGATGGGCAATAAGATGTGCTATGGATAAGCAAGTAAAAAAGATAATTGCAGTGAATTTTCTATATGTTTTGTAGTTGTGCTTGTCTACCTTGGTTATGATGTATAAAAAGTTGAAACTTATATTTTGGAGTGAAATGTCAATTGGGGTGAAGCAGAATGTGCAGCATTTGAAAACCAATAAAAAACCCAGTTGAACTCTTCCATTAGCTTAATCCCACTATTTGCTAACTCAAACTGATATTGTAAAAATCATAACACCCTGAACCCATCACCTATTCTCTCTCTGTATAACACATGAATGATAGAACTGGAAGATGAATGTGCAAGAAGGTTGACACATAAATGTGTCAACCTTCTCAACTGTTAAGTAGATTGCATGGAAAAGTTCAGTAGAGAAATAGGGATGATTCCTCTTTGTACTTTCATAATAGATTGGCTATACTGCTTATTTCAGTTTTTTTTTTTATTTTTAATGAATATGACATTATCAAGTATTCCCTTTTTACATGACTATGATTCATCATAACAATGTCAATTTTTTTCTATCTTTTTCATTGTGTATTCTAAAAGTTTCAACACATTAAAAATTATAAATAATTCTCTTTCAAATTCACAGAAACTGTTCTTCCAGATGACGCCTTGGAGCTCCAAAGCAAAACTGCATAATTATGCACCTTTGTGTTCAGTGGTTTTACCAGTGGCAATGTGATAATGTTGCCCATCTGAAAATAATTAATCTCTTAAATAAGTGGTCGAATATACTTTATCTACATTGTGTCTGTTTTGTTCATTTAATATGTTGTTTTACCGAATTTTTTATGTTTGTGAATTTCATAATATTCAAGTGTGCTGAAATCTTTAGTTTCTTTGAGCTACATTGAGTGTAGTAATTGCATACAAGATAATTTTTCTATGTTGTAATTTGTACAAAAGTTATGTTTCCTAATGAAGTGTGGTTTTTCTTCTTATATATCAACTGTCTCTTTCTAAGAAACAATCTTGTTGTATATAATGTACAAATTGTTTATAACAAAGAATGCAGATGTATATTCTCAATTTTGTCAATTGTTTTTTTATTTTTTATTATATACGAGTAATTTTTATTTATAAACACTCAAATAATTTTGTCCATATTTTATTTTTTTACAAACATGAAAAAGTTTTGAATTCGATACACTGAACAGTACAAAATTGACAAATACATCATAATAAATTAACTGATTACAGATAAAAAATAATATTTAATCACATACTGAACTGATCTATTTTTCAATCATTTTACAGCCAAAAGTACTGAGCAAAAGACTAGATTATACTCCTAAAACTGTATGGAAAATTCACCAGTTAATGCGAGCCGCGATAACTTCTTTAACCTCATTTCTATGTACGTACATATGAACGGCCAAATCTCATAAGTGCTGCGTACTATTGGTGATGTTGCGAATCAAAACTATTGTCCTTTTAAAATATAGAATTAATTAGATAATGAATAATAGGTTAGTGTACAAAATAACAAACCACCAACCTTATCTTCCTTTTTATATCTAATAAACTGATAAGCTAACATATAAACTCCATTGTTTGTAGATTATGGATTTATTCGATGATAAAACTTACTCTAAATTTTGATCGATTTTTTTAAAAAGTAAATCATAGAAATTTTAAAGAAGAATTGGAAGAGTAGAAAAAAATTATGGCTTCTATACAAAATTAAATTGCATATTTTTTCAAGCTGCTATAAAGAAAATATCTCAGAAAATCTAAAACTACATTTTCTCATCTGCAGAATATAACTTGTATCATTCCTTTCGGCACTTTCTTTAACTAACATCAAGTCACATGCAGCACTGCGCATTGTCGTTGTGCTGGACGACAGCTCCCTGTCTGTGATAACGAACTGGGACGTGTGATGTAGTTGTCGGTTCTTACTACTAATTGACAAATATCTTTGACTGATTTATTAAGGTGATATGATATATTTGTGCGTTAGATTAGAATTTTAAATTAAATTCCTGAATTCCTTTGCGGTAACGATGATGCCGATTTTATGCAGTGAAGTTTAAAAAAAATCGTTTGAGGTATGACAGTGTTGAGTAAATCTGTTTGTGTAGTTAACCTTAGTGATTAGCTTGGTGTTGGTGTTTTTCACCATAGAGTTGCAATGTATTTTATTTTATGAGTAGTACGACTAGTTTTGTTGTGATCTTTTATTGTTAATATTTCAATCCTTGATATAAGTGAATAGTTCATCTTATATTTTTCATTACACTACTGAAAGTTTGCATGAAAAACCGAATTTCAAAGTAATTTTTTTCAGTTTTATTATTGTGCTACATTCTTATTATGGGTTTTTTTTCTAAAATGAATTCATGGACAATAGTTCATTGTTAAATGGATAAGATTGCTATTATTGGAAAGTTTTTTTGTACCATTGGAATTAGGTGTCTAAAGGTGAGACCTTGAATAGTAAGCATTGACATAGTTGTTTATGTATTGGTGACCAAGTCAGTGTCAATACTTAAAATATGATTTTAATCTGGTATTGTACTGAGCCATCCAGTTCTTCTGCTTTTGCTTGTTTAATAATCATATTTACAGATTTAAAAGTTATCCTGCAATTAACTATTCTGTGTGGTTAAAGCTGTAGCTGAGGTCACAAAATTAATATATGTATCAGAAAGCCGTAGACTTTATTTATAACTTTTTAGTTTTAGGTTAACCTTGCTATTGAAAGGGGTTAATGTGTGAAGTATCATTTTTTTAATTTACATGCATATTATTTATTTTTTGTAAATTTTTTGATCTTATTTAATGTTATATTTATAATATCTTCCCCAAGCTGTCTTGTGATAAATATGTAAACATGTACTTTTTCAGTCATTGTAATTGGTGGGGTAAAAGTGTTTTATGATGTCTTAAATGCGCAAGTGCATTTTTGTGTAGGTAGAAATTTAGAATCCTGTATGAGATTTGTCTGTGTTGAATATTTAGTAAGGCAAACATTACTTCACTGAATGCTTAATGTTTGAGGTTGCTTACATCATGGCTTTGTATGTGTGCTAGAAATGAACTGGATACGTGTTCAGTCACATGTGTAAAGAATATATTTTTGCATTATTTACAGCAGCAGAATCAAATTACCTTGTAGAAACAGGATGTATGTACAGATGATCTCAACATGCAAATTTTATACATAACATGTAAAAACTAAAATTTCATCGAACTCCAACCATATATAATTTAAGATCACAGAATTTGACAGACAGTATATTAATTAGACTGACACTACATATATTGAATTTGTTTGATTACATAAGAGTTTTTATTACTTCACTACATAAGGGGCTTCCCAAATCTTTTAAAATAATTGAGGTTAACAACATCGCTACCAGAAACTTCAATAAAGAAAGTGCTGTTACTTTGTTCTGAAGGGTGCTATGGAAGAAAAAGTTACAAGATTATGAAAGCAAGCCCAATATTTAATAAATTTAAAGTTTTATCACATACTGTCATACTCTTCAATAAATCATATGTATAAAATATGAGGTAGCTGAAGAAATTTCCCAGAATCAGCACCGCCTGTGTGAAGTGGTAACATTGATAATGAATTTATTGTTTCATAGATTGAATGATTCATGACATTACAATATGATCTGTGTGATGTTCTTGATTCCTCACAGACAATAGGAACAGTCATAGCTGTGTGTTGTATCACACCAGATCAAAATGTCTGTAATTTTGCAAATGTCCAATTTTATAAATTATTTTACTATTGTCTTTATATTTTATTAAAAAAAGAGATAAGACCATCTTATATTTTTTTGAAATAAAAATAACCGTGGGTTGTATAGAGGTTTATCAATTGTCATGCAAGTACCATAATTTGTACATATATCAACATTTTTGTCAAACTATAGCCTAATAGTTTTGTATAATACTTATTTGTGTAATTTGCAGATTCCCTAAATTTTGGTAGGTAATAAAATAATTAAATTTTACTTTTAGTTATTAAAGCTACAAGCAAGCACAAAACACAAAGGGCTAAATTTACGTGTATGGGCACATCAGTATTCACCAAGTATATTTGTTCACTTATAAAAGAGGTTAAATTGTTAGTGGTTTTTATTAGTAACATCTTGAAATTAATTTTTACTGAATACGGCCTCATAATCAACATGTTAATTTCATTAGAATTTTTAATTATAAACTAGTTAGTAAATTTACCAGAAAGAAGCTTGAAAGAGAACAATCTATATCAGCAATATTTGGGTTGCTGATTGTAAATTTTTTAACTTTTCAGTGAAGAGATGCTTTGAAGTTGCTTACATTAAGTTATTGGAAAAGTCAAAGTCGTTGGCATCTATAGACCACCTACAGGTAAACTGATGCAATCTTTGAAATATTATAAGAAGTTACAGACGCAATAAATAACAAAAATATTATTGTAATTTTTTTTTTCTTTCCGTAGCGGAGGAAAAAGCTCTGCCAGCCACCATCAGGCCCGCACTGACAGCAGTGCGGGGCTCTCACCCGCTAAAAAACCTCCCCTTCTACCATGCAGGGGCCAGATCTAAGCCATATGGTATGTACAGCCCCTGCATGATCACCCAGGCACTCCACTATCCGAATCCGTGTGACCGAAAGGTGTCCCTAGGGGGCGAGCGACGACTGAGGAGCTCCCGCCGCCCACCCCCAGAAGCTGGCCTCCCTTGATCACCCGTCATCGAACTCCAAGCCTCCATAGATTCGCATCAACTCAGCCTGCCTTTGCCTCTCTTCATTGGCCTTCTCTCGTTTCATTGATGCGATCGTAGTCGAGACACACTCCCTATTGTAATTGTTAGTTAACTTTCATGTTGATGATTTGGTTACATAGTGTTTAAGGATATTTTTGAATCTTATGATTTTATTGAATTATCTGTTAGAGCTATTAGAATTCTAACCAATTCATGTATGTCAGTTGATTATGTTTTGATTTATGTTGGTTTGAATGACTAAATTGTTCAACATTGATAGTAACTTATTTGACGCCTAGCACATGCAGTGTTTATTAAAAATTGTAATATACTAGGATGCTTCTTGTAAGGATATGTTAATGTAAAATAGTAATATTAATAAACTTTTAAGATATTTAGTGTTGATTAATGGCAGGATGTCATAAACTCCATTAATGTAAATGAAAAATGGAAGGAATTGATTTATAACTTTTTTCTTAATTTCAGTTGTTTAAACTGAACAGGACAGACATATACTACAGTTTGATTAAGTAATTTGGTAGTCTTATTACTTTTGAAAATTCCTGAGTAATTCCTAGATTTTTTTTATATAAAACTTGTATAAGTTCTTGAACTACCTAAGGCAAATTTTTTCTAAAAAAAAAATTGTCTTAATCATAAAATAATGTTGTAGAGTTTAATTGTTTGGATTCTTAAAATATAAACAATCGGAGAAAAGAATTTTTAACCTTTGTTTGTATTATAAAGGTGAGAAACTGCCTTTGAGTCAGTTTTGCTTTTTAATTTTTGAACTTTATTTATTGTAACTTCAGAAATAATTCATTTTATTTTATTTTTTTTATTAGAAATCAGTATAAGCTAACTGTCAACATTCTCAATAAAGTAGTATTGTTCTAAATATGATTGTATAATAAATTAAAATATGGTTTATTGTTTTAATATCAAACAATCAATTTAACCATTTTACAGTTATACACTTAGTATAGGTTAAATGTATGTTCACTTTGTATGAACTCTGGGTAATTAGGAACTAATATTTATGATAAGATTTTAAATACACAGATATATGTGTCGTTGCTGGCAGCAAAAGTAGTGCCTGGGAATGGTTAATAATAATGAAATAAAACGGTTAAAACAAGAGTTAGGGGGCAGTATTTGGTTTTATATTATGTAAAATACTGATACTATAAATTGAAGATTTTCAGTTAAGAAATTATTGCAGTAAATTTAGAAAATTAATATTTTTTATTGATGTGGAGCAACAATCCAAAAATAAGACCAAGACAGTGTAGTTGAGATAGTGCATTGTTCATCACTGTGTGTATCTTCTAGTTGCCTAAAATGTTGTATTATTAGATTAATTTACAAAAATAAGGGAGATAAAAGACTGTGATCCAATTGTTGTTCTTTGTCTACTACTTTAATTTAAAACCTTTTGAAAAAATTTTTGTAGATTGGATGATTTCTCTGAGAAAAATGGTTTGCTGTTATCATTCCAACAGGATCTCTGAAAAAACTATTTTTACATCTCCAACAGGACCAAACAGTACAACAGGAGTATGATATTTATGAAAGTTTTTGGTTTTATGTTTTTTTCTTTTGTTTATGATATATCATTGGAGGTCAATATAATGATAATAATCATCATACCTTTGCATCAGGATGTTTGTACTATTGTAGTTTATCCTCTGATTATTAAAATTGCTTGCAGGAAGAAATTCTGTAGTCGTCTTCAACTTGCTGAAAATTTTTCTATATTATTATTTTACTTCTGAAGCTTGTTCTGCATTTTTTATGGTTATCTTTTAACATCTTTCCCAAATAAATTTTGTCCCATTTTATGTAACATCATTCTAAGTTTTCTTAGGTTCAGGAAACAGCCTAATTTTGTTTGTAGCAGTAAGCTTTCTTTTAGTTTTGACATTTAAATAATGTTACTTGAAGAAAAAAGAAAAATTTTTTGCTGCTCAGTTTCCAGTTAGTTCTGTTTCTTAGATGATTTTAAATGTTTTGCTTGCATTATAAGAAACACTTTTGGTTATATATAGCAGTCACTGTTCAGTCTCCCTTTAAAGCTTATCAGGGCTATGAACAGGGGGGTGGCGACTGGAAATCACTAGGCAGGTGTCTTCCCCTACGGGGTTGGGATGTCACTGTTCAGTCCACCGGGATCGTTTACTGTGATTCAGATCCTGGTAAAAGTAAAACTTTTGTATGGAATTTAATACTAGATCGTGGATACTGGTGTTCTTTAGTGGTTAGGTTTTAAATAACCACATATCTCAGGAATGGCCAACCTGAGACTGTACAAGACTACACTTCATTTACATTCATACATATCCTCTGAGGTAATACCTTACATGGTTCTGGAGGCTAAACAGAAAAAGATGTCACTGTTCAATCATGTTGTATGAAATCAGAGTAAATTTAAAACTAAACTACATTGTTAGCACACTTGTGCTAACAATTAAATCGATATGCCAAAACTTAATTCCTGGGAACAGCAGTGTTTGAAATGTTTATGATTTTTATTGCTCATTTGCATGTGTTAGTAGTAAGTCATATTTATTGTGATTTTAAATAAATCGCTGTTATTGCCTTCCAGATTGTGGATTTGCTTACTATATGGTATGTAATGACTTTGTGATGACTTCATTGTTACGATTGTGATTTATGCTGTTTATGAAAATGTTTTCTGCTAAAGACGAAAGCTGTACAAATATGATGATGTCATGGTATATATATACCATTTTATAAAGTAAATTTATTCAGCATTAATAATGGCTTTAATGCATTAAATAATTTATTAAATTGAATCCTGATTGCAGAGTGTAATTTGCTACTTTGTAGATTTTAATAGTTATAATTACTGCTGGTTATATTGGCACTGTTTTAACTAGTTAAAGGTTAGGAAAAAAATCACCAGGAACTAATCGCTACTTAAGATAAACTATCATGATTATTAGTCAGTTGAAGAAGTTTTAAGTCTGATAGACTAGTGATTTTTTATTTATAATTATGTATACACTATTTCTATCCGAGCTTGGATTTTCCTTATTCATTGCTCAATCCTTTGTCTTGATTAAATTGGTTTCTCTTCTCTGAAAAACTAAAATTTGTATTATTATTATTATAAAATGACTTTTTTTCAGGTGTGGGTCACTCTCCTGTGTGTGTATTATTGAAGTTACCATTTAATTTTAAATTATGGCATCTAGTTCAGCTACAGGTGATAAAACTGTTAATAAAGTGGCTCTTTGTTCTGCAATATTTGCAGGTTTTGCATATGTAGGGTACTCTGTTGTAAGGACAGCATTTTGTCGAAAGCTAGGCAGGAAGGAAGGTGAAGGTGCGTATGTTTGGATATATTTATTTGTTAATTACTGAAAGAGAAGGGTGTGAATGGAGCTGAATGTTGCTAGTTCTGGATAATGTGATTTTCATCTTTGGAATTTTTATAAAAATAACTGATAGCAGTGTTCAGTTTCATGTACTCCTTATTATTTATAAACAAACTACGTAACTCTTTTCTTCTTACTTATGTCAGGCATACTTACTTATGTTAATCAAGTTTAGTTCAACAGCTGTTTTATAATATATATATTTGTTCTTGATAATGCTATTGTTAACGTACTTTTCATTTAAGTTGTTATTAAAGTAAATTCTCTCTCTCTCTCTCTCTTCTAAAATGTTGTTACAGTAAAATCATTCTCTTTAAAAATGTTATTAAAGTAAGTTCAATAAAAGATGTCTTAAAGGTTAAATCAATGCTATTTAAAATGTAACTTAAAAATATGAATCTAAATAAATACTTAAATATAATACTTCAGATATGAATATTGTACATGTTACTGATTAATCTCAATAATGTGAAACAAATGTAGCTACGAATATAATAATAAAATAAATGAGTTATATCTAAATCTGTAATAAAATGTATATATAATAAAAATATCATTGAATACATTAACAAAGTATTTATTGAAGATATTATTGATTCCGCAGTGTAAGTTTCAAATACTGAAAGGTGCAATTAGCACAGTTATTTGAACATTTTTTTTTGGTCCTCGTGCCATTGATGTGTGAAGGTTTAATTTATTGTGGCATTCTTCAGTTAAAGACCATCCAGGTTACGTGTTAACAAATCTTTCAACATATCAATTTATGGTTCAACAAAAAAGGAGTTATTAAGGTTGCCAACTATCCAATGAAATACAGCCTACGAATTATTTCTTTGTTATTAGCAAGTAATTTCATTTAATTATTTCTCATTTAATTCTTATTTATATTTATCATTGTTAATTAAGACTATTAATTCATAATGAACAGAGAACAATTAATTAGACAGAGAGGATCAATTAAATCCTCTATAACAAGAATTGGTACATTTATTGAAAAATATAATGTTTCTCAAATTGATATTCATCTTATATGAATTAAATTAAGAAACCTTCAAGAGTTTCAAGGGAAATATGATGCCATTCAAATAAACTTGAAATGGAAAATGATGAGGATATTTGTGCAGATCATATTCAGTTGAAGACAATTTATGCAATTTTGAATGTAAATTACAATGTTTAATAGGTAATATTAAGCAAACGACAATTGATCAATTACAGCAACTAAGCAAATGCAACTACAACCAAATAATTTACCATTTTTCAGAGGTAATGTTCTTGACTGACAACATTATTATAGTTTATATAGTGATTTAGTACATAATAGAAATGATAGAAATTAAGTCCAAAAACTTCACTATTTACATATTTCCTTGAAGGACGAAGCATTAGCTATTATTAAAAATTTACCGATTACGAATGAAAATTATACAGTTGCATTAGATTTTTTAAAAAGGCGTTTTGACAATAAATATTTAATTGCATCTCATAATGCAGATTGTATTTTAAAACTAAATTCCATAAAGGGAGAATCTTTGGATAATTTATCCAAATTTATTATTGAAGTATCTCCATATGTCAGTGCTCTTGAAGTAATGATTAATCCAATCAATACGTATGAATTTATTGTTGTTCAATTGTTAACATCAAAGTTAGATTACAATACTTCCAGATTATGGAAAGAGAGACTTTCAACTCAAAGGTTTCCCACTTTCAAAAATTTCATAGAATTCCTTGAATTTAGAAAATATTAATGCAAATAGGTCAAACCAGCAAGACATCTCAAGACATAATTCCAAGGGACAACGATACAACAATGGAACTAAATCCTGTACTAAACGTTTTTATATAAATGCTAACAAGCAGTATAAGGCAAATAATTTTAGCTGTTATTCAAAATTTAATTATTAGCAATTTCTGATTTGTAATTCTAATCATTATTTATATTGTAAGAAATTTTTAAGTTTTTCTGTTATTGAACGGAAAGAATTTCTGGAACATCACAATTGTTGTTTAAATTATTTGACTGAAGGTCATTCAGTTGATGAATGTTATTCTAAACCTGTATGTGAGATTTTTTCTCAAAAACATAACACTCTTATTCATATAAATAATATTAATTCTAAATCAAAAGAATAAGTTTGAAAATAATAATCATACGTCATTTAAATTGCAGTCAAATAAAAGCATAATCTTATTTACTGCATGTCAGGTTTTACTAGACTCTGGCACTGAAGCGAATTTTTGTACTTATGAATTCGCATGAAGATTTGAACTTCCATTTATGAAAAATGATATTCCTCTCTTAGGAATAAATAATACACTTTCTCATTCTGAACGTAGTGTTGAATTGACACTGCATTCTTTATATATGAACTTTTCATTCCAGTTGCAATGTGCTATTTTAACAGAAATAACAAATAGCCTACCGACCTGTACCTTTGACATTTCGCATTTTAATTTACCTCATAATCTGTTTTTTGCAGATCCTGAATTTAATATAAAAAATAAAATTGACATCCTTATTGGAGCACAATTTTACTTGAATTTTATTTTACCTTCAAAATTTATTCAAAACTTTAAATATCCTGTTCTCTAAGAAACCAAATATGGATATATTCTCAGTGATTGTTTTCCTATTAACTGTAAGATCAATTATACCATTACATCTTTTATTTCTCCGAAGGACTCTACAAATCTTTCAACTGCAGTTGAGAACTTCTAGAAAATTGAGGAAATTAATACTGATATTCCATTTAGTGAATGTTCTATTTGCAAAAAAACATTTCAATCCAATTTTACTTGTACCAATCAAGATAGATCTGTAGTGGCATTACCACGTACACCCAACAATATAAGGCTAGGTGATTCTTTCATAAATGCAAAGAAATGATTTTTATCATTGGAAAGAAGGATATACAATGATCCCAATCTTAAACGTGACTATTCCACTTTCGTACAAGAATATTTGAACTTGGGTCACATGTCATTACTTAACCCTGATGATTTTTTTTTTAATAGACAAATTAACTGTATGTTATTTACTTCAGCATCCGGTATTTAAATCAACTAGTTGTACTAAACTTCGAGTGGTTTTCGATGGTTCATCTAAAACCAGTAACCATTTAATAATACTCTACTTGTCAAACCTGTTGTCCAACAAGATTTATTTTCTTTATTGTTAAAATTCTGAATTCATAATTATGTCATTACTTCTGTCATAAAAAAGATGTATCAACAGATAAATCCAGTGATTCTAATTTACAATGGATTCTCTGATGTAATTCTCCAAAACAAGAGATAAAAAATTATGCACTATGAGCTGTAACTTATGGAACCTCTTGTGCACCATATTTAGTCACAAGATGTCTCATTCAAACAGCAATTGAAAATAAAAATAATTTTCCACAAGCTTCTCAGGCTATTAAAAATGATTTCTATGTTGATGATCTCATTAACGGATCAGTTAACCTAAATGAAGTTATTCAATTAAAGAACAATATCTCCAAATTATTACAACACATGGTATTCTAACAATTGCAGTATTTCTACGTCTAATCATAATTCATTCATACCATCTAATCAAGAACACAACGTATGTACTTTAGGAGTTCTGTGGAATAACAAGTCATACACTAAATTTCCAAATCATTCATTCTAATAATTCTAAAATGTATACCAAAAGGAATATTCTTTCCATCATAGCTGGTGTCTATGATCCTCTAGGACTCATTGGCCCTATTATATTTTCTCTACAAACAGTTTTATGCAGTCATGACAACTCAAAATTGATTGGGAAGAAATATTACCCAAACCATCAATAATACAATGGCTTTCAATCAATAACATTTAATTGAGTCATTTAAGGTAAGTAGATCCATTAAGTATGATAATAGTAAAATTAATTCTATTCAATTACATGGATTTTCTAATGCCTCTGTTAAGGGCTACGGTTGTTGTCTTTATATATGCACTTTATACTCCAACCACGTAATTACATCTAATGTAATGTTCTAAATCAAAAGTAGCCCCCTTAAAACAAATCACATTACCCAGACTTGAACTCTGTCGCATTTACTACTGTCACGTTTATTCGTGAAGTTATCTACTGAATTAAAGATACACTTATTCAAGGATTCCACCATAGCAATTTGTTGGATTCATGGACATTCTTCGAGTCGAAAGGTATTTATAGGTAATAGAGTTTCTGAAATTCAACAAAATACTTCAATTACCAATTGGAATTACATCAAATCCTCTGGTAATCCAGCAGACATATTGTGTAGAGGTTGCTCACCAAGCAAGTTACTTCATATGTCACTGTAGTGCTTGATCTTCCTTGGCTATTACAGTCATCTTCCCATTGGCCAATGGATCGTAATATTACATTCAGTAATGATAATTTAAATCTCGAATGCTTATTAGAAAGACAAAACTATGTTAACTTCATGTATATCTAATGTTGTATGCGATAACACACAAAGGTTTTCATCTTTACATGCTTTATTACAAACATTTATTTTCTGTTTCAGGTTCATTTACATTATTAAATCAAAACCGTCGGAACATAATTTAGTACTTTAACTACTAAGGAATTAGATCATACTCTTTACATGTCAATCACAATCCATATATTTCAATAATGAGATAAAGAATCTTAAAAATAATCAGATCATTGATAAACAAGGTTAGCTTAGTTCACTAGGTCCATTTTGAATGATTTAGGTCTAATTTGTGTAGGAGGTAGACTTCAACGTTCTTTCCTACAATATCACATTAAACATCCTATTGTTTTACATCCAAGTATGTACTTTACAAATGTAACTGTCAACCGTGAACACTTAAAGACTGTTTCACTCTGGTGTACAATTAACATATCATTCATTGCAACAGAGATACTGGATAATAAATGCAAAAAGAATCATTTTGTCAATCATTTATAAGTGTTTAACTTGGTTTAGATTTGACGCAAAAACTCAATCCCAACAGCTTGGTCAATTACTGCCTATTAGAGTGATTCGTTCCAGAACATTCTCTTCTTGCGCAGCAGATTATAGTGGCCCAATTATAATTCATCATGGTGAGCAGAGATATAAAGCATTGTGAAAGGCTTACATAGCACTTTTTATATGTTTAGCCACTAAAGCTGTTCATTTAGAGTTAGTTTCTGATTTGACTTCACAATCATCTATTTCCACCTTCAAAAGATTCATTTCATGCAAACGTATATCTACTAAAATATTTTCTGATAATGGTGCTAACTTTCATTCTGCTAGAAATATTTTTTACAACTTGTATCAACTTTTAAAATCAGAGAAGTTTTAAAACAAATATTCAAACTTTTTCAACATCACAAGGAATTACGTGGTCATTTATTCCTCCTTCATCTCCTCACTTTGGTGGTTTATGGGAGAGTGCAATCAAAAGTATCAAATATCATATACGTCGTGTAATAGTAAAACAATTCTCAACTTTGAGGAATTTTATACAGTATTGACACAGATTGTGGCTTGTCTTAATTCTCGCCCTATTTTTGCTATTTCTTCGGACTATAGTGATCCAGTACCACTTTCACCAAGACATTTTCTTATTGGATGTCCTCTCACAGCTTTTCCTGAACCCAATTATCAAAGGGTTGAAATTACCTGATAGGTCATTGGCAACTGCTCCAAAAATTTATACAATCTATTTGGAAACGATGGTCAAAGGACCATCTGCACTATATTCAACAATGCAACAAATGACTTTTGCCACCCAAAACCTGTCGGTTGGAGATCTAGTTCTGATCACCAACAAAATACTTCACCCATGCTTTGGAAATATGGAGTTGTAATTCAGGTATATCTGGATTCTGACAATTTAGTCAGAGTTGTAGACTTACAAACGGCTAATGGTTCACTAAGAGACCTATACATAAATTATGTTTTTTTACCAACTTTTAAAGACACATAAATTTTATTATTTAAATAGATAATTAGATAATTTAAAGGTTGATACTTTCAAGATATTGGTTGATTTAATACATTGTGTTATTATTATGATTTCATGTTAAAATTGTAATCTGATGTTATGATTTAATTTGTTAATTTATTATTACAAGCTAGATACATCAATATAACTATTACATTATGTTCATCCTGTTGTACACTTTATACAATTTACAGTCGGCTATTAATTACATTCATGTACAAACACACATTACATGTGTACATACAACACAAACATACAAAATACCATTATCCCAGTGTACATTAAGCAGGCATAGATGCAGTTACCCAATTTACTTAAAAAATGATGATTAAAATATTTATGCACTTATTTGTTACAAAGAAAAATTTATGATAAATCGAGCTCTATTATTATTATTCATTAATTTTTATTGTTGTGTTATGTATAACTGATGTGAACATAATTTGAAACTATTGATTCAATAATTTAACTGTAAATGATATGTGTAATTAATTTTTTCACTGATATCATAATGTATAATTTACATTTAAAATCATTATTTCATGTTATTAGCTGTAACTTTGTTCAATCGTCATGTTATTATACAGCGTCTTAAATTATTTTACTTTATATAATAGTATTTATAATTATATTGTTAAACTTGTCAAGATTACAAATATTATTTCTTAACATATTATAAAGGAAAAAAGCCTTGGGATTTTTTGACGGGCAGTTATGTTCAGTTTCATGTTCTTATTATTTATAAACAAACTATGGAACTGTTTTCTTCGTACTTATGTCAGGCATATAGATATGTTAATCAAGTTTAGTTCAAAGCTGTTTTATATTATATATATTTGTTCTTTATAATGCTATTATTAAAGTACTTTTCATTTAAGTTGTTATTAGAGTAAATTCTTTCTCTCTCTTCTAAAATGTTACAGTAAAATCATTTTCTTTAAAAATGTTATTAAAGTAAGTTCAATAAAAGATGTCTCAATAAATATGTTCAATAAAAGAGTAAATCAATGCTTTTTAAAATATAACTTAAAAATATGAATCTAAATAAATACTTAAATACAATACTTCAAATATAAATATTGTACTGATTTATCTCAATAATGACAACAAATGTAGCTATGAGTATAATAATAAAATAAGTGAGTTATATCTAAGTCTGTAATAAAATGTATATATAATAAAGATATCATTGAATATATTAACAAAGTATTTATTGAAAATATTATTGATCCAGCGCCATAAGTTTCAAATATTGGAAGGTGCAATTAGGCAGTTATTCGAACATTGTAAAAATAAGATGAACCATATTTTCTTTATAAAAATTTGTTGTATGCATCGGTAAGTTTTTTTTTTGTATGCTCACAGTCTTGTAGTCGCTGTGATTTTTGTATGCTATCTTTCATACCATTTAATTATATTCTTACAAATGTATTTAGAATTTTGTCGTAAAGGTGATTAAATATCGATGGAAAAACTGTGTAATATCATTTAATGCCATCTTACATCATATTGAAAAGCAGCTTGGGTTACTGAAGTTTTGGTTGTGGTGAAAACAGTATGTTGTGAAAAATAAAATTATTGTTCAAGCAATTACAAATTTAGGGGAAGTTTGTATATCCTTTTTTTATTTTTAATATTAACACTCTGTCGGTAGTAGAGCTTCTCTACCCCTGCTGTACTCTTTTTTTTACAGTGATATAGCAAATTAGCCATAATGTAGTCAGTTGTTTATGAATTTATTACATTTTCATTCTATATTATGTCAGAAGATTTTTTTTTGGATTCAAAAGAATGCTCTTCCTAGTCATATAATGATTAGAAAAAAGAGAGAAACGTTGAAACTTGATACTACTGTGCTTAACAATAAGATCATAAATGTTTTACTTTTATTACTGTGTATTCTTTGATATTTATCGAAGGATAATTATAAAACTCAAAATTGCAGACAATGTTATGCTGAAGTTTGCTATCTGTTGTTCAAGGTTAGTGGCCTGTAACATGTTCATAAACCACTGTATTATTATTACCAACTGTACTAATAAATGATATATTTTGAAATCTGTTTGTATTAATGACTAAGAAATTAAGAGACATTCTTTAAAATATTTGTACAGTGTCTACATCACGTAATGGTAGTTAAAGATTGACATTACGAAAACCAGAAAAGTAAATAATAGTTGCCTTTGAAGTGCTGCAGAAGAGGTGGTTGATGGATAAAAAAAAAATGACTGGTTTTAGAATTAATTGCAGAGGTATTTTTTGGAGGATTTTTAGATAATTTGGATCGAAAAGAGATTTGGCCAAATCTTGAAAAAAAGAAAAAAAGCTTGGTGGGTCATAGTCTGTATTAAGGTACGTAGGATTAGTTAATCCGGTTATAGAAGGAAGTGTAGAAGATAAGTGAAAAGTGTAAGAAGATAAAAATAAGATTATTTAAAACAGATAATTGAGGTTATTGGGTGTAAAGGATGTTTGAGGGTAAGAGATTAGTGAATGTTAGAATAGAATGATAGTGAAACATTCAAACATGTGGAAACAAAACAATTTGTGATTTATGCTGTATTATTGGGACAGTAGCTACCTAAATGTCTAATACTGAAGTTCCACCTAAATGTAGGTACAAGAATCAAAGTAATGGATGTGACTTTTTTTATGCAGATTTAAGTAAAATAGATAACTTCATTATTGTTTTTTATTTTTTTAAATGTAAAGTTGTTAATATTGATTTCTGATATTATGTTCTCTTTAATTAAAAATATTTATTTGCTTTCCTGTAATATGATCAGCATAATAACGTGAAAGTACATCTCAGCATTTTTTTTATTTTTTCAGTAGTTGTAGTACTTACTTATTAACAGTAAAAAACCACGTATTACCACATAACAATAAAAAAAAAAAAAAAATGACCAACTGTTTTTTTTCTCAATGTTTTGAAGTTTCTGAGTTCAGAAATAAAATCGTGGTTATAATATTCTCAATTTAAAAAAAAGAATTGTTACTGCTTATCAGTCAGTTTTTTATTATTTCTGTTAGGAGCTTTTGCAGAGAGTTCTGTTTTAGAATGGATTTTCATTAACTAACCTTGAAAACTGTGAACATAAATCTTGACTACTGTACCATGGTCACTGAAGTAAAATAAACTTCTCTGCGGTACAATCTTTGTAGATAGTGAAACTAATGGGCGTTGTCATGTTAAAATCAATTTTTTTAATATGAATTATATGTTTATAAATGATCTAAAAAAATATATATTTCACTAAACTGACTGTTGTTTACAGATTTCACTTGTTCATTGATTATATTTTCATTGCTGCGTTTTACTATTTGTATTTTTGTAAATTTGTTAATATTAATCTTATTATGTTTTGTTTAATTAAAGGTGGTTTATTTTCTCTACTGTAATCAGCATATTATGATTCCTGTATTATATTTATATGCTCCTAAAAGTTTTTTAAAATTACTGTTGTCATTCATAATTTTTTTTTTTACTGTTTTCTTATAGATTATTTTATAGACATTGGAATTAGATTTTGATTTTTTTTAAATTAGTTTTTTCTTAATTTAAGTTTGTTATAATTAAAAGGAATTAAAAATGTTATTTTCTTCTTTAATGTAGTGAATTTGTTTATTTTTTCATTTTTAAATTTATGAGGGTCATCCAGAAAGTTAGTCGTTTTTGTTTAGTAACAAATTGTATTTATTTTAACATTAATATATGCCTCTTAATCTACATTTTTAAAGTTATTTCTCCACATAATCACTTCATAAGTTCAAGCATTTGTCAAATGATGGCACTAGCTTTTATGTGCCTTTGTCAAAGAAGTCTACCACCAGTCCATTAAGCCATTTATGACCAGCTGTCTTGATGTCATCATTTTTGTAACGATTCCCACCGAGAAACTCCTTTTGTAAACAGGTGGAAATTGCAGATCTGGACTGTATGGCAGATGATCAAACATATTCCATCCAAAACCTTTGAGAAATTCACAAGTTTTTTTTTTTTTGACGTGGACATACATTGCCGTGAAGCAAACACTCCACAAAAGAACACGGCAATTTTGAATTTGAATTGCATAACTAAGTTCCATAAAAATTTTTGAACAAAAGTCAGCATTAATCATCTCTCCAAGGCATAAACTCTCACAATAAGATTCTGTAATGATCGCAAAAAATTGTGGCCATGTTTTTTGTGTTTTGAGAGTATTTGTTTATATTCTTTGGGTTTGAAGGCAATCAAGAATGATTCTACTTTAGTGATTCTTATTTACTCTCTGGTGTGTAGTGTGAAACTCTCATTTCATCACCAGTCGATATGTAATCTAGTATTTCATCGCCATCTCTATGGTACTACTGCAGAAATGACAGAGGAGCAGACACACATTTTTTGTGATTATCTTGTTGGCATTCTTGGTACTTATTGGGCATAAATTTTACGCAATTTAGATGAACAGTCACAATTTCATGTAACAGAAACCATGAACATACAGGAATTTTATCAGTAAGTTTATCTAACATGAAACACTGGTTCTCTTTAACATGTCTGCCAATCTGCTCTTTTCAACTGTTCAATAATGAGAGTAGGAGTCCTGAGCATTGCTTATAATGAACAGATGTTCTCCCGCTATAAATAAACGACACCATTTCCTTCATTCATTATACTATCACTATATATGGCAGTAATTTGACGATGAATTTCCACAGGATGAACTGTGCATTCAAAAAACGCATGACCGATCAAACCTTACAATGCTCGCATGTGATGCGCAGCTTCAGTCATGATTCTTACTTTTTAGACAACCATAGTAGTTAATTAATTTATTTATACTTAATATTATAGTCATTCCTTTTATTTCTGTTATATATTTTACTAAATTGAACTCTTTTTTTAATAATGGTTCAGCATTTAAATATGCTGATCACATTTGGAAAAGTTAAACCTTATTTTCAGGTGTAGAAATATGTCAGTATTAGAAATCAGTAGTAAATCCCTTGTATTTGAAAAGCTACACAAACAAAAAACAGCAATGAAAATATATTAATAAATAAGATTCAAAAATCATGATTTGGCATAAGGAAATAAATTTAATTGAAAAATTTGTTATTCAAATTTAAAATTTATTCAAATAGTTAAAAAAAATTCAAATATAATGTTAGGATTACAACATAAAATGTTAGTAGTCATCCTCCAGTAGATTGTGATAGCAGCAAACTAACTAAATATTTTAATCCAATGTGTGAGATACAACATTTAATGTTTCTCTGCAGTTTTTAATTTTTTAATTACTTTTATATTAAAAGAAATTTGTTCTGATGAACAGAAATTTCTGCAAAAGGAGTAAATGAAACAAAAAAAATTTAAGTGTCAATAATAAATCCATTTTAACAAAATAATTATATTCTGCCGAGTAGGATGCGATTTTGAAGTTATGTGTGTGTGCATGCACGTGTGTTCGTCAGAATGGTATGCATTACTACAAAATTTTGTATGCAGCTTGTTTATTGAAGGAAATGATTCTGTTAAATTTCTGAAAAAAACAGGTGACATGTCAGGTATCCCACAATGAACATGCTGATAATGTAGCCAAAGAAACCTGCACTCAGCCAGTGTTTACGAATCATATCTCAGCATATGACTTCAACCTTTTTTTAAGTGATTTCTTCTGAATGATTGGACTGCTGTAGTCGTTAACAAGCTCTTATGCATCAAGGGTACTAAACTGCCTTAGAATTCTTCCAGTCTGTTTTATAGCTGGAGGGAAGTCATGATTACTCATTTATGAATTGGGCATACAAAAGTTGCTGATCGATTCCTGATTGAATCTAACAAGCCTGTTATTTGATAGATGTGATTGCCTACCTTTTATTGTGGAGCATCCATATAATTGACTGTAACACAATCATCAAGGAAACTTTTTTCATTTAATTTTTAAAGATATTGCTTTTTACAGTTTCACTTGGACTGCTATTTTTTTATTTTGTAATTTTATGTAATCTATTTTGTTGTTTTTGTTTTTTATAATTTATAAAGTTTTTTTAGTCTATAATAACTGGATCTTTCACCCACACTGTTCTTATTTATTTTTAAATTACTTGCTGTGATAATTTTTTTTTGTTTTAACTTTTATTTCTGGTCATTTAATTATAAGGCCTTGATGTTTTATTTGTTTATATATTTTTCTTAAATTTTATTTTTATTGAGGGAGATGATAGCCTTCACGTGTTTTTTTCAGCTGGAAATACCATTAAAACATCTTTGAAAAAAAATTTCCTTTGAAGCATCTACCCTTACATCAAAATTCTATTTTTATAAGTTTTTCTAACTTGTATTTGTTTCTACTTGTTGACTAAAACCTTTTTTTTAGATTGAAATGTTACTGAGATGGGAACTGTTCTCAACTCTTATAGGTTAATACCATCATCACCCTTAAAAAGTTTAAGTTAAATTTTTCTTGTTCTTTATTATTCCATGCTTATTATTAATACCTGTTATTAAATGAAAAAAAAAAAATGTTCTTCCCAAATGATATATTTTTTGGGGATTTTTTTTACATTTATCATAGGGGTAGGAGGAGGGATATTTAAAAAAATTTAAACAGCATTTTTCCTTTGTTCAAATAGCTCAAAATACTACCGTTTAAAGTATTTTAACTGTCTTCCGTTTTACATTAAGATAGATTACATTAGCATGTGCTTGAGTTGGTACTAATTTTTTGAATTCTTTTTTGGTTAAATAAATAATTGCAGAACATTTTAAAAATATTTTTCTTTTGATAAGAATGTGAGTAGGTAATGAATAATAGTTGTCATTTTTATCTTCAAGGAAAAAGAATTACATTTTAAGATCTATACACGTCCCAGTAAAGTTCAGCAAAATATTTTCAGGTTTTTCTTCACTTTGTTGTGTGTTTTATTTAGAATAATTTTGATTTGTCAGCAGTAGTTATTCTTACCAATTAAAAAATATTTGATTCTTTATTCATTCAGTCTTTGTTTTGCAGTTCTGTAATTTTAATGGAAATTTTTCATTGTGAAAAAAGAATTTAGTGCTTTATTCAGGCTATGGGTGTTATATATTCAGAATCAGTAAAGTTTTATTGTGTTCAGGATTACCAGGAGCACAGCTGCATTTCTACTAATGTCTGTCAAGCTATTTTTTTGTGGCCTATTTATTCAGGTTGTAATAAAATGTGGTTGCAATATTATTTTCATTCTTTTAAGAATGGTCCTCATTCCAGTATTCATATATTTTCAGCTCTCCTAATTGGTAATTTTATTGTACTTATTTTTAAAGAGCTGGAATCAGAAAATATAATTTATTACTGTATTGTAGTTGACCTTTAAATTTTAATGGTAGCCAAGTTTAATGCACAAACCATATTGGTGCAAATTGTGTGACTGTAAATGCCATCATAATAATGTCTCCCTGATCAATACCCCAGCCTAGGACTTTTAACTAGATGTACTATTTTTTGGGCTTACTGACCACTTTACTTCCCTTATATGGCGCCTAGTTATTCCCTAAGCTGAAAATATCACTACAGGGTTATGATTGAGAGTTGAGAAGACATAATGAAAAACTGTATTTTAAAACTGAATATCATTCTAAAACTAAACTTTAGAAATGTTTTGAATCTTGAGAAAAGCTCTGAACTGAATGATAAAAGTATACTTTAAAGGAGATAACAGCTAGAGCCAATTATGTGAGGTATTTTTGTTTCTTGTCCTGAAGTCTAATAAATTTTAACAGACCTTGTAAAACATTATCATGGGTTACTATATGTTGTTAAATAGTATTGTATTGCATCTAAATAATTTAATTATTTATTATTCATATTGTGACATTAGCACTCAAAGCATTTATATAATTTTTTCCTTTTTTTTTAGTATACCCAGAAGAACACCGTATATATTTCAGAAGGCTTTCACAGACTACTCAGACAGATGTTCTTTTGGGTAACCTTGACTTGTCTGGACCTGCAGGAAAAGTTGTTCTTCGACCTCTAACTGTTCAAGAAAGGATAAGGGAATTAAATTTACGAGCAAGAATGTTTACGGATACAATGCTTGCTGTGCAAGGAAATCTTGGGCCGGGATCACCTAAACAAACCCCGTTACCTGGAACTACGAGTTTACAGGTTAGTATTTTTGTTCTCATGCTGTTTCTCTATGGATTCTTTTCACTTTCTTTACATGTTATTCATGCTCCCGATTATTAAACGGTTTTTTAATTTACTTAGATTTAGAGGTTTAGATTTTGATAAACTGTAAAGAAATATTGAGACATCTGTTGAGATTTTTTTTGTTAAAAATTGCTTTAAGTTTCATTATGTCCTTTCCATATGGTTTTTGTGATAACTTCGTTGTGATGCAGTAGTTTTAAAACTATTGACACTGTTTAAAAATATGTATATTATTAACTAAGTTTTGTAACTTTTTAAAATCTTTAATATCTATTATTAGAGTTAGAAAAATGTTTAGGTAGTGAGAAAACTACTTAACAGCATATAAACAATTCATGTTGCATCAACATGTATTTGAAATTCTTTTGAAATTAAATAGAAAAACATTTTTAAAAATCACTAATATAGTGGGCTGATTTTCTGTAAGATAATATGGAAAATGGTAAACAAAAATGTTAGTGGAGAGATTTGCAAGACATATATTTTTTGCTTGATTTTCTAAAAATTGTTATACATGCTAAATTAATGTGTTCTTTGTGATAGAGTAGTTATCTATAACAGAATAAATTTTTCCTACACCTTCGGCCTGTAATAAAAATTAAACATTTCTCAGTTAATGGCAATTATCAGAATTTTTTTTCTAATTTATTCTGAATAATAAGAAAAGGCATTTTATATTGAATAATAAGTTAAAAAAGTTATGAACTTTTTTGATGCAATATAAACTTCGGATATTTTCAGTGTTAATTTTCCCTCACCATGTACAAGTTTATTGCTTAAAAATAAATTGTTTTATCTATATATTTTTTATTAATGTTATTGTAAGAATTTTGAATTATTTTGAAGCATAATATTATAATGTACAATTATTTAGGGAACCACTATCACACAAAACATTTCAAGTAATGAACATTGTGTGCATACTATTTAAAATAACAATGTAAAATTAAATGTTGTATACCTGTTGTAATTTTGTAGCTTACTGTTAAAGAGTATAGCAGTAGATTTATCGTCAAAATTTTCAAACCATGTGACAAAATTAATGCTGAAAAAAGTTTTTTGATGGTAAAGTATCTTATTACAAAGAAGTGTGATGAAGACAGATAACCTTAGCTGTGGAGGAAGAGAGAAAACATTAGAGATGTAAACATTTATGTTGTGTCAATCTGCAATTACAGTCAAATTTATGATTACAAGATTCTTGATTGCCATATTCAATTGTTTTTAAAATTCATATATACAAGAGTCCTTTGAGCTGACAACCATTAAATTTTGTGAATGAGAACATAATTGTAGGCTATTCAAGAGAACAGAATAATTGGTCTCAATCATAACATGATTGTAAATTGGCGTGATTATTTACATGGTGGTTTGTTACGTCTAGATTATTAGTGCGCTGTGGTTATTGGAAGTCCTGATGAAATTTTTAAAATAGATAAGTCTCCATTTACAAAGAGAAAATATGTCAGGAGGTTACAAGTTCAACAATCGGTGTTTGGCAAAATAAGCAGGCAAACTAAAAAATGTTTCTCGCTTGTGGCAGATCATAGGTGTGATGCTTAATGCTGATTATTTGTCATCATACAGTCATCATACAACAATGAGAGTGTCTACTAAGTGATGTGTTTCATTGGCATACGCAACCGTAATTGAAATCAACATTTTAATTTTATCACATTGAAAATTCTGTTGATCTAATATTTGGTTAACAAACACAAACTATTGGAAGATTGTGGAGGTCTGCCAAACCTCAGCACGAGTGTTGCAATAGCACATCAAATGCCAGCTACTTAGGTGAATTTCTATAGTGCCATCATTTTCCTGTTGGGATCAACTCGTTTGAATAAATTTTACATGATATTAGCAAGTATCGGCCTCTTCAACGGCTAAGTTTATATTTTTCAACATTAGCAATGTTATGATTCGAAAGAGGAAAGAATTTCATATTGGAGGGGAGCAATAAACAGAACAGATTGGGGGGACAAAATTTGTGTAAAAGATCCTTGGCGTTTTTAACAAAATAACGGTGGTCCTAAACCAGGGAAAATATGGACAAAATAAAAAAAAATTAAACATTAAAAAAAAAATTTCTAAATGTTTTAATTAGACTCACTGTTTTAAATTGTTGATTCTTAAAAAAGGTTTTTACAGACTATTCAGTTTCATTTTACTGTTAGACTCATCTGTAGGTGTAACTGCCCTGAAACCAACTTCTGAATTAAGAAAGATGATGGACAGCAGAAAGTAGACATCGCTGTTTTGCTTCTTTAGAAAATTCTGACAAAGAGAAGAGATAACTGGATGAAGTGCAGAAAGAAGTTAGTGAAATACCTCAAAATTTGTCACTTCTCGAGATATCTTGCGAAAGGTATCCAAACATCTAAATATTTTAAGATGTTTGTTCTCTGCGTCTCAGGCCTCTTTCTGACATTTGCTCGATAGGCAGCATTGTTACTACCTTGTGCAGAAGGTTTTTATGAACAGAATCTGGCATGTAATACCAAGAATAAAAAAAACAAACAATTAAGAATTTTCAAAAGTGCACTTTTCCAAAACTGAAACATTCACTTAAAGTTGCAGGATATTGTGCAAAAATTCATCCTGAATTTTTGACTGAATTCCCTGTTAATTTCTGTTTGTACATAAAAATATTTCATTCTCAAAAATTTATCTTGCTGTATTTCTGTCATTAGTAGTGAATTCCAGGAATTTCTTATTTTTTTGTCTGTCCTGTTTGGAGACATTCATGTTTGCTAAGAGTTTAGCAGAGCTTCCAGTAATTTGCTCAAACTTTCATTTTTTCAACATTTTTATCTGGTTCTACTCTCAGTAAAATCAGTTTGGTTTCTCTGGCCTAGGTGATTAGTTCTACTCATAATCACAACCTAAAATACATATAGTCTTTACTTAATCACTCCTATTAAAAAAAAAAAACTTCTTTATTTGTTTAATTTCTTTGTGAACTATGATGAAGTATCAACTTTAAAATCAGATATATCTTTTTGGATAATTTTTTCTTTCTCAGAAAATGTTCAATTGAAGCATCTCATACTGGATTTTTTACTTCTTTGTACGAGGTAAAGTATGTATTGTGATTGTGAAAAATTTTGATTTTTAGATTTCAACGGAAATATCCATTTAGATGATCCCTGAATCCATTTTTACTAGTGACATATATATACACGTATGTATGCATCTTGCATAACTCAAAAATGATTAGCCGTAGAATGTTGAGATTTTGGATTTAGGACTGTTGTAACATCTAGTTGTGCACCTCCCCTTTTGATTGCAATCGACTAGACCAAAAGTATCCAAAAAAGCCCAAAATTAAAAAAAAATTGGATTTTGCACTTTTTCTTAACTGCAGTAATAAGCCATCATTCAGAGCTTTTCAGTGATATATCATAAGTGGTACTTACTTTCATTGGTTCCAGTTGGTTCATTGGTTATAGCCAAATGAAATTTTAATTAATGAAATATTTGGATATTACAAGGTGAAGGCACATCGGTTTAAATCCGACTTCATATACATATATTTTTTTAACATGTTATTTTTTAATTTAAATTTATTGATTTATTAATAATTATTAACCTCTAATTGAAAAAAATTTACAGTGAATAATTCAATAATAAGAAAAAAATCAGAAGTTATTAGTGAAATAAAAATGTTATGTACTTTTCATTTTAATTCAAAAATATTTACAGAGGTTAATAATTATTAATAAATCAATATATTTAAATTAAAAATAAAAATAAAAAAATATATGTATATGAAGTTAGATTCGAACTGATGTGTCCATGGTTACGAATCCAACATGTTCTCACGTACACCACATAAGTGACGTGAAACAAAATTAATATATAAACTAATATAGAATGCTTATACAGACACCACAAAAAAATGTGATCCAATGTTGTCTAGCACAATGCAATTGTGTAACTGTCCACTTTATTAAAGAATTGGTGGATCGTATCTCACTTGCAAATAAAATAAGCTTAAATGAAGTGCAGCAAAAAATGTGTATACATAATTTAATAGGCGTTCAAGGAAGTCATGTGATGTCCACATCAGATTTTTTAAAATTATGACCTAAACTTGTTTTCCCATGATAATTTTAAATAAATCACTATGTGAAATCCTAAATTCCATCCTCTGCCTGGATCATATTAAATATTTTTTTAGGCTGGCTCCCTTTTATTGCTGTAGTAGAAACTACAGTGTATGTCTATATTTTTATTCAGGTATTACAATATTAATACATTTTTAGTAAAACCTGAAATTAAAAATTTATCTTATATAGTTTTATTTAAATTTATAACTTTTTTTCCACTTAAACCAATATTTCCTAATTCAAAGGATAAGAAACAGAAAAAAATTTTATACCATCTAAAAGTACATGCAGTCGGAATAATTTACAAAAATGTGACTTAAAAGAATTTTTTGTATTGCGTACTTAAATTGCCGTAATAACCAAGAAATGAAAATTTCAAGTTTTGATTATTCAAGTTGTGTATTTTTTATAGGCAGATCATTTTTATAAATACGGATTGGATTAATCAAGTATATAGTAAATTTATAAAATTCAGGAACGCTTAGCTTGTTTGTCCTCTTAAAAGAACTGTATGGAAAGTGAAAAGATAAGCACAAATATATTGATAGCTTCATACTGAATAAGATAGATAGATATGAACTACAGAACAACTTTTCTTACTACAATTTGATTTTCTTTGATCAGGTTTTTTATTAATCTTATCTTAGGACTACTGTGAAATGTGATGAAAGAGTGAATGCCTCTGAAAGGGTTAAGATAGAAATAAATTAAAAAAAACCTTAGTGCTTGCTTTTTGTAACTGTAGTTATTTACACATCCAAGGGCTGCTTCAAGCTAATTTCTGGAGGGGGTGAACTTTTTTCTGTTACCAGTACCTAATTCTAAAATAAATCTTGCTCCTTGACTAGTCCAGAATTTTTAATTATGAAATCAATAAAAAAATGTTAAATCTCAAAGGATCAGTTATCTCCACATAGTCTTTCTCCATCCCAGAACCATGTCTGTATTTAGTTATTAAGCACAGTGTAATTAGTTGTGTTGAATTCACATTATTAATTATTTTGAAGTGTCTTCAGAAAAAGAATTACAGTGTGTAGAAAATTTACCATATGGTCACCGCATGCTCCCATTCTTCAGCTTAAATTTATCCAACTTATTGCAAGCTTCATTCTTGTTTACAGTGCTCGCCATGGGGTTCCCCGAGAATATTGAGTCCAGTGGATGTCAGACACATACTGGCCAGTCGGTCTTCAGAGAACTTAGTGCTGCTGGGTTCACCTGTCAAAAGGAGGTGGACTAGACGGTCTTTTAGAAGACAATCTCCTCACAGTAGTAACTCACAGTCAGTTAGCTCTCATGAATCTACCACGGAAGCAGAAGCTGAAAAACTACTGAGAGACACTCAAGATCAGCTTAAGAGTCATCTGGAATCTCTTTCACGAAGAGACAGGTGAGGATGTTTATATCCTTTGTGTTCGTGTATTTTTGAACCAGAAATTTCAGGGTAAAAATCTGTGTGGAAAAAGAATTATGGTATTAGTGACATATAGTTGAATTAATCGATAGTCTGTAATTATTTCCTTATGTACAATGATAACTGCACTTCTTAGTTTATTCTGATATTTTTACAGCGGAATGGATGTAATCCCTTAATTTAGAGGAATGGTTTTATTAAATTGCCTCAGATCTAAGGTGTGAATGAATTATGTTTATTTTAAAATTATTTAAGAATATATTTTAAGAAAGTTGAGCAGTGGTACTTATAAAGAAAATGTGAATAAAAATTGAACACAAATGTTTTTACTGTTGCTTAGAATGTGTACTGGGTTTATAGGATCACAAAAGTTGTGAACATACTGTTTCTGTGTATGCTTTTATGATATTTGAACATATATGGCTGTAGTTCTAATTCTTATATGCGGATGTTACAGTTATTTTAATAAGATATGTTGAAATCTGATTGAATTTCAAGATATTAATTGGTAAGTTTTATTTAACCACATACATTCAACAGTACATAATTAATTAATTTGCTGAAATCAGTTTAATGATCTCTAGCACTCAAAGGGGATATATAGAAGCGATTTACCTCAACAGTAAAATCATGAATGACAAGACTTCAACATAATTATAAAAATTAGATCACATTCCTTAATGATATATTTCCTTAATTTTTTCTAACTTGTTAAGTTTGAGATAGTTATCCTCTTAACATATTCAGTTAGTATTTACTCATGAAAATTTTGCAAACTATCACTTTAATAAAAATTAGGCCTTCATTAAATTATAAAATAAAAGGATGGTAATTCCAATTAAATTTTTCATTTGTGCTTAATTGTCAACATACGAATACTTTATATTATTTATTAAAATAATATACTCGTATGTACTGCTAGGAGCAGTGCTCTTGTAAGAATTCATATAAAATTTTACTGTATCATTGATGTCACGTAAAGTCATCTAAATCATCAATTAAAGTCATTTCAAACAATTAATTGTTGTATTTTTAATTTTTCTATTTAAATTTAATTCATAGTAAATTTTAAAAAATGTATAAATGATGTTCATCAATGAGGTGTTGACTTCATCAAGAGCTAAAAAATTGTTAATTTTAAATAATCTTAAAACGTTCTTCAACCAAGTAAATAGATTTTTTATAATTTGTTATATTTTTTACAGTCTCCTGTAATTAGAGCTCTGAGAGAAAGTTTTTGGTTTGGAACTTCATGTGGAAAGTACCCTTCAACAACAATTTTTGTAAATGAATCTGTCATAGTAGCATTGACTTTCACTAATAAGATCTGTGTGGAAAGAACATGCTAGGTCAAATAAATTTAACCCACCGGGTTGGTCTGGTGGTGAATGCGTCTTCCCAAATCAGCTGATTTGGAAACCGAGAGTTCCAGCATTCAAGTCCTAGTAAAGCCAGTTATTTTTACACGGATTTGAATACTAGATCATGGATACCGGTGTTCTTTGGTGGTTGGGTTTCAATTAACCACACATCTCAGGAATAGTCGAACTGAGAATGTACAAGACTACACTTCATTTACACTCATACATATCATCCTCTGAAGTATTATGTAAACGGTAGTTACCGGAGGCTAAACAAGAAAAAGAGAGAGGTCAAATAAATTTATTAGGAGAAATATAAATGTATGTCTTAGAAGAAAAGTGTTGTATTTGATTTATTAATTAAGTCATTTATCTGAGACCACCCACCCCGAGCTGTTTTCTAATTTAACACCTAGGTTGCATGATCTACTGATCTACAGGACTAGGTGGTGAATTCCATCTATTCTCCAGATTTTCAAGAGAAATTGTGAAGATTTTGTACTCCGAGGAAACTAAATGAAATATCCATTGTACATTGAATTGTTTGTTTCTGTTTATTGTGGTATGATCTGTCTGTCTGTCTAATATTTTTAATGGAAGTAGGTATTATCATAAAATTTTAGTGTAAATGTCTTCCCAGTTAAGTCAAATGTTTATAATTTAATAAAAGAGTTTACTGTTCTGATGTATTGAAGAGTGAGGGTTAATTTCTATAATTATCAAGCCCCAATTAAGGTTTAAATTAATAACTATTTTAAAATATCTGTTTGAAGTAAACTTTTCCATATAAAATGTAATTTTTTTATTTTTAACAATTTCAAAATTGTACACTAAAAAATTTATAATTTTTTTCAATTTATTTCTGGTAAATAAAAATAGCTATATTTTTTCTATATTTTGTAATTGTTATCGCATATGAAACAACTTAAAGTAAGCTTATTATTCAGTAACTATTTTCTTTTCTTTTTTTTTTTTTAAATAAAGAAAAATTACTCAAACTTTTTTTGAAAATATGAATTCATAGAAGTTCGTTTAATTGTACCTCAAAATTTTTAAACCCAAACAATGATTTTTAACTGGAACACCAAAATCTATTTTTAAGGGTGGGTCGATAAATTTGAATTGATTTCTCTATCTGAAAAATAAATATACTTAATCGCTAAATTTAATTTGATAGTTTAAGATTAATATAATGATTTAAATTAACTTTTATTTGATATTATAACTATGATTATCTTGATTATATTTTCAGAGTAATGACAGCAGCAGAAGCTAAGAGTTTAGTAGCCCTTTTACATAGCAAAGACGATTTACTTGTTGAAAGAACATTAACGACTATCGCTAACTGTAGTACTTTTGCTGCTAACCAGGTAAATCAAAAGATATTTACAAACTTAACTACTATATAACTCTGATATGATGACAAGAAATTACTTAACAGTTAGCCCAAACAATTACTAACAACTAACAATTACAACAAACAACAAACAATTATTAACAACTTTTTAGTAAAAAGGTTAAAAATTAAGGAGTTTACCTATTGATTTGAATTACAAATTTTTTTTTAGGGATACCTGATATTTTGTGTAAATTAGGATTTTACTAGAAATAATAGATGTTTAAATATTTATAATTTCAGTTCATTGATTTACTCATGTTACTTGAATTTTATATATTGAAGTGACTAAAAAATAGTGCTCAAGTTAAAACAAAATCAACATAATAATATCAGAAATCATTGATACTGCTGTGATATATGTCTGATAGAAAAATATATATTAACTTAAAATATAATTCTCAGATAGCAGTTATATAAGTTTTCAGAAAGTAGTTTAATAAAGGTGGTTGCAGTAGTGCCCCTCTGGAACAAAAAATTGAAAATAGGAAATTCTTGTAGTAGAGTTTGTAATGATATTGAAATGATTATGAACATATTTTAAAAGGTTATAAAGATATAGTGAAATTCATCACTTTGCTATCTTTATATTAATTTTAGAAAAATAATAACATTTGTCTAAATCTTATCGGTTGATGACTCGTATCTGAGTGTTAACAATGATATTGGCTGTGAAGAAAAATATGACATTTGAGATAGATGTTTCCTCATAGAGTATGGGAAATAGAAACTAAAAATCTACAGCAAGATTTCAAAATTTCAAATGAAGATTTTGTTATTTATTAAGTTTCAAACCTATCATTAAGCTATTATGAGGAAATGGGAGTTACTGACTTCATTCAGTTATCTGATATAAATATATTAATGTAATTATTTTATTTTTGTTATATCTATATTAATAAGTATTTTCTGCAGTCCCTAATTAACCATTTTTGCATGATGTTTTAAGGAAATAATTCTTATATTATGTTACAGATAGATTATTAACTTAGTAGTTAACTTTTGATCAGTAGTTAATTTTTGATAAAAATTATAAGAGTTTATTATACATTAAAATAAGTTAATATTATTAACACTGTTTAGTTATATATAATATGCCTACTTGCAGTAATATCAGAGAATTTTAATCTAATTTAATAGCTGATATTTCAGGAATTAGTATAACATCTCACCTAATTTTATACTTACTGTATGTTTTATATATATCATTTTGGTGAACATTTCACAGCCAGAATGTAAGTGAATAATTTGATTTGTTTAAATTAAGGAGAATGGCTTGTAGAACTATGCTCTGAAAATAGTTAAAATAAATATGAGGGTAATTTAAATATAAGCTGGAATTTGTCTACATAGCTCTTAAGATGTTAGATAAAATTATGAATGAATTGCCTTATTTTTCTTTAGTTTTGTTCAACAGAAATATATTTTCTCTACCAGATAGGTAGCTTCCTGATCCCCTCATCAAAAAAAGCAAGATGGCTGACTCAACAACCAATAGCACACATAATGCTCAACTGCAGCATTGTCTTCGAAATTTTCCCCTCCTAAAGCTTCTTTCAGCAAATCAAACATATGGAAATCATACTGTGACAAGTCTGGACTGTACAGAGGATGTTCAAGAGGTGTCCAGTGAATTTTATTGAGTTTATTGTGAGTCTTAGCTGCTGTATTATGGGGAAGGAGGACATTACAAATCAGTCCCTTGCGTTGTTTGTTGGATAAACAGTCCTGACATATCCAACAACTGGCAGTAGTATACCACATTTACCGTCTTTCATTCATGCTGGAAATCGAATCAGCAGCACACATTTTGAGTTCCAAAACATTGTTGCAAGAACTTTTGCAGCTGATAATCATTTCTTGGCCGTGCTCTCTCCTCACTTTTCCACCATGGCAAACTTTTTCTTTTGCTTTCCAGGGTGTAGTGTTGGACTCACATTTCGTCGCAGGTTCAAATATAGTCCAAAAATGCCTCTCCTTTTTATTCAAAGCAATTCAGAAGCTGCTGACAGATGTCTTTCCAGACATTTCTCTGTATCTTTGTTAGAAGATGTGGGACCCAACTCACCAACACTTCTGTATCCAAGAGTTTGACATGATATTCATACTCCCAACCATACCAGTCTACAATGTAGTTTCAGCTACAGTTTTGTGGTGGTCACCTTCTACAAGGTCACTAACAGCCTTAATGTTGATGGTGGTCTGCAAATGATGTTTGTGACTTTTTTTCTCCAGTGCATCATGGCCATTTTTAAATTTTTTGGCCCAATAAAACCTTTAAGTTTTTGACGAGTTAGCATCTTCGAACTTTGCCTGAAGTCAAGTCAAAATTTCAGAGGATTTTATACCTTTGTTGGTGAGAAATTGGATTATAATTTATTGCACAACAGAAGATGGTACCTCTTGCTCAGACATTCTGCTGCTGATGTGGGAACATGACCTGTGAGGGTCACTGGCCTGTTACACCCCTCTACACATATCCAACTTACTACTCACAGCACCCCTACCTCATTCATTGCTCTTTCTCTTTGCATGGAAAAATTCCAGCTTATATTTGAATGATCCTCATGTTGATAATGGGGGAGGTTGACAAAGCAGAGGAATTGGCCAAAAATTTCATGATAAAGAATGCATGATGAGCCAGTGCATTGTTGTGGTGGAGGACCCAGTTCTTGTCTCGCAAGAGTGCCAGATTTTCTTCCACAAATTTTCACACAGATGCTGAAGGACAATTTTATAATATTCCTGGTTGATTGTCTGCCCCCTAGCGGCAAATTTGTGATGCATGATACCCGTAGAATTGAAGAAAACAATCAACATTGTCTTCACATTCAACCAACTTTGTTGCACTTTTTTGTTTGTGGCGAAGTTGCACCCTTATACTGCAATGTTTGTTGCTGGGTCATACCCATAAATCCATGATTTGTTGCCTGTAATTACCCTATTTAACAAATTGGGTCAGCTTTAGCCCGATTATTCAGTTCTTGGAACATTTCAAGTTGGTGTTATTTCTGCTAATCTGACAACAATTTTGGAATGAATTTCATAACACTTGACATATGTTCAGATCTTTAGTTAAAATTGACTGAAATGCATAGAAACTTAAATTTGGTTCATCAGTCATCTGATTGTAAGTCTACAATCAGAGTGCACTAAATTGTGAACTTTCATGTTTTCATTTGTTTTAGAAGTCGAAGGTAGGCCAGACTGTGGGTGATCTTCAACTAATTCCTAGCAATTTATAAATCTGTTGAACGAGATAAAAAACATTTGATTGGCTCAGACATTTATCTCTGAAAGCTGTTGTAAGAGTTCATAAATCTCCTAAACAGATTTCCCGGTTTTCAAACAAAATTTGATAAAAACTTGTTATTCCATTTTTTTATTCATTTTGCGAAATCAATAATCCTCCAAGAACCAAAAACACATCCTAACTCATAAGGATTCCACTCCCTACTGAATAAAGATATTGCAGTGATCTTTTCAGGATGTTAAAAGGACAAAACAAGCTTCCCCTTCCACACCCGTGGGCAAACTACCCTCTCGTATTGAGCAGTGGTGGCACCTGTCTTAAAACTTTCCAATCACACCTTGTATTTTAAAATATAAGAAAGAGATATTACTATTCTTCTGGTCATTATGACTTTTTGGTTGTTGTGATTCCAATGTTCCATAACTTTGTTTATAGATTTTATAAAAAATTAGGTTTCAGATATATTTAAGAACAGTTTTACCTGTATATT